>NW_006774345.1:1894933-1913204 GCF_000442215.2 Lipotes vexillifer | reverse complement strand
AACCCGTGTCCCCTGCATCGGCAGGCGGACTCTCAACCACTGCGCCACCAGGGAAGCCCCTCCTTTTTCCCATTAGGAAGAAAAGGCAGTACATGCCCCCTTTCCCTCTCCATCCTAATCATAAGCTTATGCATTGAAAGGTCACTAGGACTTGTCAAGTGACTGTGTAAGAGGGATGAAGGGGAAGATGGAATTGAAGATGGCTGGCAGAGTTTTGCTTAAACGACACCCCTCAAAGAGGCTTCAGAGACTACCCTATTTAGCGTGGCTCCTCTTTCCAGTCATTCCCTATCCAATTACCATGTTTTATTTTCTCCATAGCCCTTGCTGATCCCTCTGCCTTTATGTCTCTAAAATCTTTGCATGACCCCCTTCTTTTACTTCACTTAGGTCTCACAAGCTTTGTTAAAATTCATTTCCCCCCTCATTCCTTATCACATTTAACTTTATTTTTCTTCAAACATGTATGCCTCACAACTAAAAAATAGGCAAATGATTTGAAAAGACATTTCACCAAAGAAGATATATAAATGGCCAGAAAGCACATTAAAAGATTCCCAACATCATTAGTTTTTAGAAAAATGCAAATCAAAACCACAATGAGATACTACTTCACAGCCACTAGGATACTAGCTATAATCAAAAAGATGAATAATCCTAGGTTGCAAGGATGTTTCAACATATGCAAATTAATAAATATAATACACTACATTAAAAGAATGAAAGACAAAAATCATATGATCATTCTACATACTTTTATGATAAACACTTAATAAACTGAGGATAGAAGAAATATACTTCAACATTATAAAGGCCATATATGACAAACTCACAGGTATTCATACTCAGTGGTGAAAAGTTGAAAGCTTTTCCTCCCAGATCAAGAACAAGACAAAGGTGCCCATTCTCACCACTCCAATTCAACATGGTACTGGAAATCCTAGACAGAGCAGTTAGGCCAGAAAAAGAAACAAAAGGCATCCAAGTTGGAAAGGAAGAAGTTAAACTGTGTGTTTGATGATGACATAATCTTGTATATAGAACATCCTGAAGACTCTACCAAAAACACTGTTAGACCTAATAAACAAATTCAGTAAAGTTACAGGATACAAAACCAACACACAAAAATCAGCTGCATTTCCACACACTAACAATGAACTATCTGAAAAATAAAGAGAACATCCTGTTTACTATAGCATCGAAAACAAAATACTTAGGAATAAATTTCACCAAGGAAGTTCATGAGCTATACATGAAACACTATAAGACATTGATGAAAGAAATTGAAGAAAAATAAGTGGAAAAATGTCCTGTGTTCATTAATCAGAAGAATTAATATTATTAATATTAATTTGTCCATACTACCCAAAGCCGTTTATAGATTCAATGCAATCCCTACCAAAATTCCAACGGCATTTTTCACAGAAATAGAAAAAACAATCCTAAAATTTGCATGGAACCACAAAAGACCTCAACTAGTCAAATCAATCCTGAGAAGAACAAAGCTTGAGGCATAACCATTCTTTATTTCACACTACAATACAAAGTTATAGTAATCAAAACAGTATGGTAATGGTATAAAAACAGACACATAGCCCAATGAAACAGAATCGAAAGCCCATAAAAACTCTCACATATATGGTCGACTAATATTTGACAAGGGAGCCCTAGAAAACTCAATGGGAAAAGGACAGTCCCTTCAATAAACTGTTTTGAGAAAACTAGATAACCACATGCAGAAGAATAAAACTGGACCCTTATCTTACACCACTCACAAAAATTAGCTTGAAATGGATTAAAGACCTAAACATAAGACCTGAAGCCATACAACTGCTAGAAGAAAACATAAGGGGAAAGCTCCTAGACACTGGTTGTAGCAATGCTTTTTTGATATGACATCAAAAGCACAAGCAATAAACACAAAAATTAGCAAGTGAGACTACATCAAACTAAAAGGCTTCTGCACAGCAAAAGAAACAATAAACAAACTAAAAAGGCAACCTAGGGAATGGGAGAAAATATTTGCAAATCATATCTTTGATAAGGGGTTAATACCCAAAGTATATAAAGAACTCATACAACTCAACAGCAAAAACCAATCTGAATAAAAAATAGAGGAACTAATATATATTTTTCCAAAAAAGACATATAAATGGCCAATAGGTACATGAAAAGGTGCTCAAAATCACTAATCATCAGGGAAATGCAAATCAAAACCATAATGAGAGAATCACCTGTTAAATGGCTATCATCAAGAGAATGAGAGATACCAAGTTTTGGTAAGGATATAGAGAAAAGGGAACCTTTGTGCACTATTGGTGGGAATGTAAATTGGTGCAACCACTTTGAAAACAGTATGGAAATCCCTCAAAAAATTAAAAATAGAACTACCATTTGATCCAGCAATCCCACTTCTGGGTATATATCCAAAGGAAATGAAAACAGGATCTCAAAGAGAAATTTGCACTCATGTTTATTGCAGCATTATTCACAATAGCCAAGAAATGGGGAAAAAATATATATATATATTCCATTAAAAAACAGAAGTGGGGCTTCCCTGGTGGCGCAGTGGTTGAGAGTCTGCCTGCCGATTAAGGGGACACGGGTTCATGCGCCGGTCTGGGAAGAGCCCACATGCCGCAGAGCGGCTGGGCCCGTGAGCCATGGCCGCTGAGCCTGCGCGTCCGGAGCCTGTGCTCCGCAACGGGAGAGGCCACAGCAGCGAGAGGCCTATGGACTGCAAAAAAAAAAAAAAAAAAAAAAAAAAAAAAAAAAAAAACAACAACAAAAAAAACCCAGAAGGGAATTCTGCCATTTGTGACAGCATGGATGGACTTTGAGGGCATTATGCTAAGTAAAATAATTCACACAAAGACAAATATAGACAAAAAAAAAAAAAAAAAAAAAAAAAACAACAACAAAAAAAACCCAGAAGGGAATTCTGCCATTTGTGACAGCATGGATGGACTTTGAGGGCATTATGCTAAGTAAAATAATTCACACAAAGACAAATACTGTATGATCTCATATGTGGAATCTAAAACCATCAAACTCATAGAAATAAAGTAGAATGGTGGCTGCCGGGGCTGAGGAGCAGGGTAAAAAGGGAGATGTTGGTCAAAGGGTACAAACTTTCAATTATAAGATGAATAAGTTTTGAGGATCAAATGTACAGCATGGTGACTATAGTTAACAACACTGTATTGTAAATTTAAAAGTTGATATGAGAGTAAAGCTTTGATGTTCTCACCCTAATAACAACAACAACAATAAAATGGTAATTATTTGAGGTAAAGTATGTATGAACTAACCTTATCATGGTAAACATTTTGCAATATAGCTGTTTATCAAATCATCATTGTACATCTTAAACTTACACAAAGTTATATGTCAATTATATCTCAATAAAGCAGGGGAGAAAAATGGAAAATAACAAGTGTTGGTGAGGACATGGAGAAATTGAAACACTCCTGAGTGAGTGGTGGCAATGTAAAATGATGTGGCCACTTTATACCTAGGAGTAGAATTGTTGGGTGATATGGTAACTTGATGTTTAACTTTGTGAAGAATTTCCAAACAGTTCCTCAAAAAAGTTAAACATAGAGTTACCATATTACCAACCAATTCCACTCCTAGGTATGTACCAATGATAAGTGAACATATATATCCATTTGGTCACAAATGTTCATAGCACTATTACTCATAATAGCCAAAGGAAGAAACAACCTAAATGTCCATCAACTGATTAATGGGCAAATAAAATGTGGTACATTCATAAAATGGAATACTATCTGGCAATAAAAAGGAATGATTTATGCTACAACATGGATGAAACATGAAAACATTATGCTAAGTGAAAGAAGCCAGTAAACAATATTTGATCCTGTTCACAAGACATGCTCAGAACAGACAAATCCATAGAGACAGAAAGTGGATTGATGGTTGCCAGGGACTGCAGGGAGGAAAGAATGAGGAGTGACTACTAATGAGAAAGGGGCTCCTTTTGGGGGGAGATGAAACTATTCTGGAATTAGATAATGGTGACAGTTTCACAACTTAAGTATAAAAACCTTGCTTTTTATACTTAAAAATATTAAATAAAATGTTTTGGCTTTAAATGAATAAACACAGGTAACCACTTATCCTTTTTTTTAAAAAAAAGCATCTTTATTGGAATATAATTGCTTAACATTGTTGTGTTAGTTGCTGCTGTATAACAAAGTGAATCAGCTATATGTATACATATATCCCCATATCCTCTCCCTCTTGCATCTCCCTCCCACCCTCCCTATCCCACCCCTCTAGGTAGTCACAAAGCACTAGGTGGTCACAAAGCACTGAGCTGATCTCCCTGTGCTATGTGGCTGCTTCCCACTAGCTATCTATTTTACATTTGGTAGTGTATATATAAGTCCATGCCACTCTCTCACTTCGTCCCAGCTTACCCTTCCCCCTCAACATGTCCTCAAGTCCATTCTCTACATCTGCATCTGTATTCCTGTCCTGCCCTTAGGTTCATCAGAACCATTTTTTTTCCATGTATGTGTGTTAGCATACGGAATTTGTTTTTCTCTTTCTGGCTTACTTCACTCTGTATGACAGACTCTTTGTCCATCCACCTCACTACAAATAACTCAATTTTGTTTCTTTCTATGGGTGAGGAATATTCCATTGTATATATGTGCCACATCTTCATTATCCATTCATCTGTTGATGGACACTTAGGTTGCTTCCATGTCCTGGCTATTGTAAATAGAGCTGCAATGAACATTGTGGTACATGACTCTTTGAATTATGGTTTTCTCAGGGTATATGTCCAGTAGTGGGATTGCTGGGTCGTATGGTAGTTCTATTTGTAGTTTTTTAAGGAACCTCCATACTGTTCTCCATAGTGGCTGTATCAATTTACATTCCCACCAACATTCCACACCCTCTCCAGCATTTATTGTTTGTAGATTTCTTGTTGATGGCCATTCTGACTGGTGTGAGGTGATAACTCATTGTAGTTTTGATTTGCATTTCTCTAATGAGTAGTGATGTTGAGCATTTTTTCATGTGTTTGTTGGCAGTCTGTATATCTTCTTTGGAGAAATGTCTATTTAGGTCTTCTGCCCATTTTTGGATTGGGTTGTTTTTTTTATTGATACTGAGCTGCATGAGCTGCTTATAAATTTTGGAGATTAATCCTTTGTCAGTTGCTTTATTTGCAAATATTTTCTCCCATTCTGAGGGTTCTCTTTTTGTCTTGTTTACGGTTTCCTTTGCTGTGCAAGAGCTTTTAAGTTTCATTAGGTCCCATTTGTTTATTTTTGTTTTTATTTCCATTTCTCTAGGAGGTGGGTCAAAAAGGATCTTGCTGTGATTTATCTCATAGAGTGTTCTGCCTATGTTCTCCTCTAAGAGTTTTATAGTGTCTGGCCTTACGTTTAGGTCTTTAATCCATTTTGAGTTTATCTTTGTGTATGGTGTCAGGGAGTGTTCTGATTTCATTCTTTTACATGTAGCTGTCCAATTTTCCCAGCACCACTTATTGAAGAGGCTGTCTTTTCTCCATTTTATATTCTTGCCTCCTTTATCAAAAATAAGGTGACCGTATGTGCGTGGGTTTATCTCTGGTCTTTCTATCCTGTTCCATTGATCTATATTTCTGTTTTTGTGCCACTACAATAATGTCTTGATTACTGTAGCTTTGTAGTATAGTCTGAAGTCAGGGAGCCTGATTCTTCCAGCTCTGTTTTTCTTTCTCAAGATTGCTGTGGCTATTCGGGGTCTTTTGTGTTTCCATACAAATTGTGAAATTTTTTCTTCTAGTTCTGTGAAAAATGCCAGTGGTAGTTTGACAGGGATTGCATTGAATCTATAGATTGCTTTGGGTAGTAGAGTCATTTTCACAATGTTGATACTTCCAATCCAAGAACATGGTATATCTCTCCATCTGTTGTATCATATTTAATTTCTTTCATCAGTGTCTTATAGTTTTCTGTGAACAGGTCTTTTGTCTCCTTAGGTAGGTTTATTCCTAGGTATTTTATTCTTTTTGTCCCAATGGTAAATGGGAGTGCTCCTTAATTTCTCTTTCAGATTTTTACCATTAATGTATAGGAATGCAAGAGATCTCTGTGCATTAATTTTGTATCCTGCTGCTTTACCAAATTCGTTGATTAGCTCTAGTAGTTTTCTGGTGGCATCTTTAGGATTCTCTATGTATAATATCATGTCATCTGCAGTGACAGCTTTACTTCTTTTCTGATTTGGATTCCTTTTATTTCTTTTTCTTCCCTGATTGCTGTGGTTAAAACTTCCAAAATTATGTTGAAAAATAGTGGTGAGAGTGGACAACCTTGTCTTATTCCTGATCTTAGTGGAAATGGTTTCAGATTTTCACCACTGAGAACAATGCTGGCTGTGGATTTGTCATATATGGCCTTTATTATGTTGAGATAAATTCCCTCTATGCCTACTTTCTGGAGGGTTTTTATCATAAATGGGTGTTGAATTTTGTCAAAAGCTTTTTCTGCATCTATTGAGATGATCATATGCTTTTTATCCTTCAATTTGTTAATATGGTTTACCACATTGATTGATTTGCATATATTGAAGAATCCTTGCATTCCTGTGATAACCCCACTTGATATGGTATATGATCCTTTGTTGGATTCTGTTTGCTAGTATTTTGTTGAGGATATTTTCATCTATGTTCATCAGTGATATTGGCCTGTAGTTTTCTTTCTTTGTGACACCCTTGTCTGGTTTTGGTATCAGGGTGATGGTGGCCTCGTAGAATGAATTTGGGAGTGTTCCTCCCTCTGCTATATTTTGGAAGAGTTTGAGAAGGACAGGTGTTAGCTCTTCTTTAAATGTTTGATAGAATTCGCCTGTGAAGCCATCTGGTCCTGGGCTTTTGTTTGTTGGAAGATTTGTAATCACAGTTTCAATTTCAGTGTTTGTGACTGGTCTGTTCATATTTTCTATTTCTTCCTGATTCAGTCTTGGTAGTTTGTGCTTTTCTAAGAATTTGTCCATTTCATTGGCATAGAGTTGCTTGTAGGAATCTCTCATGTTCCTTTGTATTTCTGCAGTGTCAGTCGTTACTTCTCCTTTTTCATTTCTAATTCTATTGAGTTGAGTCTTCTCCCTTTTTTCCTTCATGAGTCTGGCTAATGGTTTATCAATTTTGTTTATCTTCTCTAAGAACCAACTTTTAGTTTTATTCATCTTTGCTATCGTTTCCTTCATTTCTTTTTCATTTATTTCTGATCTGATCTTTATGAGTTCTTTCCTTCTGCTAACTTTGGAGTTTTTTTGTTCTTCTTTCTCTAATTGCTTTAGGTATAAGGTTAGGTTGTTTACTTGAGATGTTTCTTGTTTCTTGAGGTAGGATTGTATTGCTATAAAGTTCCCTCTGAGAACTGCTCTTGCTGCATCCCATAGGTTTTGGGTCGTCTTGTTTTCATTGTCATTTGTTTCTAGGTATTTTTTGATTTCCCCTTTTATTTCTTCTGTGACCTCTTGGTTACTAAGTAGTGTAATGGTTAGTCTCCTTGTGTTTGTGTTTTTTACAGATTTTTTTCCTGTTATTGATATCTAGTCTCATAGCGTTGTGGTCAGAAAAGACACTTGATATGGTTTCAATTTTCTTAAATTTACCGAGGCTGGATTTGTGACCCAAGATATGATCTATCCTGGAGAATGTTCCATGAGCACTTGAGAAGAAAGTGTATTCTGTTGTTTTTGGATGGAATGTCCTATAAATATCAATTAAGTCCATCTTGTTTAATGTATCATTTAAAGCTTGTGTTTCTTTATTTTCATTTTGGATGCTCTGTCCATTGGTGAAAGTGGGGTGTTAATGTCCCCTAGTATGATTGTGTTACTGTTGATTTCCCCTTTTATGGCTGTTTAACATTTGCCTTATGTATTGAGGTGTTCCTATGTTGAGTGTGTAAATATTTACAATTGTTATATCTTCTTCTTGGATTGATTCCTTGATTATTACGTAGTGTCCTTCTTTGTTTCTTGTAATAGTGTTTATTTTAAAGTCTATTTTGTCTGATACGAGAATTGCTACTCCAGCTTTCTTTTGGTTTCCATTTGCATGGAATATCTTTTTCCATCCCCTGACTTTCAGTCTGTATGTGTCCCTAGGTCTGAAGTGGGTGTCTTGTAGACAGCATATATACGGGTCTTATTTTTGTATCTATTCTGCCAGTCTATGTCTTTTGGTTGGAGCATTTAATCCATTTACATTTAAGGTAATTATCAATATGTATGTTCCTATTACCATTTTCTTAACTGTTTGGGGTTTATTATTGTAGGTCTTTTCCTTCTTTTGTGTTTCCTGCCTAGAGAAGTTCCTTTAGCATTTGTTGTGGAGCTGGTTTGGTGGTGCTGAATTCTCTTAGCTTTTGCTTGTCTGTAAACATTTTAATTTCTCCGTTGGATCTGAATGAGATCCTTGCTGGGCAGAGTAGTCTTGGTTGTAGGTTTTTACCTTTCATCACTTTAAATATGTTCTGCCACTCCCTCTGGCTTGCAGAGTTTCTGCTGAAAGATCAGCTGTTAACCTTATGGGGATTCCCTTGTATGTTATTTGTTGCTTTTCCCATGCTGCTTTTAATAATTTTTCTTTGTATTTAATTTTTGATAATTTGATTAATATGTGTCTTGGCATGTTTCTCCTTGGATTTATCCTGTGTGGGACTCTGTGCATTTCCTGGACTTGATTATTTCCTTTCCCATATTAGGGAAGTTTTCAACTATAATCTCTTCAAATATTTTCTCAGTCCCTTTCTTTTTCTCTTCTTCTTCTGGGACCCCTATTATTCAAATGTTGGTGTGTTCAATATTGTCCCAGAGGTCTCTGAGACTGTCCTCAATTCTTTTTATTCTTTTTTCTTTATTCTGCTCTGTAGCAGTTATTTCCACTATTTTATCTTCCAGGTAGAACTTATCCATTCTTCTGCCTCAGTTATTCTGCTATTGTTTCCTTCTTTAGAATTTTTAATTTCATTTATTGTGTTGTTCATCATTGTTTGTTTGCTCTTTAGTTCTTCTGGGTCCTTATTAGATGTTTCTTGTATTTTCTCCATTCTATTTCCAAGATTTTGGATCATCTTTCCTATCATTACTTTGAATTCTTTTTCAGGTAGACTGCCTATTTCCTCTTCATTTGTTTGGTCTGGCGGGTTTTTACCTTGCTCCTTCATCTGTTGCATATTTTTCTCTCTTCTCATTTTGTTTAACTTACTGTGTTTAGGGTCTCCTTTTCACAGGCTCGTAGTTCCCGTTGTTTTTGGTGTCTTCCCCCAGTGCGTAAGGTTGGTTCACTGGGTTGTGTACGCTTCCTGGTGGAGGGGACTGGTGACTGTGTTCTGATGGATGAGGCTGGGTCTTGTCTTTCTGGTGGGCAGGACCGTGTCTGGTGGTGTGTTTTGGGGTGTCTGTGAACTTAGTAGGATTTTCAGCAGCCTCTCTGCTAATTAGGTGGGGTTGTGTTCCTGTCTTGCTAAGTTGTTTGGCATGGGGTGTCCAGCACTGGAGCTTGCTGCTCATTTGAGTGGGGCTGGGTCTTAGTGTTCAGATGGAGATCTCTGGGAGAGCCCTCGCTGATTGATATTACTTGGGGCCAGGATGTCTCTGGTGGTCCAATGTCCTGAACTCAGCTCTCCCATTTCAGAGGCTCAGGTCTAACCCCTAGCTGGAGCACCAAGACCCTGTCAGCCACACAGCTTTCCAGGTTGTTGACACAAGATCGAAGTACCGACATCCTAAATCAATTCTTGTTCCTGTCTTGAGAACTGCTGTCAGCTTTCTGCTTCGGCACTAGCCTTTGTCCCCGTGGTTTCAGCTGCTTGCCTTGCAAGCGACCCAGCTAGCCCAGCTAGCTTGTATGGGATGACCACATATCTTTACCAGAATGTAAACTTTATATCAGTCATCCTCACGGAACAGAATGAAAACATTACAAACAAGATAAAATTTATTAGTAAAGGACTCAGCTATGTTTATGCTAGTGAAAAGTTAAATACCAGTGTGGTTTCAAGTCAAATGAGTAAGTAATCGGGGGAAAAAAAGCTCAGAAAGTAGTCTGGAAATTTCCATTTATTTCCATAAAATAAATGAGTCATCCATTTTAGAATTTAACACCACAGAGCTAAAATGGGTATTATTACCGCCTGCTGTGTGGCAGATAGTAAGTGTTTAATAGCAGTTGGAGACTTATCCTTCTGTTTTCTGACCCCCCTAAGTTTTGAGTAAATGCTCTTTTATCACAGAAGGGAGATGGGAGGCAGGTCAGAGGACAGCATTGTTGTGTCTTAGCTTCCCCAGGCCCAGGAACTCAGTCTGAGTCTCATGGAGAGAGGGGGCAGAGGGAGAAGCAGGAGAAGCTGCTTTGTGGTTGAGTCTAGTGAGACACTTAACACAGGCTGCACTGCTTGGGCAGCCTGGAAGCTAAGTGGAAAACGAGGCACCAAAGGAGAAGGCTCCCTCCCAGGTCTGCATGGACCATAGCATGGCCTCAGCGCCATGAAGACTGCAGGGACCTTACCCTGCTGCGTTTCTGTGAACTATTCAATTCAATTGGATCATCTAAATCAGTGGTTCATAACTAGGGACAATCTCCCCCCACCACACACCTTCCTTGGGGGGACATTTGGCAATGTCTAGAGAGAGACATTTATGGTTGTCACAACTGGGGGTGTGGGTGCTACTGGCATCTGCTGGGTAGACAGCAAGGGTGTTGCTAAACATCCTGCAATGCATAGGGCAGCCCCTTGCAATAACTATCCAGTCCCAAATGCCAATAGTGCCAAAGTTGAGAACGCTTGGTTTACATGAAAGCACTTAGCACAGTGCCTGGCACTTGTTAAAAGCTCAATAAATGTTGATTCACTGTTATGGGCTGGTCTTCTCCTGGTGTTCAGAATGTTTCAAATAATTGGCAATCCCCTAAACTCACCATATATATACTACAGTTTCTTCACTGTAAGACATACTTTAAAAAAAAAAATCACTGTTTTAGTTTTTTGACTTGGCATGAGATGCGATCATTTATATATTTTCTCCCTAAGTAGCTGTTATCAAATCTCGGTGGATGTCAGTTAATCACCTCTTGAACTTCCGAAAAAGCAGTCTACTGTGTACTCTTCTAGGTTTCTATTTCCTGTGTTAGATCAGGAGTTCCTGAAATAGTGCCTGGAGACATGAAAAAGTAACCTATTCATATGTGAGTTGATTTATTATCACCAATACAGAGTCACTAATTGACTTTTCTCCTGCTGCTGCTGACAAATACTGCTGTCAAATTCTGCACATGCTAATCGTTTTCTGATGAATACTCAGAACAACAAAAAGCTGCAAAACATTAGCTTTGGTAGGGGGCCCGGGAAGTCTTTCGATTCCTTTCTATTAGAGATGAGAAACTAGAGATCTCTGAAGGCTTGTTGACTTTCCCAACTCCATTCAGCTAGATCATCACGGAGCCAACCCTACAAGTCAGTGCTCCAGAATTCCAGTTCAGGGCTAGCCCTTGAACACAAATATATCTTCTTTATTCAAGATGAGCTCAGCAAGAGGTTACGACTTTTTATCCATCTTGTGTGACCTTCTCTATGGAATATAATTTTTGTCCTCAGACTATATTGATATATTCATGTTATAAACATTATTAAGCACACAGTACTATGAACCATGTAATATTTTAGATGAAAATATAAATATAAGTAAAAACGAGTACAAGGGTAGAAAATAAGTAAAAACGAGTACAAGGGTAGAAAATTCTAGGCCCAAGCAGATAACAAAAATTAGTGAAACAGGTTAGACTGTAGAGTTACCAGATACAATACAGGGTACCCTAACTGAATTGCATGAATTACATGGGACATACACTGAAAACAATGAAATATAATAAAATCGCTGTTTATCTGAACTTTAAGTGGGACATCGTACATTTTTATTTTCTAGCCCAACAGGAATTGCAGAGAACTGGAAAGTGCCTGCCCCTCTCACCTAAAGGGGACAGCTGCCACTCAGTCTCAAATTGTTGTCATGAGGAAAGGCAGCCCTGGTGTCATCGAATCACTGAAGTTATCACGATAAGCTGGAAATCCAGACGTTTAGTTAAACTCTTCCACATTTTAAAAGTTGTAAACTGATTTGGAAATATTCACAGACTATTTGGAAAATAAAATCATGTGTATGGATTGTGATGGTGTTTAAGGGAGCCCCCAAATAAGACCTCTCTTTCCCACCCCAATGGAAAAGCAGTTGAGCCCTACAGGTTTCAGACAGATGGAGGTCGAAATGCCAGTCTTGATACCACTGATGCTGTAACAATAAAGGATTTGGCTTAAGTGCTAAGTACATAACCAAACAGGCTTGCTAGCAGGCTTCTAAATTGAACTCACCCTGTTCTCACCTAATCCAGCCCTTAACTCCAGCAAAGCAGAGTTTACCTACAACTAAGAGAGCAAACTAGAATACTCCCTCTTTGCAGATGGACAGATTTGAGGAAAGAGGAGCCAGGGCAGAGGTGGAGATGAGTGTGCCTTGCCCTTTCTTCCCGACTCTCCTGCAACTCTGTGATACCCCCGCCTCCCCCCTGCGACAAGGAAAGCAAAAGGGGAGAGGAGAGGGATGTTTTAATTACTAAAATAACACTATTTTGAATTAGAGGTGACTGGAAGACAATTTATTGTCATTGAAAGAATCGATAAGGCATATGGGGCTTCCCACTCCTCCTTGCATCCCACCCAGATTTCATACAGAGGAAGACGTAGTCCTTTGGGTGAGTTTGAATGGGCAGAAGAAGAAAAGAATTAAGTTGTCTTCTGATTACACCCTAGGAATCTTGCTCTTTTATTAACATAAATGCCGCCAATAGTTTTAGCTTGTATACCTGAAAACACATCTCAAACTGGCTTGCATAACAGATGTGGGCACCACGTGATCAAGGCCACAGCTCTGTTTCCCAGGGGCTCTCTCGGCTCTGCCTTCCTTCATGCTACAGCTTCTTCCTCTGACTGGCACCCTTCTTGGTTACAAGACGGCAGCCAGCAGCAGATGTAACTCCATGTTCCTTGTTCACTTCGGAAGGCGAGAGCATCACTTCCTGCAACCAAGGATCAAAGATCCTCATTTTCCTGCCGAGTAGAACACCTGTGAAGAAATCCCTATGGCCAGGGAAATGTCATGTTCTGGCAGGATTAGGCTTGTATTAATTAATCCAGTCAATGGAACATAATTAAACTACCCAGGATCCTCCACAGACACTAGAGAAAAGGTAACCAAAATGCCCAGGCCTGCTGAGTAGAACACCTGTGAAGAAATCCCTATGGCCAGGGAAATGTCATGTTCTGGCAGGATTAGGCTTGTATTAATTAATCCAGTCAATGGAACATAATTAAACTACCCAGGATCCTCCACAGACACTAGAGAAAAGGTAACCAAAATGCCCAGGAGGATGGAAATGGCATGGACGCTGGTGAGGTGGGGAAAACAAACAGTACACGGCAGGAGATCAGGAAGGACTGAACAGAAGACATGGCTGTTGAGCCATCACCTCTAAACAGGAAAGGGGATTGGGATTGGGTAAAGGCCAGGGAGGATAGTGGGTTGTAAAGGGTTTGGACGTGGAGTGTGTAAGGGCACTGCAGATGGATGACGTAATCTGACAATCCCGGAGCGCTAAGGAGCATATTATAGTATGGAAACTGTAAGTAGTTGGTTTGTTGGAGCGCAGGGTACCAGGGAGGTGAGGGAGAGATGAGAGTTGCAACCTGAGGAATTTGGACATAGTATGAGTAGAATCTGTCAGGAGCCAGATGCCGCTCTCAAATAGGGGAATTGAGGAGAGCTTAATAAAGGGACTGTTTACAACGGTGTGGCAGGATTAGGGGAAACAACTGAGATACGCTGTGCTATGGGGGTAATAACAGCACAAAGCCATTTCTATCCCTAGGTCTGAAGGGGGAACGTGGAGAGCCAACACCAAGGGACCAGATATCTCAGAGTCTGCATGACAGGAGCTGTGGGCTTTGCCATAAGGGTACTGTCTTCTCTTAGCAACCTGGCTGGGAGGGGCCAGGGGAAATAATACCCCAGACCTCAATGCTGGTGACTTCCATTGGTTAAAATCAACTGGAAGTTAGTGGGCAAGGGAAGCAATGGAGGCAGTCTTTACAGGTCAGCATCCAGGGGCCCAGAGCAGAGCGGAAAGTGGTGGAGAGTAGACCCAAAGGGACAAACAGAAAACATTCAGCACAGAAGAAGTGACAAACAGCTGGAGGACTCAACAAAATCTCAGAAAGCATCCCGTGGGTCTCAGGACATCACTGAAGATTTCAAAGTTGGAGCACCACTGGCCTCTAGAGGGCGCTCAAGGATTTCGCTCCTGACACTCAATCGCGCCAGAGAAGAAACGTCAATAGAGGCTAAGGACAAAAATAGATTCCACAAAATGAGCCCTTCGCTAGGGGATGGAACTCAGAAGTGGAAAGGGATTGTTCCCAGAAATGGAAATTTCCCCTTTGCACTTAGATTTACTACATTTGGATTGATTTGTAATAATACCAATTAAATAAATCAAAGCTAACACTAAGTATTCTTCACTGTGTGCCAAGTTTTAGCACAACATTTAGTACAACTCTTCGAGGTAAACACCATTTAAAATCCCATTTTACAGATTAGGAGACTGAGAGAACCTGGATTTAGACCCACATTACACTGGACTATTCTGCTCTTTTTTTCTCCCAGGTTGCTGGTTTAGTCCACTAGGGCAAAGCTTGCCCTTCCTTAGAAGCTTAATAAAACCAGGGCAGGGTCCAGTGAAAAGGAGGCTTGAAAAAAGAGGAAACTTTCTATGTTAGAATTTATTTTCCTTTAACAGTTTTAAGCACATATTTAATGATTGAACACCGACTACCTGCCAGGCTTTGGGCCGGGTGCCAGGGATACCCAGGTGAACAAGATGAGAGGCACCACACCTAAGAGATTTCAGAGCCTGATGAACAGATGTGAATCCTGAGTCTACCACATGCTACCCATGTGACCAGGGTCAGTCACGTAAATCACTTAACACTCTGTTTCCTCACTCTCTAAAATATAATAATAGATAAATACACTCAGAACAACACCAGGCATCTTGTTAATACTACAAAGGTATGAACTGCTATCCTTACAACATACTGTCAGGCTTTGAAGCTTTTTCAATAGATGGAGAGACACAGAGAGAGACAAGGTCAGGTTCTGGGCCGGGTGCAAAAGGCCATGTTGTCTGCCGCTTTGGCAAGGCCTGGGGTTATAAGGGCAAAAGGGGTTCTGGAGGCTCTACTTGGTCCAGTTCAGCTACTGGGTTTGGGGTCAAAGCTCTAGTCCCGAGGTGGCAGACAAGTTCCTGTCTGGCATTCCGAGTCCGACCAGTTGATACTGGCTGCCTGGACCACTAGTAAGAGGGATTCTCAGACTGCATGTAGAATTAATAAGAAAGAATGCCATGAGCCATAACGGCTTTCTGCCATTGACAGAGTATTGAGAGGAGATGGCTCTTGGTTCTAGAATAGTTCTTTGCCTGGAAGGTCCCTTTAGCAGGGGGATCTGGGGAGGCCTCAGAGGTCCTGACTAAAGTCACAGATGAAGGTAACCAGTCACCCCAGTTTGTCTAGGACTATCCCAGTTTCAGCTCTGAAGGAATCATCCTGCATCCGAGGAAGCCCCTCAATCTTAGACACAACCCAATTAACGTCACAGGCTTTTTCTACCTGACGACACTTAAAAAAAAAACAACTATAAACTCTGACCAGTAGGGATTTCTTTTTTTCAGCCTGTGAAAAGGCATGTCTTCTGGCCTGCTGTAATATGCTGGCCTGTATATTCCTAACTTTCCCTTCACCTCACAACAGCCAATGGTATAGCTCTCTCATTTCTCAGCTATTTCCCCTGCTCTATCCATTGAAGTCTTAGCAGGAAACAGATGGTACCCTCAAAGGGGTTTAACTGAAAAGCATTTCACGCAGGGATTATTTACAGAGGCGTGGGCAGGGTTCACGGAACCAGCAAGATCTGGGGAGACACCCAGGGATTAGCCCTCGGCCCCAGAGAGGGGTGCTGCTCCTGGCCTGCGGAGAGCTGAGCTGTGCAGAGAGGCCCTGGAGCCTCAGCCGGGAGGAGCGGGCAGGCGGGAGGAGGAACCCCAGACCTGGCCCCCCCACCTGCCCTCCAGCCTTTGCCGGTGCCTCCCGATCAGAGGGCAAGGGAAGCATACCAGGCGGCAGCAGCTGTGGTGGCCGTCAGCCTCCCAAGCCCCAGAGTCTGGCCAGAAAAGAGCTAAGAATAACAGGCCAGGCCATCCTGTTGTCACTCAGCTTCCGTTCTAGTCTTTTCCTCGGCTGAAGAAACTCAGGCCCCCAACAACGGGAACACTCAACATCGCGTCGCCTAGGGGTGACAGTTCAGTCCTGCTCCTTCCTGGAAACTAAAGCCAGCAGGGTACAAGGCAACCAGGAAAGCGAGACAAAGAAACAATGACCACAGCATGTAGTGGCTCCAGCCCTGCGTCTGAGTGGAACTAATGTGACAATCCTGACTACCTTCTTCCACCGTTCAGTCCATGACGCCCTTACTCTCGACAGCACCTTGGAGGTGAAGGTGTTCTTACCTGAAGGGATGAGCCAACCCTCAGTCTCACAGGACCCAGGTACTTAATGGCTCTGTCTTTATCGAGTTGCTGCGGTCTCCCACTGACCATGACTATTGAACAGGGAGTGCAATAAATTCCATGGGCTCCAGACATAGCGTTGTCCCCATTTTGTAGCAACAGTCCAATTTCTCCCTGATAAGCAGAATCAATCACACTGGCCCATTACAGCCACCCAATTCTCTGCCCTTAATTAGTGGCAGGCACAGCCTGAGATGGCCAGGGGGCAGTTTCAGCGTTGTCCAGTGGAAATATTCCTCCCTGTTTGGCACAAGGACCTCAAACTCACTAGATACAATGTTTCAGGGACAGGAAGATAATCTTCTTGAAGTGGGTTATTAAGGGTAACACTGAGAGAAGCCACTGCCACCTCCACCCCTGGGTTCCCAGGGCCATATACTCTATACCTTGTATTGACTACTGACCTGACCACTCGACAAACAACACCCCAGCCTCACAAGATGTTGTCTCCCCCGCCTCCATGAACTGAGCCTTCAATAAGTCAGACAAAGACAAATATCATATGACATCACTTATAAGGGGAATCATCTTAAAAAATGATACAAATGAACTTACTTACAAAATAGGAACAGACTCACAGACTTAGAAAACAAACTTTATGGCTACCAAAAGGGAAAGGTAGGGGGAGGGATAAATCAGAAGTTTGGGATTAACATACACACACTACTATATGTAAAACAGATAATCAACAAGGACCTACTGTATAGCACAGGGAACTCTACTCAATATTCTTTAATAACCTATGTGGGAGAAGAATCTGAAAATGAATGGATATATGTATGTGGATAACTGAACTGTATACCTGAAACTAATATAACATTGTAAATCAACTATAATATAAAATAAAAACTGAATTGAAAAAAACCTTGAGCCTTCAATATGACATTCCATCATTCCATCAAGCCAGGTGCTTCTAGGTGATGTAAGAACAATGGATTTCTTGATGTCAGCTTTCAATACCACAGTTATTTCACTGTAAATGAGTTCCTCGGTCAGAGGCGATGATGTGTGTGATACCATGGGGGTGAATAGGCAGCCTATCAACCACATATGGTGGTGCTGGCAGAAGCATCACCGGTAGGAAAGGGGAGTCACTCTCCAGAATATGCAATTATTTCCATACAGACACATTACTGCCCCTTCCAAAATGGAGTGGTCCAAAATAATTGACCTGAGTGGCAGGTGCTCCCAGGAAACGATGCCAAGTAAGGGCTCAGTGTTAGATTCCGGTTTAGAAAGTTGGACACTCAGCAGTGGCAGAGGCCAGCTCAGCTGCGGTGAGAGGACGTGCCTGTCTTCATTCCCATATATCGTGTCTATTTCTTCCCACAGCCACTTGGTACTTGGGCCATTTATGCAAGCACAGAGATGGCCGGGGAAGGGGCTTGCTGACAAACAAGGAATAGGTCGCCTTGACCTCCTCCTTACTTAGCCTTCCATGAAATGGATGTCCTCTGGGGGGCATTTACATGGGGCTCAAATGGCTTTGAACGCTGTAGCCATTCTTAGGGACCCATGACGTAATTTCCCTACTGATGATCTTGGTCTCAATCTTCC
>NW_006774345.1:1874673-1894923 GCF_000442215.2 Lipotes vexillifer | reverse complement strand
TTCCCTACAGATGATCTTGGCCCCAATCTTCCAATATGTTTAAAAAGTGCTAAGTCCCTGATAAGTTGACCAACCTGGTTAGCCATTGCCCATGAATCAGTGTATTTCGGGAAAACTCAGGTTATCTCTTTTTTCATGTCAAGTGACCAACCAGATGTAGTGCCCAAAGTTGTATCTACTGGGAGATTTCCCTCTGACTTGCAGAGCCACCCTAGACAGATACCTCCTTGAATCAGGCCAGCATCCCCCTGTCTTCTGATTGTTTGGTCAGAGGGAATTCCCTGGGGCCAGAAGTAGGGTTTGAGGGAGAGGCAGGAAACAGTAGGAAGTCTGAGTCGTCTGGTTCTGCAGGGAAGAGAAGGGCTGAGAACAGAATTGGGGATGTGAAGGGATAGAGGATAACAGCTCACCCACATATGTGCAAGTTCTTTACCCTTAAATTTAAATGGAGCTTCAGTAACCTTCTTCTTACTTTACATGAGAAAATTCTTACAGACAAAACAGCATCAACATTCAAGCCAAGAAGGCAATAAAGGAATAATAACTTAGCACTTGACATGTATTTCTGACAAATAATGTATTTCATGGACCATCCTGAATGTACCTGAGGTAAAAGCAGATGCATCCAACATCTAAGCTTAATTGATTTTTGCCAGAAAGTCTATTTTGAAATGTGAGCTTCTGATACATTCCTTATGCTTGTGCTTTTTAAAACAAGTTTCATTTTTATATTTTCTTTGTCAGCAGGGGAAAAATCAGATCAATTCTATAAAATCAGTTCTATACAAGCGTTACTGAAACTGTTGGAGTCCCAAGACAGAGTCTTTAAAATAAATGTGCTTAAACTAACCTATGATATCAGAAGTCAGGAAAGGTAGCACAAGGGGGCATCTAGCGGCTGATAATGTTGTGTTTCCTCCTCGGGGCATTGGTTACATGGGAAACTTCATTTCGTGAAATTACAACAAGCAGTGCACTTATGATAGATGTACTATTGTATATGTCTATTATACTTCAATATGAAGGGAGAAATGGAATGTGTTTTATATAATCATGACATTCTTGCAAACGTTTTCATGAACTAGAAACTAGATTAGACAATTTCACAAAATGCTGCACAATTAGTGCATTCTTCCAGCTAACCAGCCCATCAAAATCATTTATTGAAGGTGTAGAATGCAAGGCATTGCATTAAATATTGTCTATAGACTTGCGGGGAAGGCAACATATCTACATTGAAAACAATTAATCACAAGACAAATATTTATTGAGTACCTGCTAAGTAGCGGGCACTAGTCTAGACCCCTGAGCTTACATGAGTGAGTAAAACAGGCAGAATTCTCACCCTTGTGGAACTGATGCCTAGTGAGAGAAGACAGCCAATTAACAACAAACAATAAGTAAATTGCATGATTTGTCGGATGGTGATATTGGATGTTCAAGAAAATCAAGCAGGGTAAGAGAGATTGGGAGTGTTGTAGGGGAAGTTTGCAATTTTAAATAAGATGTTCAGGTGGGCATCACTAAGGAGGTGATATTTAAGTAAAGATGTAAAAATGATGTTACCCATGTGTAGAGCTGGAGAAAGAGAATCCAGGCAGAGGACACAATGAGTCAGAAAAGGACCTGATGAGTTCAAGCCAAAGAAACCAGTGTGATTAGGATAAGATGAGCTAAGGGGAAAGGAGTAGATGTGAGGTAAGGGAATTAATGAGAGGAAAGATAATTGTAAACTGTTGTATGATTCTAGTTTTTACTTTCAATGAAATGGGACACCATTGCAAGAACTTGAGTAAGGGAGTGGCATGAGCTGACTTACATTTTGAAAGTATCCAGTTGCTATTTTGTGAATCGACTACAAAGGAGGAAGAGTAGTAGAAAGAGGAAACCTCCTACATTGTTGGTGGGAATGTAAATTGGTGCAGCCGCTATGGAGAACAGTATGGAGGTTCCTTTAAAAACCAAAAATAGAGCTACCATATGATCCAGAAATCCCACTCCTGGGCATATATCCAGAAAAGACAAAAACTCTAATTCAAAAAGATACATGCACCCCAATGTTCATAGCCGCACTATTTACAATAGCCAAGACATGGAAGCAATGTAAATGTCCATCAACAGATAAACAGATAAAGAAGATGTGACACACACACACACACACACACACACACACACACAATGGAATATTACTCAGCCATAAAAAGAATGAAATAATGCCATTTGCAACAACATCAGTGGACCTAGAGATTGTCATACTAAGTGGAGTAAGTCAGATAGAGAAAGACAAATAACATACGATATCACTTATATGTAGAATCTAAAATAAATGATACAGATGAACTCATTTACAAAACAGAAATAGACTCACAGACATAGGAAACAAACTTATGGTTACCAAAGTGGAAAAGGGTGGGGGGATAAATTAGGAATTTGGGATTAACAGATACACAATACTAATATAAAATAGATAAACAACAAGGACCTACTGTACAGCACAGGGAACTATATTCAATATCTTTGAATAACCTAATGGAAAAGAATCTGAAAAAGATTTTATGTGTAATATCTTAAAAGATATATTATATATATTAACTAAATCACTTTGCTGTACACCTGGAACATTATAAACCAACTATACTTCAATTTTAAAATATTGACAAAAAAGAAAAGACTAGTAACAGGGAGACCAGTCAGGAGGCTGTTGCAATAATCCAGGTGAAAAAGGATGGTGACCTGGACCAGGCTGGTAGCAGCAGACGTGTAAATAATTGTCAGAGTTTGGATATATTTTGAAGATTGAACGAACAGGATTTTTGAAGGATTGGATATGAGATTTGAGAAAAGAGAGGAGTCAAGCATGGTTTTGAGATTTCAGGACTGAACAAAGGTGAAGCTGTCATCAACTCAGATGAGGAAGACTGTCGGTAGAGTGGGACTGAGGAGGAACATGACAAGTTCCGTGTTGGGCACAATAAGTCTGGGATGTCTCTCAGACATCCTAACAGAAAAGTCAAGTAGGTAGTAAAGTATATATGAGTTTAGAGTCCAAACTAAATGTGTGAATGTGAATGTAAATTTCAGGTTAATAGGCATAGAGATTATATTTATAAGATTAGATGAGATAACCAGGAAGAGAACATAAAATAGAGGAGAGAACCAAAGACTAAGCCCTGGAGCAGTCTGAGAGAAGCACCGAGCAATAAAGAAAGAACAGCCAGTTCTGTCCTAGGGTATTCCAAGCTTGCGACAGGACTGGTTGACTTACCACTTACCACTGTAATAATTACCTCCCAGGAACAGAAGTCCAAGGACATTTTACCAGTTTCTATGCCAAGCCATGATCATGAGTAATCACACAGTACCTGGCATATAGTAGCAAGAGCTTCCGAATTATTGCAAATTGTTGAATGAATTATTTCAAGGCTCTGCAGACAGGCCAAAATCTCTTGAGGCTTTAGCTCTTATTATTAGAAAGACCTGGTATTCTAAATACATTTAGACTCCCTCCCCTTCGTACCCTCTGGGCACACCGGGGACCAGATGGGTCAATGTGGTTCCTACTTGGGACTGAGCTGAAAGCCTATAGGCTGCTTCACTCAAAACATCTGTTCTTTCCCCTGATCAACACTATCTGATCAATTCTTTTTGGTCCTGAAATATCTACCTGCTGTAACCAAGCATTCTTCTGCCCCAGAGCCTCTGTCTCATTGGTCCCTCAGTCTGGCCCATCTCCCCTTTGAACAGCTTACTGCCTCTCTTCACTGAAGCCTCTGCTTAATGTCATCTCTTCAGAGAAGCCTATTAGCATCATTTGATCTCAAACTGTGCTAGTCTTTTCCACTTTCTTTTTATACCACTCACTACTACCTGCCATTACATTTATTTGTTTGGTGATTGGTGATATGGTCTGAGTTGTATCCCCTGAAAATTTGTATGTTGAAGCCGTTCCCTTCGGCATGCTAAATGTAGAGTGAGAAGTAATTGAGTTTAAATGAGGTCTTAAGAGTGGAGCCCTGATCCAATAGGATTAGTGTCCTTATAAGAAGGGACACCAGAGATTCAGCTCTCTCTCTGTCGTGTAAGGACACAGTGAGAAAATGGCCATGTGCAAGCCAGAAAGTGCCCTCACTAGGAACCTAATTAGCCAGCTCTGTGATCTTGGACTTCTAGCCTCCAGAACCACGAGAAATAAATTTCCGTTGTTTAAGCCACCCAATCTATGGTATTTTGTTATGGCAGCCCAAGCTGACTGAGACCACTGGTTACCTTCTTTCTGCCTCTTCCACTAAGAGTCTCTTTAAAACAGGATTTTGGGTTGTTTTTTTTTTCCTATTCCAGTGTATGGAACTAGAACAAAGTTTCACCCATAGCAAGCTACTCATTAAATGTTGATGAATGAATCAATTCTCAGATCTGGTCAAGATGTCACTTAGTTAAATAGTTTTATGGATGACCCCTATGTGGAAGGTTCTGGCTGAGCAAGAGAAAAAGTAAAGAACACGTGGTCCCTGGCCCACGAAAAGCCTGAAATCTGGTCGTTCTGGGTTAGGTTGCTCTGTTAGGCTGAAAGCAATTCACTTCCCCAAACTCCAAATTCGGTTTCCTGCCAGGCTCCAGAGAGGAGGGACAGTGCTTTGGGTAATAACAACCCTCATTTTAGCAGCGGCTCCAGGGTATTTTCCATGAGAGTCATCTCCGGCAAACAGAGCAGGTTTTCAAAGTAAATTTAGCATCTCATTTGGGATGAATAGTCTGTGTTTTTGTCGTATAAATCATACCCAGCAATCCTTTTCTCAACCTTGGCCCTTGAAAAGTAGAGGATATGGCATTTCTGACCAAACCAGTTACAGGATGGGAGTACATTAGAGAGATACTTGTAGGAAAGGTTTTGGAGAAAACCCGTGTCTCTCTTGTCAGGAGACCCCCAATTCAGGATCTTATATCCTTGACTGAACTCTGACTGAAAATTTCCCAAAGTATATACACACACACACACACACACACACACCCCATAATTAATATATTCAGGCTGAAGCCAGCTAACACAGTGGCGCATTGTGTAGAAGTTGATATTTATAGTGACCTGACTCCATGGACTATGTGGACATGAGAGCCAAAACTAGCTAATTGTGTGGGAAAAAGTAATAATATTATGGATCCACAAGGCTGTGAAAGATAAAAAAGAAGATAAGCAATAAGAAAAGCTTTCAGAGTCTCACAGCTCAGTCCTCTATTTGGAGGTAGAAGGGTTTTATTTCTGTCTCAAGCGTAGGCTTAGGCAAACCCAAGCCTTGCTCTTTGTGGTGGGCTTATAAGCAGGGTAAATGGAAAAAGGGAAATTCCTGGCAAGCCCTGGCTTGGAGATGGTACAAAAAATCCTCAGTAAGTATAGTGTATTTCCTTCTTTTCTGAATCCATACTAACTTGCCCAGTAAAACTTTCTTTAGTCCTTTACTGATTCCAAAACTTATTTTAATTCTTGCCTTTCGCTTCTTATTTCCTTTCCCACAGATGGTGGGTAAAATATAAGCCTGTAAAAGTAAAGCTTAAAAGACTTACGTTCCTTTTTTTGGCTTTCAAATGTTTCACACGACTACGTGATAGTCCCACCTCATCCACTCACATTTTTCCTCTTCCTAGCATTAATAGGCTTAAATGTTTGGTTAGGAAGGAAATTTAGAATAGGGAACTTCATCCACCATTCTCTTGCCTCTTGAAGGAGTTTTTAACAATACTGAAGAGATTCGATTCTAGGTACAATAGAGTGAGCACATTCATTCATTCCACCCTGTTCCTCCCACTGAATGCAGCTATGAAACCTGCACACAACACATGGAGCATCTGAGGGTCCTAAGGTAAGTAGTAGCAGGCAGATTGGAGAAGATGACCAAAATGGTGATTTGATCACTTTTTCCCCTCTGGTATCTTTTGAAATTCAAGTCTGTCCAACAATATGTAAAAACAATAATATACAATGCCAAGTGGAATTTACCCTACAAATGCAAGACTGGTTCCGCATTGAATATCAGTCAATGCAATTCACCGTATCAACAGTCTAAAGAGTAAAAACCAAAACCAAACAAACAAAAAACAAAACAAACAAACAAAAAACACCAAAAGTGTGAAACATAAAAGAAGAAATTGATAAATTGGACTTCATCAAATTTTTGCTCTACAAAAGACATTAAGAGCATGAAAAGACAAGCTACAAACTGGGAGAAAATATTTGCAAATAGTATTTCTAAAAAAGAACTTTTATCCAGAATACATAAAGAACCCTCAAATATCAACAATAAGAAAAAAATTCGACTCTGACATAAATCGTATCAATGTTTACTTAGGTCAGTCTACCAAGGCAATAGAAAGAAAAGCAAAAGAAAACAAATGAGTCTTAATCAAACGTATAAGCTTTTGTACAGCAAAGAAAACCATAAATGAAATGAAAAGACAACCTATGTATTAGGAGAAAATATTTGCAAACAATGTGACTGACAAGGGCTTAATTTCCAAAACATACAAACAGCACTATTTATAATAGTCAAGACATGGAAGCAAACTAAATGTCCATTGACAGATGAATGGATAAAGAAGATGTGGTACACATATACAATGGAATATTACTCAGCCAGAAAATGAATGAAATAATGCCATTTGCAGCAACATGGATGGACCTAGAGATTATCATACTAAGTGAAGTAAGTCAGACAGAGAAAGACAAATACCATATGATATCACCTATATGTGAAATCTAATATATGACACAAATGAACTTATTTATGAAACAGAAAGAGACTCACAGATGTAGAAAACAAACTGATTGTTACCAAAGGGGAAAGGGGGTGGGGGAGGGATAAATTAGGAGTTTGGGATTAGCAAATACAAACTACTATATATAAAATAGATAAACAACAAGGTCCTACTGTATAGCACAGGGAACTATGTTCAATATCCTGTAATAAAACATAATGCAAAACAATATGAAAAAGAATATACATACATGTTTATAACTGAATCACTTTGCTGTACACCAGAAACTAACACAATGTTGTAAATCAACTATACTTCAATAAAAAAATTAAAAAGAAAACAATCCAATATTAAAATGGACAAAAGACCTGAATAGATACTTTACCAAGGAGAATGTAAAGATGGCAAATAAGCCCATGAAAAGATGTTCGATATCATTAGCCGTTAAGGAAATACAAATTATAGCTACAACGACACATGTATTACCATGGCTAAAATAAAAATTACCAACATACCAAGTGGTAGCAAGGATGCAGAACAACTGTAATTCTCATACTTTGTTGGTGGGGATAGAAAATGGTACAAGCCCTCTGGAAAAAGTTTGGAAGTTTGTTTGTTTAAATTTTTATTAGCATATAGTTAATTTACAATGATGAGTCAGTTTCTGCTGTACAGCAAAGTGTATCAGATATACATATACATATATCCACTCTTTTTTAGATTCTTTTTCCATATAAGTCATTACAGAGTCTAGAGAAGAGTTTCCTGTGCTATACAGTAGGTCCTTATTAGTTACCTATTTTATATATAGATGTATGAACTTGTCAATCCCAGTCTCCAAATTTATCCCCCTCACCTTTTCCTCCTGGTAACCATAAGTTTGTTTTCTACATCTGTGACTGTATTTCTGTTTTGTAAATAAGTTCATTTGTACCATATTTTTTAGATTCCACATATAAGCGATTATCATATGATATTTGTCTTTCTCTGTCTGACTTATTTCATTCACACTCACCATATCCAGCAATCCTATTCCTGGGTATTTATCATAGAGAAATAAATACATTTACAAAAACAAACAAACAAGCTTTGTACATAATTGTTTATATAGTGGCTCTAGTCATAATCACCAAAAATTGGAAACAACCCAAATGTCCTTCAATTAGTAAACAGGTAAACAAACAAAAAGTGGTAAATATGAATAATGGAATACTACTCAGCAATATAATGAAACCAACTTTGAATCATTCTACAACTTGGATGAATCTCAAAGGCATTAAGCTGAGTAAAAGTAACCAGTCTCAGAAGGTTACCTATTCAATGATTCCATTTATATGAAAGTCTCTAAAGGACAAAGTCATAGTGATGGAGAACAGATTAGGGGTTGGGGAGAGAGTATGATGGCAAAGGGATAACATGAGGGCATTTCAGGCAGGATAGAACTGTTCTGTATCTTGATCCTGGTGATGGTTACATGAATTTATATACTTGTTAAAGTTTATAGGACAGTACATACAAAAAGGTCAATTTTACTGTATGTTAATTTAAAAAATGAGACTGGAAAAAACACAGAAGATTGCACAGATATATAAAACAGGTGGAAAATCGTCATTTTTCTCAGTTTTCCTTTTCCATTTATCTAGGATAGAAAACTATTTAGGCAAAGTACTTTCAGATTTAATATTCTACATGTGTGTTCATTCCCAATTTCCATCAAAGCATCCATGCAACTTGAGTCACCGAGTGCAGATCTGGAACAGATAGCTGGGGGGAAAGGACAGGCTATCAGAAAGTTAATGACTTGGCCTGATGCCACGTTTAAAGGAACAAGGAGGACATTCAAACCTTAATGGAAGTATTCAGTCCATGAGACGAGGAGACAAGCTTTAGCTTTAATCAGCTTTTCCTGCAATATGTTCCATGAGTTTGCTGGGTCACCAAATGACCAGCTTCAAGTTCTTAAGCTCACGAGAAGGCGAAACCATTGCTTTTCTATGATCCTCAAAACAAAGCCCTATACACAACAGAACTGTGCCACCAGGCCCAAAATAAGACTACAAATTTGTTGATTTTTTTTTTTTTTTTTAGACTGAAGCTCCCTGAGAACTTACCTGCCTTATGCACAGTAAATACAAAATTTTTTTTTTTTTTTTTTTTTTTTTAGACTGAAGCTCCCTGAGAACTTACCTGCCTTATGCACAGTTGCTCCCAATACCCAGCAAGTAACAGATATTCACTTAGTGTTTACTGGATTGAGCTGAATATTAGAAAGTGGCTTTAACTTACTAGGATTATTTTAGGATCTCTAGTTTGGACTAGGTTAGCACTCGTAGTAAAAATAAGAGGAAAATGCCTGATAGGAAGGAGGGTGAAATATTTTTCATGGTTTGAACATCAATCAGAACAGGGAAGCATCATCTAGAACCCCATTGATGGAAGTCAGGAGATTTGACCTTGACTCCAGGCTGGGCTCTGTCTCTCCGGCACTCACAGAGCAGACAGCCACAAGGATAGCATAGCCAGGGGAGGTGATGACCTCCCTGTGCCATGTGGAGCAGAAGGCAGTATCTTTTGAAAATATCAAGAGCGAGCTGGACTTCCCTGGTGGTGCAGTGGTTAAGAATCCGCCTGCCAATGCAGGGGACACGTTCGATCCCTGGTCTGGGAAGATCCCACATACCTGCCACAGAGCAACTAAGCCCGTGAGCCACAACTACTGAGCCTGCTTGCTGCAACTACTGAAACCCATGCACCTTGAGCCCATGCTCTGCAACAGGAGAAGCCACCGCAATGAGAAGCCCATGCACTGCAACAAAGCCTAGCCTCCACTCGCCGCAACTAGAGAGAGCCCACGCACAGCATTGAAGAACCAAGGCAGCCAGAAAAAAAAGAGTCAACTTGCTTCAAGTTGGCTTGGTTAGTTTTCAGGTTACCTCAGGAAAAGTAAGGGCTCCTTGCAGGAATCCACATGCATTACTTCTGTAAACAGCTCAGGAACTCAGGCAGCATCAGCCTGGACGAGTGCTGTCTCAGCCTATCTGCTACGTTCAGCTATTTGCTCCATTTTCCTCTCTCTACCTACTGAGTCCTCTGCTTATGCATTGACTCCTGTTCCCACTACTAACAGAGAGACCTCTTAGAATTTTCTAGTTCTAATGGGTTACAGAATTTTACTGGGCCACAGTAATGTCACAGCCTAGCCAATGGATGGGCTGCCCTTGGATCATAAATACCTATATAAATGAGGCCACAGAGAGTTGGGGTCAGGGTTGGGGCAGTTGCCTTCACAAGGGTTGCGAAAGGACAGAAGCTGAAATTCAAGGACAGAGCTTCCTCTGGAGTTGGGGGCTGGGGTTGATGGCATTTGGCTGACACTCTTCTGACTCACTGACTCATAACAGGTGGAGGGGTGAGTGAGGGTGGCGGCTCTTTGTAGGCTGGAAGGACAAACTCACAAAGAAAGACTGTGGCACACATCTCCTGTTGCTGGCGGGCCACTCTCAGGTCCCACACAGAGCTGGAATGCTGCTCTCGGGGCACTGGAGGTGCCCTGTGCTGCATGTGTCTTTTGGGGAGACTGTGTGTGTGTTGCCTAAGAACATGAGTGTAGAGTGTCTTGGGTTCCAATCCCAGCATGGTCACTTGCTTTGTGATTTTGAATAAATAACCTTGCCCTCTGAACTTCAGTTTTCTTAGTTATAAAGTGGGGCTAATTCTCCCTTAAATTGTTTAAAACAAAATCCAGATCACGTTATTCTACTACCTAAAATCTTTCATGGCTCCCCCTTGCTCAGTATCACATCCCAAATCCTTACCATGGCTGACGATGCCCAGAACATCTGTACCCTCCTCATTCCCAGGCCTTCTCCCCTGTCTTACTCCACTGCAGGCACACCAGCCTCCTGGCTATTCCTTGTACACTCCAGACCTGTTCCTACCTTAGGCCCCTTGCACTAGCTGTACCTTCTGCCTAGAAAAATCTTCACCCAGGCGGCTTCAAGAGTCTCTGTGATCAACTTCCAGTCTGTCCCACCCTCTGGCCTGTATTCTACATTCCCCTTGTCCTGCTCTACTTTTGCAGAGTACAGATCCCTTTCTAACACAGTACATAATTAATTATTGATCATGCTTATTTTGACTCTCCCGCAGTAGAACATAAACCCCAGAGAACGGGAATTTTGTCTGGCTTCCTCACTAATTGGTCTTCAGCACCAAGAACAGAGTAGGCACAGAACAGGCCCAAGAAACAGTTTTGAGTGAACGAGCAAGTGGGTATCAGTTGCCTTCTAGCTTCATTTCCTTCCATTGCAACCTCAGCTTCTGATGATTACCTGAGTCACCCCCTCACCCTCCATTCATTCATTTATTCATTTGTTTGCTCAACAATTATTTATGTGTCTGTTCTGTACCAGACATTGGAGATAGAGCAGTGAACAAAACCAAGTCTCTGCCTCCTTACTCGCCAGGAAGACAGGCAATAAATACATAAACAAATTAAAATGTACTCTAATGTTAGGTGCTGTAGGATACCATAATATGTCACCCCAAAATATGCCTCTTTTGCATAAGGATTATTTTAAGCCGATTATTTTGAAAAATAGCAGACACAGGTGAAGCTCTGAAACCAGAGTAGAAGTTACTCTTTTGTAAGGAAAATCTGCATTTATAAAAGAAATCTCCATTTGTAAGGATGTCTCCAACTCTGTACCAGGGAGAAGACAACTCTAAATCACAGAAACCTCCTAGCCATAGAAGGCACAGACCTAGCTCTGCATAACAAGACTTACTCTTGCTTATTATACTTTTCCTGGTCACTTTCCCAGAACTTGCCTCCCCACACCTTTCTTCTTTTCTTGCAGCTGAAGATGGTGTTTAAGCCCAAATTCTAAATCACCTCTGAGTTACTGTTCCCTGAGTTTATCCCATGTATATGAGATATACATGTTAATAAACTTCCGTTTGCTTTTTTCTTTTTAATCTGTCTTTTGTTACAGGGGCCCCAGCTGAGAACCTTGAAGGGCAGAAGCAGGATTTTTTCTCCGCTACAGTGCCGCTGCGTGATAATGAAGATATCAAGCAGGGAGAGGCCACACTCTCAGGAGGGTGGCCAGGGAGGCATCCCAGTAGAAGTGACACTGGAGGAAAAGTTGGAGTGAAGTGAGGGCAGGAGCCACGTGGCCACGTGGCCAGGTGTAGCCGGCAAGAGAACAGTAAAGGCAAAGGCCCAGCAGCAGTGGCTACAGGGTTGGCATGTTGATGCCCTCACCCAGCGATCGCCACCCTATATGTGATCAGTTGGACGTACTCACAGCACTGAGCAGACAGTGGCGCTGTAGATTTATTGCTTCAACTCTCAGATGGGTTCTCAGCACTGCTCCTCTTGTTCTTAGCTCTCTCTCCTGAGACAGGAGGGAAGTGGGCAGGAGACAACCATTAAAAGAATGACACAGCCGCTGAGGATACGACATAAACTGGTTAGAACCCACTAGGTCCAAGATGGCGGAAGATTCGACTTCCAGTGGACCTTGAGCCTCATTATATGCTCATTGTAATATATTAGCATACGCTAAATGACACACCCACAGGCGCCATGGCAGTTCCAAGGCTGACCATAAAAGGCCAAAAAGTGGGCGGTGGCCCAATTCCTGGAAATCCCCACCCCTTCCCCAAAATAGTTGGAATACTCCTCCCACTCATTAGCCTATGAAATTACCCAGACCGGAAAAACGAACCACCCCCACACCTGAGAGCTGCTCTCAGAACCTTTGGAGATGGACCTGCCTTCTGCCTATGGAATGTGTATCTCTGCTTTCACTTTACTTTGGCTCACTCTTGAATTCTTTCCTGCGAGAAGCCAAGGACCCTCACTTGGCGGCCTGTCCCAGGAACTCCCCCAAGACCTGGGACATGACCATCCTCTTGAGCCCCATTTTCCTGCAACCTCTTTACAAAGGATATAAATAAATCTACTTCTTACCTATCACTTTGCCTCTTGCTGAATTCCATCTGGGCCGAGACATAAAGAACCTGAGCTTCATTAAGTCCGAGACGAGTTGTTTGGTTTCAGTTGTAAGATTGTGGAATCGAGTCCCATCTGAGAAGTGTGGTTTCATGCCTGCTCGCCATGGCAGCTCTTCCAAACATGCACACTTCTCTGAACCAAAAATAAAGAACAACAGCAACTAACCTTTACTCACAGTTTCTGTGGCTCAGGCAACATGTTAGGTTTCTTTTCTCATAAATTTATCTTACTTAGTCTTCAAACATATAGGTTAGGTACCGTTATTTTATAGATGAGAAAACTGAAGCTTAGGGATGTTAAACTTGACCAAGGGCTTCACTAGTAACTGGTGGAGCTAAGAGTAAATTCAGAGCCGGGGCTGGACTGACCTCATCCAAATTCCAACCCCATCCCTATTGGCAAATGACCTCACCTCATCTCTTACTTCACCTGCTCAGAAAACGAAGAGCATGGAGGTGGTCAAACAATTACTGATACAATTACCTGCCAAATTTCATCAAATCTAAGAGACGATTGATTACAAGAAGCACCATTATGTCATATAACACTAAATAATGCTGCAGTAAATTATGAAACAATGTTAAGACAATTCCTATACAAGCGATGTTTTAAGAAAAAAAAATGTGTCTTTAAAAAATGGATGATTTTTAAGTATGGTACATCCACACCCATCAAAACCTCTTTCCTGTGTTGAAAGATGAGATATCCCTCCTTAAAACTAAAACCCTCTTCCTATGGTCTTTACTCTTTCTCCTCCTTGACCTTTTTCCATTGATTTTTTTTTTTTTTAACATCTTTATTGGAGTATAATTGCTTTACAACGGTATGTTAGTTTCAGCTTCACAACAAAATGAATCAGTTATATATATACATATGTTCCCATATCTCTTCCCGCTTGCATCTCCCTCCCTCCCACCCTCCCTATCCCACCCCTCCAGGTGGTCACAAAGCACCGAGCTGATCTCCATGTGCTATGTGGCTGCTTCCCACTAGCTATCTACCTTACGTTTGGTAGTGTATATATGTCCATGCCTCTCTCGCGCTTTGTCACAGTTTACCCTTCCCCCTCCCCATATCCTCAAGTCCATTCTCTAGTAAGTCTGTATCTTTATTCCTGTTTCATCCCTAGGTTCTTCATGACATTTTTTTCCTTAAATTCCATATATATGTGTTAGCATACGGTATTTGTCTCTCTCTTTCTGACTTACTTCACTCTGTATGACAGACTCTAGGTCTATCCACCTCATTACAAATAGTTCAATTTCGTTTCTTTTTATGGCTGCGTAATATTCCATTGTATATATGTGCCACATCTTCTTTATCCATTCGTCTGATGATGATGGACACTTAGGTTGTTTCCATCTCCGGGCTATTGTAAATAGAGCTGCAATGAACATTTTGGTACATGTATCTTTTTGGATTATGGTTTTCTCAGGGTATATGCCTAGTAGTGGGATTGCTGGGTCATATGGTAGTTCTATTTGTAGTTTTTTAAGGAACCTCCATTGATTTTTTTCCCCTTCCTCTCCAGTGTTTCCAACTTCACCTTCCTCAGACTAAAAACATCCTCAGGTTTCTTTCATGCTGAAAGTCATCAGCTTGATACACACAGTGACATCCTCTAGCTATTATTATTCCATATTTCTCTTTTCCTTCTTATTTCTTCTTCCTTCCTCTCTTCTATTTATGTTGAGACTCACAAAGACTATCTTAGAGACATCAGATATTTGGGTCCTAGTTATAAAGCATAATATTTGTTTGCAACATCTTCATTTTTGGCGTGTTATTGCGGTTGTTCTTTCCCCAGAAAACCTTCCGTTGGGGAACCAATCTTCCCTCACATCGAACCTTAGAAACATTGTTCAGGAGAACTGACTCCCCCAGTTCCTTCCTCCAGGAATGCTCACATGATCTAGGCCCAGACAGAATACTACATCCAGGTTGACACCGGCCTTAGGTTGAAACAAGGATGGGTACAATCATCTAAGCCAGGCCAATCGGAATTCTGAATTGAATTTTTCTCTTGGAGCGCTCCTGAAAGATGTACTCTTTCTGTCAAGATTGTTCTTATGCTGCCGGTGGCCATTTGGTCCATGATGTGGAAATAGCCTGTCTAAGAGGTGCAGAAAGATATGGATCCCTTATGTCATTCCTTGATTTCATAGATACAAAGATGTCTAACACCAGGATACTCCTAGACTTTTCAGGTACATGAGTTAATAAATTTCCTTTTTGTTCATGATGTGTGATTTGTGTTTTTGTTACTTACAATCAAAAGTGTTCTTCTGTGTTCTTCTATGTGATGGTCAGTCAAGCGCAGCCACAAGAAGAGATGCAGGAGAGGCACAAGAAAACAAATTTTATTATACTCACAGGTCTAGAGAGGGGAGTGACGGCTTGCCATACAGGGTTACAGGGAAAGCACCAGAATTTGGGTTTTATCTTCAAGCAGAAGACAAGAAAAAGGGGAAAGCTGAAGCTAGAACCTTTTTGCAGTTCCTGTGGGAAAGACAAGGCAGATCAGGGTAAACAGTCTAGGATTGGCTGGTTTGAATAATTTCCGTGGGCTCTAAACTATAAGGGTGTCTCTAGTCACCTGCCACCTGGCCTAAGATGATTAAGGCAGAGGGATATTGTCTGCTGGGGTGTAGGGCCTGATAGAGGAGGTATAGCTTTGGATTTGTTAGTTTGCATATCAAAGGCATGCTCCCAGATGAGTCCTTGGCTATCTCTTAAGTTTGCTAGTCTCAGGAACTATCTCTCTCCAGCCAGAAAGGCTTTTTAAAAAATGGTGTCAAAACATCAAATAAAAAGAAAATAAAAATATATACAATACCTAAAGTTATACAGTTTTCAGAGAGCTTTGACATACATTGTTTTACTTGATCCTTTGGTTTTTGGGGGGCAGGATATGTTTGTCCTGCTCATGAGTAAATTCCTGGGACTCAGCACATGCCGGGCATATAAAAGGTGCTCCAAAGTATTTGTTGAATTAAGTGAGAAGAGTATATGTGTTATTACTTACCCCATTTTATAAAACGGGGTGCTGAGATCAGAGAGTGAGTTAGGTCCTAGAATTGGGTTAGAATGGTCTTGGTTAGACTAAGGTAGGAGGCTATGGTGAAAAGCCAAACTGGGAGTGGGCCGTGTAGGATGGAGTTGGATTACAATACAGGTGACAGATCAATCTTAGCCTTTTTTTCTGGAGTTCTACAGCAGCTCTTCACTCTCTCCCATCAATTTCTGCTCCTCTGCAATCACTACATCCACTCAACAGCCAGGGTGATCTCGTTAAGGTATGAGATCAGATCCTACTACTCTTCTGCTTTAAGCCCTTCAATAGTTTACCTTTACTTGCAGGGATAAGAGCTCCAATCTCCAACAAATCATACAAGGTCCTTAGGACCTTGCTGGCCCTGCCCATCCCTTAGCTTCATTTCCTCCTATCTTCCTCTGTATTCTTGCTGCTCCAAACACAACAGCCTTCTTTCCATTCTAGAAAAATACAGTTCTCTCCCAACTCAAGGCCTTTGCCTGGAACACTCTCTCTCCTTCACTCTTTATCTACTCTTTATCTAGTTAATTCCTCCTCGACGTTAAGGTTTCTGTTCTAACATCATTTCCTCCGGAGCCTTCCGAGCTCTCCTTCTCTGCTCTCATTCCAGATCGCGTCTTTTGCTACCCATTCTTGTTCCTGGGTTTCGATTTCATAGCGCCTATCAGTTTAATGATTATTGAGTATAGACGCTCCAAAAGACCACCGGCATAACCTGTCAATCAACTAAAACTTAGAAATGTCTCAGAGGGGGAAGTCAGGAGCTGACATTTATAGGTTTTTGAGGTCTAGACTCAAGTGGTTTTAAGGGGATCCGATTGAGATCAGGCAAAGTTCTTTACTGAATCATTTCAGATTGGTGAATTTAGAGTGAGCTGGGGGTCTTGCAGCAAATCTTGATAAGTAAACAGTTGTTTGATGAGCAAGGAGTTTGCCAGTTAAGTGTTCTGTTATCCTGAGAAACTGACTGTTTGAGCAGCTAAAGTTCAGGTAAATTGATTTTTAGAAAGTCCTTAAAGCAAACGATAAAGATATTTACTGGGATATAGCCTCAGCTCCCTGGGCAAGAATTACTGGAACAAATCAAGCAGTCATGTTAGTGTAGGTGACCTTGGTTCTGAGGCCCCAGTTACAGTATATGGAGGCAAGCAGTCTCAGTTATCATGACATGCCTGTGTTTATGTCACCCCTTCCCAATAGCACTTGTGGCAATTGTAACTTTACATCTAACATCCATCTCTACCATAGACTGTATGCTCGGTGAGGGGAGGTTCCATATCTGTTTTGCTCACGATTTCATTCCCCGTACTGGTCATAGCACCTGGAACATAAAAGGTGTTCACCTAATATTTGCTGAATGACTGAGACCTTTGACAAGAGCCTGCATGGGAGGATGGGGTAAGAAATCAGAGCTCACTTTGTCTTCAGTCCTGGGTTTGAGTGGTTCTAGTAGCGCCAAGATGGGTGCTGGGAGAACACGTTAGAAGGGAAAGATGAGAGTTCCACTTTGGGAAACTGAGTTTCATTTCTGACAGGAAATACACATCTCGAATTCAGGAAGGATCAAAGCCAGGACAATATATGCAAATTTTATTCATTCAGAATGGCTGAAAAACAAAGTAAGGTGAAGCTGTCAGATGACTCTCATTGCTATAAATCTGACTTTATCAGAAAAACCCCTCCTTAAAAGTCCATTTAGATTGAAAGTCCTCCTCAGTCCGGCAAGGGCAAGACTAATTAAAATGTACTAGCTTGTAAAGATGATAATAAATACATACATAGCACCTTCTGTGTGCCTTTTCTAGGTGCTTAACCTCCATTAACTCATTAAACCTCATAATAACTCTATGAGGTAAGTGCTAGAATCATCTCCATTTACAGATAAGAGACATAAAGAACTGAGAAAAACTGCTGTGCAACTGTATGAAATAGGACTGGCTACATGAACTTAACTTTCTATTCTGGGAAGTTCTTGCCCAAGAAGATAAAGCTTGCAAAATATTTGTCTCAAGGACATCCTGAAAATTCATTTATCTGAAGACTAGACAGCTCACCTGGGAAAACCAGATTGCTTATCAAAGGGTTACTTACTCATCAAGAGTCACTTCAAAACCTACACCTTGCTGAGTTCACTGATCTTAAACCACTGTGTCACACACTTGGCCTAGCCACAAGCATGTCCCCACGCTGAAAATCTCACCTAAACCTAATAAATACCCATCCTTGTTGTCTCCCTCTGAGACACACTAAGACGATGTCAAGACAGGGCTCTCCTTCATTGCAATAAGCTATAAACTTGGCTTTGCTTGACCAATAGGTTAATTTGGTGGTCTTTTCAGGAAGTCAGCAGTTAATAGAACCACAAGATTAATGCCCTGTGCCCAGTGCTTTACTAATGTGTTCACTAATTTTGTGTGGAGAAAGAAGTAAGGCCAGAATTTATTATCCAAATGGATGTCCACCTCACTTGGGTAAAGAAACTTAAGTTTTGAGAAAATTAAGGGCAAAATTCTTGGTATCTGTTACAGAGCTCAGCATAGCTTTAAACTGAATTAAATATAATCATAGACTAACAGACAGAAGCAAGATACTTAAATGAATATAGCCGAAAACATCATCAAAACCAGAGAAGGACTGTTAGAGTGGGGAGGTCCCAGGTACAGTCAGGCACAGAGATTAAAAGCACCAGCCTTGGATTCAGAAATGAGTTTAAGTTCTGGCTTCACCATTTACCAGCAATTTGACTTTGGGCAATTAACTTCCCTGAAACCTCAGTAGCTCACCTGTAAATTAGAAATAACGTCCGTACCTACATCATAGAGTTAATATGAGAACTGAATGGACAGCATATGCCAAGGGTTGGCCACGGTGTAACTGGTGGTATTTATTGCTATTATTACAATTCACTGCGGGATTTTAGGGCTTGGGAAGAGGAAAGATAAAATCAGTGGTATACTTGAAGGAAACTGGAGGATTCAAAGAGAAGAAACAAACAAACTGTCCTACAAGTTTGGGAACTCAGGATTGGATTTTTCTGTAGTAGTCTGGTATTTTTCCAGGAAGACTGGTTACCAAGGCCAGAGGGGTAGTTCCCCAGCTAAACTTTCTCTCCATTTGATATGAAAGCACTGTTTACCTCCCAAAAGGCAAAGTTGAGGACTGTAGCAGAAGCTTGATCTTAAAAGTTTAAGAATTTATAACCCTGAGAGAGTGATGAAATCTGTCAAAGAGAAATACCTAAGCACTTCTGTGGGGCTCTGCAGGAGGTGAGCACTGCTGTTTTCTAGATGTTACCGCCGCTAATGCAAAGGAACAGGAGCTCACTGAACCCAGACTTGTTCTTTTCCAAACTTGCTTATTTACCAACCAAGCAAGTCTTGCCCAGAAGTACAGATAGGAGGTGTTGGGTGGCCCCAGTGCTTATTGCAGCCACACCAGCTTTTTGTCTGGCCTCCAAAGATGAATAATCTTGGAAAGGGAAGCCATTTTCTCATTATTTGGAGAACTGTAGAGCCAATGTTTATTTTGTATTTATCATGACCCTCTAGGGGCTGCTGTTCTGCATGCCTTACCTTATTTAATCTTTCTCACAAAACTTTCTAGGTATTATCACCGGCATCATCGAACTCCTACTTGATTTACTTGTGTTTTCTTATTCAGTACTCATGGCTTTGTGAAAGAGCCCCTGGGGTCAGGAAAATTCAATGATCTGTAAGCAGACAGGAGAGATGTGGTGTGGTGTTCCACTGAATGCGGGAACAGAAAAGAGCCTAGAGGATCGACAATAACAGGTTCAAAGTAGAAGTAACAGGATGGAAAGATGGCAGGTTGAAAAAGAAGATAGGCCGATGACCCCTATTTTAACAGCATGGCCTTGAATAGTAACTGTACATGCTGGGAAGTGTCTCTAAATATAAAGACAGAAGTCTTGAGGGTGATCTTGAGACTGTCAGACTGGAAAGGGTGAACTACTTTCTGATTCTAATGTCCCACTTGGAAAATTGGGTGGTGTTCCAGATGCCAAATGAATTCTTGGAATAAGGTTAAAAGGTGTGAAACAGAATATTGTATGTAATTTTTGGACTCACCTTCAATTTTATCCTGTATGAATTGATGTTAAGTTAATACCATGTCAAGATATAGTCCACATGGGTTTTAATAATTTTAACTCCATCTCTTATTGCTTTATAAGAGATAGGAGAATGATTCACTCCTGTGTTAGTTAATACCAACCCTTTCTCAGGAACAGTCAAAACAAATCAAAGTTCTTCAAAAGTAACCCAAGGGGGCTTCCCTGGTAGCGCAGTGGTTGAGAGTCCGCCTGCTGATGCAGGGGACACGGGTTCGTGCCCCGGTCCAGGAGGATCCCACATGCTGCGGAGCGGCTGGGCCCGTGAGCCATGGCCGCTGAGCCTGCGCGTCCGGA
>NW_006774345.1:1853615-1874663 GCF_000442215.2 Lipotes vexillifer | reverse complement strand
AAAAAAAAAAAAAAAAAAAAAAGTAACCCAAGGGCCATGGAGCCGTGCCAGTGCTGTGAGGTAGACATAAGTCCTTGCGCAAATGTTCTATCTTGTTGAACTGTGTATTTCCAAATTTCAAGCTTAAAGAATCCATTAAGCAATCTTAAAAGAAGAACTGCCATCCCAGAAAAAATGAGATTTGCCAGACTCGTCAAACCTCCTTCGATAACAACTTAGCGAACATTCCTGAGCATCTCCTGTGGGCGATGGTCTGTGCACGTTTCTATAGGGATGCAGAGATGAGTGAGCATGAAACTGGACAAAAGTTACAGCACAGAGTAGGAAATGGGACAGCACCAAGTCTCACAGAGTTTAAAGAAATCGGGGACGGGGGAGATTGTTCAATGGAGGACCTTAGGAAGTAGGTGGGGTTTGAATTTTTTCTTGGGTGGGTAAGTGGGGTGAGGTGGGGTGGCAAGGAATGGGAGTCTGGAGTAAGTAAAATGGTTAATAGCCTATTTTGATTGAAGTGGGAATTATGGAAATTAGGGTCCGGATGATAGGTCTGATGCTATAAACTGGTTTGTTTTTAAAGAGAGCTATTAAATACTAGGTAGAAGAGTGATTTCCTTAAGTAGTGTGAAAAGTATCAGTGCCAGATGTATCCCTCTGGCCCCGAGACACACCCTCTACCTTTCTCCTTCCATTCTCTTCCCCGGCAGGCAGGCCTGTAGAAGCTATAGCATAAGGGTCTCCCTCACGTCCTGGTTCAGCCACGGAGTGACCTGCAAGTGATCCAAGGGAAGGAAGGAAGTGATGTGAGGGAATTTATTTTCCAGGCTCCCCCCTTTCAGGGTCACCTTGGGCTGCTGCAGCCCACAGAGGAATTGCACAGTTCTTCTGGGCCCTTGGGTTCTGATAACCACTCTTTATCCTTCTCTGGGTGGGTCCAGGGGTGGGAACAGCCCGGCTTGAGTAGCACCTTCTTCCTGTTCCCTACGTCCTGCTCACCTTTGTAAGCAGTCCTTTTCTTACAATTTCCTCAGGTTATCCTAAGATGAGTATACTCTCTTTTCCCCACTGAGACCTCCATCAGACCTGAGGTAGAGATGCGCACAGCATCTGCTCACGCTGATCCCAGGAGGGCCACCAAGGGGCTGTGTTCCCGCTATGGGGTCGCCCACTCCAGGCCGAAGTTTATTCGAAGAACGTTTGGACGCATCAGCCGAATTAGGCCCATCAGATATCCTTCCGGGGAGTCTGCGTTAAGGAATTCCCCATATGGGCTGAAGACGAGGAGAACTCGGGGCTGTGCTGTTGCATTTTCACTCACCGAGTGGACAGGCAAGTAAAGGAAGTTGGTCCGTAGAGAAACTCACTCACTGAAGCTGCCTGAGTTCTGCCCGGTTTTGCGGTTCTAGATTCCAGTCCCTCCTGAGGATCAGCTAGATTCTAGTCTTCAGGTCCCATGAGATAACTCTATTTTCTTATCATAAACATCACACTCACCACATCCTACCTTCCACACACACACACACACACACACGCACACACACACACACAAGCACACAGTTCTTTGTCGGTTTAAGTATATTGGAGTTCTTTTCTGTTACCTGCAGACAGAGACTTAATAGAAGACCCAATACATGCAACCCATTTACCACTTGGCACTTAGTGTGCGCCAGACTTTACAGGACTTCGCTTGTTTAATCCTCTCAGCTCCCTGAGAACTAGTTTTCTTGTGACTCAGCTCTTTCTTGGGTTAATAGTTTCCTCCAATATTCCACAATTTTTTTCTGGGTGTCCCTCAAGGGGTGCATCATTAACGGGGCTCTGGTCACCAGTTTCCAATGGCGGAGGGGCTTCCTCGTACCACCAACAAGCAGTTCTTGATGTCCCGCCATTCAGCTCAATTTGGACACTATCCACCCTGAGACGGCATCAGATTCCACAGGGAAAGGGTTCAGTCCCACAAGACCACCCTCCACTTCAGATGTCAATCTCAAACCCAGGTTACCTGTTACCTGTACTTCTGACTGACTGGGTATAAATCAGAGGTTCCCAGGACCCCCCTCCCTCAGTTTGATTAACTTGGTAGTAGAGTGGCCCACAGAACTCAGAAAACCCATTTACTCACCAGATAACCAATTTATTACAAAGGATACAACTCAGGAACAGCCAGATGGAAGAGATGCCTAAGGGCAAGGCACGAGAAAAGTGCACCAAGCTTCCGTGCCCCCTGAGAGGGCACCACTCTGCCCACATCTGCTCGTGTTCACCAACGCAGACGCTCTCTGAACCCCATCATTTTGGGCGTCATGGAGGCTTCGTTACATAGGCATGATTGAGTACATCATTAGCTGTTGGTGACTGAATGCAATCAGCAGCCCCCGTGCCCCCTGGAGGCTGGAGGGTAGAATTGAAAGTTCCAATGCCCTAATCAGGCTCGGTTCCCTTGGCAGCCAGCCTCCATGCTTGCTGCTTACCAAAGTCACACATTAACATAAACTCAGCTGTAGTGGAAAGGGCCTTGTTATGAATAAAAAGGCATCCGTTTCACCTTTACGATTCTGAAGTGATTTCAGGAACTGAAGACAAAGATCAGATATTATGACAAGAGGTGCTCCCATTGCTTATTGCCCAGGAAGTCCCAAGGGTTTTGTGGTAACGCGGGCCTCTCACCGCTGTGGCCTCTCCCGTTGCGGAGCACAGGCTCCAGACGCGCAGGCTCAGCGGCCATGGCTCACGGGCCCAGCCGCTCCGCGGCATGTGGGATCTTCCCGGACCGGGGCACGAACCCGTGTCCCCTGCATCGGCAGGCGGACTCCCAACCACTGCGCCACCAGGGAAGCCCATCCCAAGGGTTTTGAAAGCTGTGAGCCAGGAACCTGGGACAAAGACCAAGTATATATGAAAAATATATTTTAGTCATCTGAATGACCAAATATGTATTTCTTATAAATCACAATATCTCCCTTATGGTTTCTTATAAACCAGCCTGTCAGCCTCAAGTCACCACACAGTCTGTTCTGTTCTTTTTCTTCATGCACAGATGTCACTGTAAAATGACAGTATCTACATCCAAGATCTCAGCTGCAGATGCTACCGAATGTTCTGGTACTTGGGGTGCTCAAACATCTCTGAGTTGAATGAAGAGATAGGGAGAATGTCTCATCTCCCTCTGTGTCACCTCATGACTTTAGCAGTTCTACATGTGGCCAGAAGCTCGTCAAATCTCTTGATGAGATCTATGAGCTAATGGCAGAGCTTCCCAACAGTACACTGGCACAGCAGTTAACTGCAGAGGTTACAGGGGATACTGGTCCCCTTGGTCCCTGGGGCAGCCTGGTGGGGACTGAGTGACCAGAGCCCTAACACAGTCATCTAACCTTGAGCAATATTTTTCATCAACCCCAGTGTGGCCTACACATACTATCATTTCTGTAAATATTAATACTATGACACGAATCTAGCCATCCACATAAACCCGACCACACAAACCTGTGCCAACCACAAAAGGGGTACGAATCCAGTCTGGACTAGCTTAACAACAGACACTGTGTCATTGCTAGCCTGCTTGCCTTTCCTGTTTTCTAGTTTCTCTTCTTTATCAGGAAACAAAACTTGCATGCAAAGGAAGAGGAAGATTGTGGTGTATGTATGAGTGTGTGGGTGTGTGTATGTACGTATTATTAGATATAATATTGTCTACACAGATCTTTCTCGACTTACGTTGGGGTTATATCCCCATAAACCCATCGCAAGTTCAAAATACCATAAGCAAAAACATGTTTATAATACACCTAACATACCAAACATCAGAGCTTAGCCTAACCTACCTTAAAAGTTCTCAGAGCACTTACATCAGACTACAGTTGGGAAAAATCATCTAACACAAAGCCTAATTTATAATAAAGTGTTGCATATCTCATGTAATTTACTGAATACTGTACTGGAAGGAAAAGAATGGTTGCGAGTGTATTGATCACTTCCGCTTGTGATCTCGGGGCTGACTGGGTGCTGAACTCACAGACTCTGCCCAGCATCATGAGACTGTATCATACCACATATGGACAGCCCGGGGAAAGATCAAAATTCAAAATTCAAAGTACAGTTTCTACTGGATGTGTATCGCTTGCATACCGTCATAAAAGTTGAAAAATCGTGAGTCAAACCGTGATCAGTCAGGGACTGTGTGAGCTCTCATTAGCCAGCCCCAAATGTCCTTTAATAACCATCCCGCTCTGACCACTGAGGAGAGTCTTGGAGAGTCAGGCCACCTACCTGAGGTCACACACTAAGTGACAGCTGAGATTCTAATCCAGGTCGTCTGGCTCCAGGGACATGTGTCTGATTCCTCACGAGTGCCACACCCCTTCTTCCTGATGTTCCACTGATGAGGATGAGACCTTTAAATCTCCATTTAGAGCCCAAGCTCGGGGGCAGCCATGGAGGCACACCTCTCAGAACTCTCTTCAAGAGGGAATTTCATAAGGAGCAGAGTCAGGCGAAAGCTTCTAGCTGCAACAACTTTGGGGTTTGGCGCAATGTTTGAGGCAAGGACACACTCTCTCAGGGTAGCTGTAGCCAGGGACTAAGTGTGGCAGGTGTACTAGGGCCTGGCCACCTCTGCTTAACTTGGGACTCCTCTATAGGAAGTCGATGAGCTGGAGCTCTCCATTGGGCTGTCCAGGATGGTCTTAGAGATGCATCACGGTCTAAAGACGCACCTTGTTGTGTCCTGCTCCCTCATCCCTTTACTTCTCATAGGCATTACCCCCAATAGATCTCCTGCCCTCCTAACTCAGTCTTGGTGTTTGTTCCTTGACACAAGCTCCTGGAGAGACGGGCCCTCCCACATAATTCTATTTATCCTCCACCAGCACTTAGTACAATACTTTGTACATAATGAGTTTCTTCTTCTTTTTTTTTGGATTAACAAGCAGTTTCAAAGTCTTCTTATACCAGTTCTGGGAAAGCTCTGGACCCAAAGTTGTACAGGTCAAAGATGGCTTTTTTTTTTTTTTTTTTTTTTTTTTGGCCATGCTGCATGGCTTACGGGATCTTAGTTCTCTGACCAGGGATCAAACCCAGGCTTCCGGCAGTGAAAGCACCGAGTCCTAACCACTGGACTGCCAGGGAATTCCCAAGAATGGCTTTGGAGCATCAGATTCAACCACAGATTTTGTTTATATGAGGATTCCTGGGTCTCATGATCAAAGATTCTGACTCAGAGCCATAGGGTGGGGCTAGGACACCCCATTTTCAGTGAGTATCCCCAAATGGATTCTGAGCCAGAGCCTTAGACCATACTTGAGAAGCATGAATTTTGAGAATGACCACACAGCTCCAAAGATCTTCTCTTCCCCCATCATAACCACATTCAGTGGGGGGTTTGGGAGAACCTTGGCATATTCTAGGATGAGGATTTTCTAACTCCTATATATGTTCCAGTCTGCATTTAGAAATGAATAAGCCTCCAAGGGTAGAGTGTAAAGATTTCCTTGAACCTGGAAGAGACAAATTGGTGGTATTCCCAGCTGACATCTGGATGCAGACTAGGATTATGAAAGGGAAGCAGTTAGCCTCATCTTTCAGTGTGGATCAGTGGTATGTGAGTCATTATGGATGTAATAGTTCAGTTTAATCTAACCCCCTCCCTTTGTTATCCAAGCAGAATGTTTTTGGTTCACCTCTTATCCCTCCTTCAAGGTGAATCTCAAATATCACTTTTTTTTTTAATGTGTTATTTATTTTATTCATTTTTGGCTGCATTGGGTCTTCATTGCTGCACGCTAACTTTCTCTAGTTGTGGCGAGTGGGGGCTACTCTTTGTTGTGGTGAGTGAGCTTCTCATTGTGGTGGCTTCTCTTGTTGCAGAACACGGGCTCTAGGTGCGTGGGCTTCAGTAGTTGTGGCACGTGGGTTCAGTAGTTGTGGTGCATGGGCTTAGTTGCTCTGCAGCATGTGGGATCTTCTTGGACCAGGGCTTGAACCCGTGTCCCCTGCATTGGCAGGTGGATTCTTAACCACTGCACCACCAGGGAAGCCCTCAAACATCACTTTCTTACTCCTCCAAGTGCACACCTTCTTCCAAGATCCCATTGTCCCTAGTACTCTTTTCATGAAATACATTATATTTAAGTTGCTTACTTTATGTATCCTTTTCACTCACTCACCTGAAAATGCTTTGGGAGTGAAGTCCATTTCTTTTCATCTCCTCATTCCAGTGCCTACTCCAGGATAGAATATGGTAGGAAATCAATTAATGGGATGGATGGAAAGAAGGAAGGACCGGAGGATGGTAGCGGGGATGAACTCAAGGTGCCTTGGGACAGCTTCATTTCACTTTACTTCCCACATTCATATCCAATACCACATTAACTTAAAAATAAATGGTTATGTCAGAGAAATATATATATATATATATTTATCTTCTTTGTGCTTTCAATGTATTTAAATCTACCTTAAATGAATTAAAAATATTTATAAGAACATTTAAAAAAGTAAAATAAAATAAATTTTTCTAATCAAGATGAAAATTTATATTATAGGAGGCAGTGTGATATAGCAGGCTTTGGAATCAATTACTCTGAGGTTAAATCCCACTTTGCGACTTATTGGTTATGTAGCTTCAGTATCATCATATGTAAAATGGGATCCATAATATTTATGTCATAACAGTTATATAAACCCAAGCCAAGTCCCTGACACATAGTGAGGACTCAGCAAACATTAATTACCTTCTTCCTCTTTGGCCAAAACTTAATAGAATCCTTGTACTTGGAGATCAGACCCATGTTGTCACTTTTTAAAAATTGCTAAATGCATTTACGTAGATTAGATGTTCAGTAAGTACGTGTTAGATGGATGAGAAAATTGTTTCATTGCTCCTAGCTTATTCCAAATCCTAATTTTAGTTCACTTCAGTGTTAAGAAATGAATTTAAAAACATATTGACATGGCTCAAAAGATTAAGATTGTCTCTCCAGAAATCTAGATTTAAATCTTCAGCAGTTGACTTCTGAGCAGAGTGCAAATGTTGGCATTATCTTCTTTATTAGCAATGTGTAAAGAGCTGAGATCTCACACAGCTGTGTGCAGCTCAAAGACGTACAAAGCAAAGAATAAATTTCCTGCCCACGCAAACTCAAGGCAAAAAACCACAAGCTGTCTTATATTATTCTGACAGCCCCCGCAAGGTTTCTTCTTTTTCTCATAAAGAAACTTGACACAATTACAAGAATCTTCCACTATGTAGATTTTTTACCTTATGGGATTGTTAAAGCTGATGATATATTTGTTTTAGGAGAGACCAAAGACTCAGAGTTACAGAAATTTACAGATCTCACTCTAGCAATTCAGTGAACAAAAATTCCTCTTTGAAGCCTCAAAGTGACTAGTGCTATGATCTGAACTGGGTCCACTCACAGTCCTTGCCAAGTTACATTCCAAAAGATTACTTTGTCTTTACCGTAGTAGTGTACTCAAACTTGTAGCCCAGGTCAAAGTGGGTCAGGCCTCCTTGAAACTGCTGGAGCCCAATTCTTATTTAAAATGGACAGCAAAGGGAAAAGGGGACTCAACAGAGGTTCTGCTCACAGGTCCATTTATTGGACTCCATCAGTAGAAAGCACAGACAGGGCTGTAGACATCTAATAGTCTCAATAAAGCTCAGGACTATAGGCAAAGACCAAGGAAACTCATCTACTGGGCATTCATTCTGTAAGAGGCACTTAACATTATTAAGTATTTGTATATTTATTTTATTTATACCCTCTTTCCAGAAGGAAAATAAAGCTCCATGTAAGACAACACATAGGATGAGTGGAACACTATACAATAGGAAATGAAGATGAAGCCAGAAGCCAGGAGTATTTATTGTGCACTAGTCCTAGTCTACCTGCCAGCAGTGGCCTGCTAACTCAGCTTGGAAATTTCTACCAGCCAATGAAAGATCACTCTATGTGGTTTCAGTGACCAAAAGGCAAAAGCAAAAGATCTGTTGCTCTGAAACACAGAACAATTCTTGGTACTAAGACTCCAGGGAGGGCAGGGGAGGGGGGCTTCAAGATGGCAGAGGAGTAAGACGTGCAGATCACCTTCATCCACACAAATACATCAAAAATGCATCTACATGTGGAACAACCCCTACAGAACACCTACTGAGCGCTTGCAGAAGACCTCAGACTTCCCAAAAGGCAAGAAACTCCCCACGTACCTGGGTAGGGTAAAAGAAAAAAGAAAAAACAGAGACAAAAGAATAGAGATGGGACCTGCACGTCTGGGAGTGAGCTGTGAAGGAGGAAAAGTTTCCACACACTAGGAAGCCCCTTCAAGGGCAGATACAGGGGATGGGTGGTGGGAAAGCTTCAGAGCCATGGAGGAGACCGCAGCAACAGGGGTGCAGAGGGCAAAGCGGAGCGATTCCCACACAGAGGATCAGTGCCGGCCAGCACTCACCAGCCTGAGAGGCTTGTCTGCTCACCCGCCAGGACGGGTCGGGGCTGGGAGCCGAGGCTCCGGCTTCAGGTCAGATCCCAGGGAGAGGACTGGGGTTGGCTGCGTGAACACAGCCTAAAGGGGCTCGTGTGCCACAGCTAGCCGGGAGGGAGTCCGGGAAAAAGTCTGGACCTGCCTAAGAGGCAAGAGACCTTTGTTTCTGGGTGCACGAGGAGAGAGGATTCCTTCCCAGTGTGCCCACAGAAGGCAGAGCACTGCCTAAGCAAGCTCCAGAGATGGGCTTGAGCTGTGGCTAACAGCTTGGACCCCAGAGATGAGCATGAAACACTAAGACTGCTGCCACTGCCACCAAGAATCCTGTGTGCAAGCACAGGTCACTATCCACACCTCCCCTCCCGGGAGCCTGTGCAGCCCACCACTGCCAGGGTCCCGTGATCCAGGGACAACTTCCCTGGGAGAACTCATGGCGTGCCTCAGGCTGTTCCGGCCTCTGACACCACAGGCTTATCCCGCATTCCAATTATGACTACATTACCCTCCGTCTCCCCGGCCTGAGAGAGCAAGAGAGCCCTAATCAGCTGTTGCTTTAACCTGTCTGGGCGGGGAACAGACACCTGAGGGCAACCTACATGCAGAGGTGGGGCCAAAACCAAAGCTGAACCCCAGAAGCTGTGCGAACAAAGAAGAGAAAGGGAAATTTCTGCGTGTAGCCTCAGGAGCAGGGGATTAAATCCCTGCAGTCAACTTGATGAACTCTGCATCTGTGGAATACCTGAATAGACAACAAATGTTCCCAAAACTGAGGTAGTGGATTTTGGGAGCAACTGTAGACTTGGGGTTTGGTGTCTGTGACTGATTTCTTTCTGATTTTATGTTTATCTTAGTTTAGTTTTTAGTGCTTGTTACCACTGGTGGATTTGTTTATTGGTTTGGTTGCTCTCTTCTTTTTTTTAAAATTTAATTTAATTATTATTATTTTATTTTATGTTTTCTTCCTTTTTCTTCTCCCTTTTCTTCTGCACCATGTGGCTGACAGGGTCTTGGTGCTCTGGCGAGGTGTCAGGCCTGAGCCACTGAGACGGGAGAGCCAAGTCCAGAATGTTGAACCACCAGAAGCCTCCCAACCCCATGTAATATCAATCGGCGAGAGCTCTCCCAGAGATCTCCGTCTCAACACTAAGACCCAGGTCCACCAAATGGCCAGTAAGCTCCAGTGCTGGATGCCCCATGATAAAAAAAATTGTAAGACAGGAACACATTAGCAGAGAGAATGTCTAAATCATAATAAGTTCACAGACACCCCAAAACACACCACTGGATGCGGTCCTGCCCACCAGAAAGACAAGATCCAGTTGCACCCATCAGAACACAGGCACCAATAGCCACCACCAGGAAGCCTGCACAAGCCAGTGAACGAACCTCACCAACTGGGGGCAGTCACCAAAAACAACGGGAACTACGTACCTGCAGCCTGCAAAAATGAGACCCCATACACAGTAAGTTAAGCAAAATGCGAAGACACAGAAATATGCAGCAGATGAAGGAGCAAGGTAAAAACCCACCAGACCAAAAAAATTAAGAGGAAATAGCAGTCTACCTGAAAAAGAATTCAGAATAATGACAGTAAAGATGATCCAAAATCTTGGAAATAAATACAGAAAATACAAGAAACGTTTAACAAGTACCTAGAAGAACTAAAGAGCAAACAAACAATGATGAATAACACAATAAATGAAATTAAAAATTCTCTAGAAGGAATCAACAGCAGAATAACTGAGGCAGAAGAACAGATAAGTGATCTGGAAGGTAAAATAGTGGAAATAAGTACCACAGAGCAGAATAAAGAAAAAAGAATGAAAAGAATTGAGGACAGTCTCAGACCTCTGGGACAGCATTAAATGCACCAACATTCAAATTATAGGGGTACCAGAAGAAGAAGAGAAAAAGAAAGGGAATGAGAAAATATTTGGAGAGATTACAGTTGAAAACTTCCCTAGTATGGGAAAGGAAATAGTCAACCAAGTCCAGGAAGGGCAGAGAGTCCCATACAGGATAAATCCAAGGAGAAGCATGCCAAGACATATATTATTAATCAAACTATCAGAAATTAAAAATAAAGAAAAAATATTAAAAGCAGCAAGGGAAAAACAAAAAATAACATACAAGGGAATTCCCATAAGGTTTACAGCTGATCTTTCAGCAGAAACTCTGCAAGCCAGAAGGAAGTGGCAGGACATATTTAAAGTGATGAAAGGGAAAAACCTGCAACCAAGATTACTCTACCCAGCAAGGATCTCATTCAGATTCGATGAAGAAATTAAAACGTTTACAGACAAGCAAAAGCTAAGAGAATTCAGCACCACCAAAGCAGCTCCACAACAAATGCTAAAGGAACTTCTCTAGGCAGGAAGCACAAGAGAAGGAAAAGACCTACAATAATAAACCCAAAACAATTAAGAAAATGGTAGTAGGAACATACATATCGATAACTACCTTAAATGTAAATGGATTAAATGCTCCCACCAAAAGACATAGACTGGCTGAATGGATACAAAAACAAGACCCATATATATGCTGTCTACAAGACACCCACTTCAGACCTAGGGACACATACAGACTGAAAGTGAGGGAATGGAAAAAGGTATTCCATGCAAATGGAAATCAAAAGAAAGCTGGAGTTCCAATTCTCATATCAGACAAAATAGACTTTAAAATAAGGACTATTGCAAGAGACAAAGAAGGACACTACATAATGATAAAAGGATCAATCCAAGAGAAAGATATAACAATTGTACCTATTTATGCACCCAACATAGGTTCAGCTCAATACATAAGGCATATGCTAACAGCCATAAAAGGGGAAATTGGCAATAACACAATAGTAGTAGGGGACTTTAACACACCACTTTCACCAATGGACAGAGCATCCAAAATGAAAATAAAGAAAGAAACACAAGCTTTAAATGATACATTAAACAAGATGGACTTAATAGATATTTATAGGATATCCCATCCAAAAACAACAGAATACACTTTCTTCTCAAGTGCTCATGGAACATTCTCCAGGACAGATCATACCTTGGGTCACAAATCAAGCCTCAGTAAACTTAAGAAAATTGAAACCGTATCAAGTATCTTTTCTGACGACAACACTATGAGACTAGATATCAAATACAGGAAAAAATCTGTAAAAAATACAAACACATGGAGGCTAAACAATATACTGCTAAATAACCAAGAGATCACTGAAGAAGTCAAAGAGGAAATCAAAAAATAGCGTGAAACAAGTGACAATGAAAACACGACGACCCAAAACCTGTGGGATGCAGCAAAAGCAGTTCAAAGAGGGAAGTTTATAGCAATACAATCCTACCTCAAGAAACAAGAAACAACTCAAATAAACAACCTAACCTTACACCTAAAGCAATTAGAGAAAGAAGAACAAAAAGCCCCCAAAGTTAGAAGAAGGAAAGAAATTATAAAGATCAGATCAGAAATAAATGAAAAAGAAATGAAGGAAACAATAGCAAAGATCAGTAAAACTAAAGCCTGGTTCTTTGATGAGATAAACTAAATTGATAAACCATTAGCCAGACTCATGAAGAAAAAAAGGGAGAAGACTCAACTCAATAGAATTAGAAATGAAAAAGGAGAAGTAACAACTGACACTGCAGAAATACAAAGGATCGTGGGAGGTTACTACAAGCAACTATATGCCAATAAAATGGACAACCTGGAAGAAATGGACAAATTCTTAGAAAAGCACAACCTTCCGAGATTGAGCCAGGAAGAAATAGAAAATATAAACAGACCAATCACAAGCACTGAAATTGAAACTGTGATTACAAATCTTCCAACAAACAAAAGCCCAGGACCAGATGGCTTCACAGGCGAATTCTTTCAAACATTTAGAGAATAGCTAACAGCTATCCTTCTCAAACTCTTCCAAAATATAGCAGAGGGAGGAACACTCCCAAACTCATTCTATGAGGCCACCATCACTCTGATACCCAAACCAGACAAAGGTGTCACAAAGAAAGAAAACTACAGGCCAATATCACTGATGAATATAGATGCAAAAATCCTCAACAAAATACTAGCAAACAGAATCCAACAGCACATTAAAAGGATCATACATCATGATCAAGTGGTGGTTATCCTAGGAATGCAAGGATTCTTCAGTATACGCAAATCAGTCAATGTGATACACCATATTAATAAATTGAAGGATAAAAACCATATGATCATCTCAATAGATGCAGAAAAACCTTTTGACAAAATTCAACACCCATTTATGAAAAAAACCCCTTCAGAAACTGGGCATAGAGGGAACCTACCTCAACATAATAAAGCCCATATATGACAAACCCACAGCCAACATCATTCTCAATAGTGAAAAATTGAAACCATTTCCTCTAAGATCAGGAACAAAACAAGGTTGCCCACTCTCACCACTATTATTCAACATAGTTTTGGAAGTTTTAGCCACAGCAATCAGAGAAGAAAAAGAAATAAAAGGAATCCAAATCAGAAAAGAAGAAGTAAAATTGTCACTATTTGCAGACGACATGACACTATACATAGAGAATCCTAAAGATGTTACCAGAAAACTACTAGAGCTAATCAATGAATTTGGTAAAGTAGCAGGACACAAAATTAGTGCACAGAAATCTCTTGCATTCCTATACACTAACAACAAAAGATCAGAAAGAGAAGTTAAGGAAACAATCCCATTCACTATTGTAACAAAAAGAATAAAATACCTAGGAATAAACCTACCTAAGGAGAAAAAAGACCTGTATGCAGAAAACTATAAGACACTGAGGAAAGAAATTAAAAACGATACAAACAGATGGAGAGATATACCATGTTCTTGGATTGGAAGAATCAACATTGTGAAAATGACTCTACTACCCAAAGCAATCTACAGATTCAGTGCAATCCCTATCAAATTACCTATGGCATTTCTCACAGAACTAGAAGAAAAAATTTCACAATTTGTATGGAAACACAAAAGACCCCGAATAGCCACAGCAATCTTGAGAAAGAAAAATGGAGCTGGAAGAATCAGGCTCCCTGACTTCAGACTATACTACAAAGCTACAGTAATCAAGACAGGATGGTACTGGCACAAAGACAGAAATATAGATCAATGGAACAGGACATAAACCCACACACATATGGTCACCTTATCTTTGACAAAGGAGGCAAGAATATACAATGGAGAAAAGACAGCCTCTTCAATAAGTGGTGCTGGGAAAACTGGACAGCTACATGTAAAAGAATGAAATTAGAACACTCCCTAACACCATACACAAAGATAAACTCAAAATGGATTGAAGACCTAGATGTAAGGCCAGACACTATAAAACTCTTAGAGGAAAACATAGGCAGAACACTCTATGAGATAAATCACAGCAAGATCCTTTTTGACCCACCTCCTAGAGAAATGGAAATAAAAACAAAAATAAACAAATGGGAACTAATGAAACTTAAAAGTTTTTGCACAGCAAAGGAAACCATAAATAAGACAAAAAGACAACCTTTAGAAAGGGAGAAAATATTTTCAAATGAAGAAACTGACAAGGATTAATCTCAAAAATTGACAAGCAGCTCATGCAGCTCAATATCAAAAAAACAGCCCAATCCAAAAATGGGCAGAAGATGTAAATAGACATTTCTCCAAAGAATATATACAGATGGCCAACAAACACATGAAAGGATGCTCAACATCACTAACCATTAGAGAAGTGCAAATCAAAACCACAATGAGGTATCATCTCACACCGGTCAAAATGGCCATCATCAAAAAATCTACTAACACTAAATGCTGGAGAGGGTGTGGAGAAAAGGGAACCCTCTTGCACTGTTGGTGGGAATGTAAATTGATACAGCCACTGTGGAGAACAGTATGGAGTTTCCTTAAAAAACTAAAAATAGAACTACCATATGACCCAGCAATCCCACTACTGGGCATATACCCTGAGAAAACCATAATTCAAAAAGAGTCATGTACCACAATGTTAATTGCAGATCTATTTACAATAGCTAAGACATGGAAGTAATGTAAGTGTCCATCAATAGATGAATGGATAAAGAAGATGTGGCACATATATACATTGGAATATTACTCAGTCATAAAAAGAAACAAAATTGAGTTATTTGTAGTGAGGGGGATGGACCTAGAGTCTGTCATACAGAGTGAAGTAAGCCAGAAAGAGAAAAACAAATACCATATGCTAACACATATATTTGGAATCTAAAAAAAATGGTTCTGAAGAACCTAGGGGCCAGACAGGAATAAAGACACAGTCATAGAGAATGGACTTGAGGACATGGGGAGGGGGAAGGGGAAGCTGGGACGAAGTGAGAGAGTGGCATGGACATATATACACTACCATATGTAAAGTAGATAGCTCGTGGGAAGCTGTTGCATAGCACAGGGAGATCAACTAGGTGCTTTGTAACCACCTAGAGGGGTGGGATAGGGAGGGTGGGAGGGAGACGCAAGAGGGATGGGCTAAAGGGATATATGTATACATATAGCTGATTCACTTTGTTATGCAGCAGAAACTAGCACAACATTGTAAGGCAATTATACTCCAATAAAGATGTTAAGAAAAAAAAAAAAAAAGACACCAGGGAGATATTTTCCTCTACGTTGTAAAGGGTGAGGATTTTTCGTTTTTTATACAACCACTCAGATATGCTGGGATCCTACCTTCTCAATACGTACTGTCTTGGAGCTCATTCTTCAGGACCCTGTATACACAGAGAATAATAGCAGAATGGGAATCATATTTCTGCTTGATTAATAGATGCTCAACCACTCACTATTTTCCCAAGCCAAGGCTGCCTGGTAATAACCACCTTTGGCATGAGGTTAAGGCTTGAAGCAGCAGTCAGATCTCCTGTCTCCTTCTGGAAATGCACATGTAGGTGTGCCTGTAAAGGGGGATCAGGTCCCCCCCTAATTTTCTGAGTCTGCTTGCCTCTTCTGCTACATGGAGGAGGAGAGAGAACAGGGCGTAACTCACCCAGGAAGGAGGATGATGTCATCTGTGTAACAAAGCACCCCAAACTTAGTGGCATAAACAGTCACAGTCTCTCATGACCATTGTCTCCCATGGTTCTGGGGGAGATGCAGCTCACCTAGGCATTCTCATTCATAGCATCTCACACAGGTGCAGTCAGGTGGTGGCTGGCGCTGAGATCCTCTCAGTGGCTTCCTCACACTTCTGTCTGGTGCTTAGTGTTGGCCATCATTTGAAACTGTCCCTAGGAATGTCGGCTGGAACGTCTGCACCAGGTGCCTCCATGTACACTGGATGTTCTCACAGCTTGACATCTGGAATGAAGAGCAAGAGGGGTGAGGGTAGGGAGACAGAGAGAGAGAAAGGGAAAAAGAGGCCTAGGTGAGGCTATATTGCCTCTTTACTTTTTTTTTTTTAATTTTTATTTATTTATTTATTTTATTTATTTATTTTTTGCCTGTGTTGGGTCTTCGTGGCTGCAGGTGGGCTTTCACTAGGTGCGCCGAGCAGGGGCTACTCTTCAATGCAGTGAGCGGGCTTCTCATTGCGGTGGCTTCTCTTGTTGTGGAGCACGGGCTCTAGGCACTCGGGCTTCAGTAGTTGCAGCACATGGCCTCAGTAGTTGCGGCACGCAGGCTCCAGAGTGCAGGCTCAGTAGTTGTGGCGCACAGGCTTAGTTGCTCCGAGCATGTGGGATCTTCCCAGAGGGGGGATCAAACCCTTGTCCCCTGCATTGGCAGGCGGATTCTTAACCACTGCGCCACCAGGGAAGTCCTGCCTCTTTATTTTTAAATAAAATTTATTTCAGAATAATTTTAGACTTATACAAAAGTTGCACACAGAGTACAGATTTTCTGTACATCCCTAACCCAGGTTCAGTTTCCGCTGTTAACCATCTTCCCTCATGGTACATTTGTCAAAATTACGAAATTAACATTCACTCATAACTGTTCATTAAACTCTCGTTATTAGGATTTCATTAGTTTTTTCATTAATGTCCTCTTAGTTTTCTGTTCCAGGACCTAATCCATGATCCCACTTTGCATTTATTTTCATGTCTCCTTAGTTTCCTCGGGTCTATGACAGTTTTGAGGGGTACCAGTCAGTTACTTTGTAGAATGCCCCTCAAATTGGATTCATCTGATGTTTTTCTCATAACTAGACTGAGGGGGATGGATTTTTGGAAAGAATACCACAAAGGGAAGTGCCTTTCCCGCGTGGAGGTACAAGATATCCATGTGATATCACTAATGATATTAATTTTGATCACCTGGTTAAGGTCATGTTTGCCATGTTTTTCCACTGTAGAGTTGCTATTTTTCCCCCATATTGGATTCTTAGGAAGCAAGTCACTAAGTCTAACCCACGCTCAAAAGGGAGAGTGAGGCTAAACTCCATCTCCTGGAGGGGTAATATCTACATGGATCATTTGGAATTCTTCTGTTTGGAATGTCTGTCTCTCCTCCCTCACTTATTTATTTATATCAGTGTGAACTCACATATATTTATTTTATACTTTGGGTTATAATACTACAATACTACATTATTTTATTGCCCACATTGTTCCAGCTTTGGGCCTTGGGGGGTCCTTTAGTTTGGTTTTTGTGTCCCTTTGACATGCTCCCATTCTTTAATGTTTTTTAGCACTTCTTTACATTCTAGTGCTATAAGGTGTTACCAGGATCACTTGTATTTTCCCTACCATATATTCTAATTTCTATAAGAAACCTTGGTCCTTTCACTGGGGAATGGTATTGCATTGCCTTTTATGACCGAGCCTCAAGTCACATAAAATCTCTCTGCTGGCTGAGAGAGTCACAAAGTTTCATCCAGGTTCAAAGGGGAAGGAACACAGACATCATATCTTAGTTGGGAGAGTGGAAAGGTGACATTGTAAAAAGAGTCTCAGGATGAGATATTGTTATGGCTGTATTTGGAAAATTCAAGCTGTTGCAGGTGGTCAGGGTATCACAGACTCAGAGGAGGTGAGGAAGTCAGCCATGTGGCTGTCTGTGGGAGGAGTGTTCCAGACAGAGGCAACAATTAATGCAAAGGCTTACAAGGAGACCACACCTGGTGTTTTGAAGGAACAGCAAAGGCCCATGGTAGCTTCTGGAGAAGGGGTGATGAGGACAGTTGGCGAGGATGAGGCTGGAGAGGTAAAGGGAGGATGGAGAGGACAGATTATAGAGGGCCTGGAGGATATTGTGGGGATGTGAGTAAGCAGCCATTGCAGGGTTCAGAGTGACAACATCATCTGACTTATATTCAAAACACTCATGATGGTTACTCCACCAAGAATTGACTTCAGGGGAAAAGGGCAGAGCAGTCAGGATGCTACTGCAGTGATCTATACAGAGGTGATGGTGTCAGACTAGGGCAATAGCAGTGGAGGTGGTGTAAGGGCTTGGGTTCTGAACATCTTTCCAAGGTAAAGCTAACAGAACTTCCTGCTGGATTGGAGACGGGGCATAAGAGAAAGAGGAAAATCAAAAATGATTTCAAAGTTTGGCCTGAGAAACTGTAAGGATGAAGCTGCCATCAACTGAGATGACTATGGATGGGGGACAGATCAGGAGCTTTTTTGGGGAAATGTTGATTGCCGGATGTCTATTAGACATCCAAGTAGAGATGTCAAATAAGCTTTGGGTACACAAACCTGGAGTTCAGGAAAGGAGTCTGGGCTGGAAATACACATTTGGATATGACTGCATATAGATTTGTATTTCAGGTCATAATGAGATCACCAGAGAAGTGAGTAAAGGTAGAGAATCAAGGACCGATCCCTGGGGCGGCCCAACGTTAAGATGAAGAAACCATTAAAAGAGACCGAGAGGGAGTAACCAGTAAAATGCAATCAAAACCAAGAGTGTGTGGTGTCTGGGAAGCAAGTGAAGAAAGTGTGTCCGGGAGGAAAGAGTCATCAACTGTCAAATGATGTCACTTGGTTTAGTAAGATGAGGATCCAGGATCTGAACATGGGATTAAACAACATGGAGGACGTTGAATTTTCACGGCAAGAGCAGCATGGAATCACAGGGCTGAAAGGCTGAGTGCAGTGATGTTAAAAGAGCATGTGAGGAGAGGAATTCGGGATGATAGTAGAGATATCTCTTGGAGAAATTTTGCTGTAAAAAGGAGTAAAAGAATAGTGTGGTGACTAGTATGGGGAAATGAGTTCAGGAGTCAGCTTACGTGCCTGGGAATAGGCAGCAAAAAGTAAAAGGCTGATGAGACATGGCAAATTGCTGAGGCAATGTCCTCGCACAGGTGAGGGGTCTGGCGCCCGTGGGGCGTAGGAGCACATAGAATTCCTCTGATGCCAGGCAGAGGGTCGGAGTGTGTGGGTGCAGCATTTGGCAAGTCCATGCGGTATTGGGGCTCAATGGGATTCTCTTCTGGTTGGTTCAGTTTCCCAGTGAAGCAGGATGCAAGGTCATCAGCCGAGAGTGAGAATGTGGGAGGGTGGGTTAGAGGTTTGGGGAAAGAGGAAGCAGTGGAGAAGGGCCGAGGGCATGCAGCATGGATTCCTGGCAGTATTACGGGGCCACCTGAGGGCTGCTGTCTTAAATTCACGGTGAGGTCCGTCACCATGGCTCTCTTTTCTCTAACCATCTTCAAGGGCAGGTGCTTAGTAGGCAGAGAGGTGGATTTAACCGGGGTATGATGAAAGGAGAGATGGTGATGGAGATGGGGGTGTAGGCAAGGAGTGAGCACAGTGACCGACTGTGGAATTTAAGCTGAGGGGGGAGGATAGTGAGGACACGTCCAGGGGGTGAAAGACAATGTAAATTGTAGGGTCTTCAGTCACCGAATTGAATGTTTTAGTGGCAACAGACAGAAGAGGGTCAGATCTGAGTGCTAATTTTTACACTGAGTTATCCTGGCCACTAATAAAATTCAGTTTTATGAATATACCAGTCAGATAATCAATTCTTACTTCCTTGAGCTGGAAAATTTCCTAGGGCAAAACGGACAAGGTTGGAGTGGGGAAAAAAGAAGGAACGTCCCTCCTTGTCAATAGTATTCACAAAAATTAGACAAGATAATAAATGTTCTTTGCGCAGCCAATGCAGTAATGAGTTTCACAGCATCTTTTTTCTTATAGCAGTCTTCACTGAAGGCTTCTGTCTTCATATGCCACAATGCTGACATGGAATACTGTCCTGAGGTTGTCTCACGGAGGGTGGGATCAGCAGCCCCTGCCTCCAAATTTGTTTGGATGATGAGATGGATGATGCCACATGAACACCAAGAAACTATGAAGAGGTTTATTACTCATACACTGAGGCTTTCTGGGGAGAACAGGGCAGTCACCCAAGGTGGGCTCAAAATGACTGGAGAGAAGGAAGGGGTGAGTGGCTTTTGCATGTGTGATTAGTAGCTAGGGCTGGAGTGAAGTGAACTTCCTCGCTGGCACAAAGAGAGGGAAGGTATCAGTTTCCACATAGGCTTGCCCAGATGTGGAGCACAAAAAAGAAGGGAGACCTAAAAGCTGCCAGCTGTCAAGCATTAACAATGGAGTCAAGGGTCTTTATTACAAATATATGCCACAAATCTCTCAGGCGACAAGTATAGCATGGTGCTTAAAATCTTAAGCTTTGGAGTCAGGCTGGACTTTAAATCCTAACTCCTTATCATTAGCTCCTTGACTTTAGGCAAACTAGTTTCTCTACTGTGTCTCAGTTTCCTCATCTGGAAAAGGGCCCCCAAAATAGGTAACTCCTTGGTTGTTGTGAAGCTTAATAATGTTGGTAAACTGCTTTTGACACAGCTTTGCAATTTAGCATGCCACATACTCATTTCTGAAAATTCTGCGATTGATGTTTCTAGTTCAGACACGTGTGATCTTCATGGTTGAGACATGTCGGGTTGCCGATGGTTCCGAATATGTCATTTTTCAAATACTTTATTTCCTTTCATTTTGAAAGCGTTGTATATTCACTGCACAAAAATTAACTTTTACCTTTATGCTCTAAGATCCCCTAAGAGTTTATAGTTACAAAACAAAACTCAACACTGGAAAAATCAGAGAAGGAATCTTGGGTGTGTCAGTTTGGAAATAAAGAGTTCTTTCCATTTAGATGTTATTACTAATTTATCTTTGAAGTTTAATTTTCATAGATTCTCTTAAATCACAGAATACATTTATTGCGTTTTGAGAAAGTAAAAGCATGACTTTTCAACATTGGTTACTGGTATCTCCTCTATGGCTAACACTCATTCATTCATTCATCAAATAACTATTAAGCACCAACTTTGTTTGAAACCGGGACAGGCCCCGGGACATTATGCCATGTGAACAAGCAGTTACAGACTCCACTCTCCTGGGAACTAGTAATCTAGTGGGTTTGACAGACAATCAAATAATCCCATTCTAACAGTCAGGGTTTTTATTTGCAAAAGACAGAAACCAACTGTGGTTACCATAAAGGGAAGAGGCAGTTTTGGAATGACGCTGCCGAAGCCGCAGATACCGTAGGAAACCTGGAGAGCAATCCACATAGAAAATGGAACGTTGCTAAGGGAGCCTGGGCCCCTGAATCAGGTCAGAGCCTGGTCTGGCATT
>NW_006774345.1:1771940-1853605 GCF_000442215.2 Lipotes vexillifer | reverse complement strand
GCTGCCCCTGATGGACCCTGCCGTGGAAATCACTGCCACCACAACCATTAGTGTAGCCACTGCCCTTGCTTCTCCACAGCACATGCTTTATGTAAATCCAGGAACAGAAGCATCCAATTGGAGGTGCACAGCTTTGCTGTCGGATTGAGGAGGTCAAAAGGAGGACCTTTTGTTTTCTGTGCCAGGAGGTAGGAAATGCTGGGCAACCAACCAACCAACCAAATACAATTACATCCATCACAGGCGCAAAGAATCTACAATTGTTAAGTGCTTTGATGGGGCACCTGCAACAAAAACACACAATCTTTTTGTGCTTCCCAGTCTTCTCTAGGGCTTGAACTGCTGCTGGCACTGAGTGTTTCCCACACCTTGTCACTCCCATATGCCTCTTTCCCCATATGGCCATAGCTGTGCCCTGTCTACACTCACTTTTATAACTACTCTCTTACTTAAATACATCTACTCTATGTATCACTGCTGTAAATGGAGAGCCAGCATCATTTGTCATAAATAGACAGTAAAAGTAAGAATAAATACAATGAAAGGAGACAAAGCTACGAAGATCTAGCTACATATTTTACTGAAAGTTCTGAGGCTATGGCCCACTTACAGCAAACGTTAGGTACTGAAAACATAATGGCAGCAATCAGAGACTTTATCTTTGACCTTATTAAAAAACTTAAAAGAGGACAGGAAAGGGTCACATCTTCAAACTTTGTATTTAGTGCTTTCTAAAGTGCTCTCTGGGTACCATTTAAAGTTAACTTTCATATCATTAGTAACATGTTCTATGCTTTGAGTGATAAATATTATAAAGAGTGTGGGCTTAAAAATGGGCAAGATTTGAGTTGTTTGAATTTTAGCTCCTACACTTCTTAGCTCTGTGATTTCAGACACATTATTCAACCTCTCTGAGCCTCAGTATACTCATCTATAAAATAGATGCAATAATACCAGTTTTCCTGGTGTCTTAAATAGATCAGTGCTTCCCGAACTATACTGTACATATGAATCACCAGGAAGTCTTGTTAACTGTAGATTCTGATTCAGTAGGTCAGGGATGAGGTCCGAGATTCCAATAAAATCCCATTCCCAATCCCAGGTAATGCTGGTGTGTGGACCACACTTTCAGTAGCAAGGTTGTAATTCTGTGCTGTCAGTGTGGAAGTCACCAGCCACATGTGGCTATCGAGCCCTTGAAATGTGGGCTAGTGCACCTGAGAAATGCAATACTTCAATTTCAATTAATTTTTAAAAACTGATACTTGGTTCAGTTATCGGAAAACAATTTTTAGTCTGCTCGGAACAACTTGTGAATCTGTCATTTCAGCTGTTAATTTTATGAAATCGAAATAACCGAACATCTTTTTCCAAGGGAAAGTGAATATCTGAATTGAGATATGCCCTGAGTGTAAAATAAGCAACAGAAGACTCAGTTTGAAAAAGTAAAATATCTTGTTAATAAAGTTTCTAGTGATTGCACGTTGAAATGATAATATTTTAGATGTGTTGGGTTAAAATATACTATTATAATTCACTTGATCTGCTCCTTTTTACTTTTTTTAACGTGGCTACTGGAAAATTTAAAATCACTCTTGTGGCTCACGTTGTACTCCCAGTGAAGAGTGCAGGCAAAGGCAGTGAGCACAGGGGCTGGTTCCGTCAGCTCCTTTCCTCCTGTCTGAATCGGGTGGGTGACCTCTGGCTGGAAAGAGGAAGTGAAGTGCTGCAAACAGACAAGGTTTCTTCCTTCCCGTCAGGAGGCTGTGGCAGAAAGCCAACGTTAGCGGCAAGTTCTTCGGCTCACAGACGATTTCTTCTGTGGTTATTTCCACCACATTCCAAAGCAGGGGCTGCTTTCTGGAGAGGTAAAACAGAAACATGTCAGCATTCCAAAGTAAGTTGCTTTAAGCTGGCTCTCCTAAGAAGATGCTCACTTTTCAAGAGCTAAGGGTCATGGCAAAGGGCCCACTCGACCCAGCCTCCTCTGTGACATTAAAGGGGAGTTAATTAAAACAGCCTGGGCTCCTGCAAATGTGCTGTATTATCTCCCAGTCGGCTCAGCCGTTCCAAAGGAGACTAAAAGTTTAATGAAGAGCAGTAATGAAGACATCCGCAAAGTTGACAACAACCAAGAATTTAGCCAAAAGAAGCATGCAGGAACGAAAGTTAGTTTTCTCATAGGTTTTATTATGGTAACCTCACTTCCCCCACTCTTGTGGAAAAAGAGAATTTAACCCACTCAGGCAAATATTTACATGTAGAATCAGACCTGGCAGTAAATTCAAAGGCCAGCAAGAGCTGCTTCTGTATCAGAGGCTTGGAGACTCCAGATCTCCATTAACCTTTCTAAATAGGAACTGACAGCCCTGGATGGAAAATGTGGGGGGGAGATGAAAATGTTTTTGAAGAATGTTTGACTACAAAGTAAACAACCCAAATAGAAAATATTAAATCAGATGCTGCCTCCACATTCCAGAAAACTGAGTACACAGTAACATGTACTGTATACTTAAAAGGCTTGGATAAAAGAAATCATGAAACAATTTTAGCTTTGAGATGATTCAAATGTCATGGAATTAGTTATGTTGGCGTAACACAGAGAATTTATTTTTTCTAATTATGTTAGATCTTGACATGAAGTTATACAATAGGCAGTGAAGGTATGACTTTAAAGATATTTATCTTTAAGCCCTCTTGTCCTTTCTGTCACCAAATCCAACCACGAGAAAATATTTAGTAGGTAAACCATTCATTAAAGGGTAGACTGTCCTTCTGGTAACCAAAAAATAACTTCTTTTTTTTTTTTTTAAACACAAAATAGTACAGTAAATATTATTCAGATTCAGGATTTATTTTGCTTTAGATGGAAGCAAAAAGAAGGTGAGTTTAGCAAATTCATAGCGTAATCAAGATTGTAAGGGGAAAGGTTCAAAAGCTGGGACAGAACATGTTAGAAGCACACATTTATAAGCTATTCATTGTTAGTTTCCAAAATTCTTATTATCCAACAGTTATTGTCATCTGAATGCCTTTGTGTATTTAAAAGCAATACAACCCCACATCTTCAAGAATCTAATCAAGATAAGCCTTTCCCATTAGCCTGTTCTAGAGAGATTTGTACTATATTGTAAACATGGGTCATTCAATTAATCTTAAAGGTTAGTGGATTCAGAACTATTGCTTACCTGATAAGCTCGTAGATCATGACGAAAATATCTCTGTCTCCCTGCTGCTCTGCATCAGCTGTTTTCTCTGTCTAGCCTGTCTCCATCTGTCTCCCCTGGCTGGCAGACCCCCATCCATCTCTCAATTTCTTGCCCTGGGGATTTCTCTGATAAGCATTCTTTAACCCTGGATTCCATCCTTGTTGGAGCTAATCCTCCAACATGCCCTGTTTAGCATCGTTATTGCACTTATCACTTTATCATAATTGTTCCTGTATCAGTCTCAGATACTAGGGATTGTGTCTTTTTCGTTTTGGTACCCCTTCTGCCAAGGACAGTCCCTGCATAAGATAGACACCCAGTGTGGTTTCTGGACCAGAATTTAAAGCATCACATCGAGTGATGAGCGTAACAAGAATGCTTATTTCTGTAAAGGCTGTCTTGCTCTGGTCTGCTAACCCATTATCGTCTGCTTGGGTCTTCCTCACTTGGTCCTCGGGACTATGGCCATTTGAACCTCTTCTTATAAGCCTACCTTAATCTCCCTCTCTGACTGATGGAGAAATGGCTTCCCTGTGTACGTCCTCGCCTCAATTTATGAGGGTTCTGTAGGAGAGTGACTCAGGCTACTGGTAATAACGCTGTTTCACCCTACAGTCCTCTTGGAAGGTGGCCTTGACTGCATAGTTGCCAGGGCCTCTAACCACACAGCTCACAGCTCCTCTCCCTTTCGCGTCTTTCTTTCTCAGGAGAAGCCTCACTGTGAGCCAGCCAAGCTTCTCTGCTCTCTTCCCCTCCACTGGCCTGGTCACTAAGATCGATAGACCATGACTTCAACCTTCACATAGGTGGTTGGTTGGTTTCTTTAGGTGTCCTTTCTCCCTACCAACAATGAGGATTGCATTAGGCTATTCCTAAAATCCATCAAATTTTTTTTTTTTTTTAATATCCAGAACTCCCATTGTGGACAGTTCTGAAGACATGAGCTGTGGTATTAACTCACAGAACAAAAGCTTCTAAATATACACACCCATATTTTAAGTCTGTGCAATGAGGTTAAGGGTAGTTTTCCTGGTCATTGGATAACTTCCTTATTTAATAATGAGCATAGATTATTCTTATAATTAAATAATAATAATACTCTTTGAAATAAAAACCAAAGCTATTTATAATTGGGATTGTTTCATAACAAATATAATCCAAAATCTCCCGTATAAAACGATCAAGTCCAATGACAAAAGGTAATGTTCCCAAAGGGAAAGCATAAAACACTGTTTTCTTAATGGAACTACTAGCTATAATTCTTTTGTTCTATCTTCGAATTAACTCAATTAGTTGCATTATAAATTTCAAAAGAGCTTTATATTTTTATACATACTAATAATGCCTCACTTATTTAGTACAGAGCCACTTGTGAATTACCTATGTCATCTGCTTTCCAATTCCTTTGGGCTGTTTCCCTTTCCAGAAACTGGAGAGGGGAAGAAAAAGAACATAAAAATAAAATGATTTAATTCAGTTGTTTGTTATTTGTATTAAGTAATGTTTTGGAGAAACAACAAAACTACCTCCACATGCATGTTTCAAGGTTGCATGGCCTTCAAGGACAAGTTCTAACCAGGTTCCCAATTCTTGAAAAAAAGGAAAACCATTAATGCAAAATACAGTACTTTTCAAATGGTCTTTTAAAATTCGCTACAAGTATTACAACAAAACTAAAGCTTATTGAACTAAAAAGTTTCTTGACATTATAAGAAAATGCTAGAAATATGCATTTAAAAAGCCATGAATTACATATGTGTTTTGTAGAGGGAAGAGGTATTGGAGGGTTTGTTTACTCTGAAGAGAATTAATTTACACTAATTTCCATTATTTAAAAATTAAGACAAAAATAATAACACTTGTAGAAGTCTAATAAATATATAGAGAGACAAGATTCTACATGTGATTCGGCCTCAAATTTGTTTCTAACTAAAACCTTGGGCATGTCACAATCTCTCACAGGTCTTAACTCACCTATAAAATGAAGAAAAGATGATTATCTGGTCCAAAGTGCTGGTTTGTTATAGCTCTAGAATTTTATGAGAGGATACAGGTTCCACACAAACACCTATGTGGTCAGGCAGGTAACATATATGAGTGAAAAAGACCAGAGTGAGAAGAATTTTTCTTGAGAGTAAATCATTATCAATCTTATATTATTCCACACTTGATAGCAATAAAAATATTTCACTTTCCTCTTAGTTTTACTCTGAGAGAAACAGTAATAAATGGTCACCAATACTGATAAATAACAGTGGTGTGGAGCTATAGGGAATGGTGGAGACTGTGGCAAACCAGAGAGGGTAAAGTACCAAGCTATTGTTACCATATGGGAATCAGGGTCTAATGTTGTTAGATGCCAACAGCTTGTATGTTTTTAGTGAAATCTAATTGTTAATGCAGGCGATCAATTAAGAACATTTAAAAAACAAAAACAACCCTTTTGGACCATTACCATTCTGGACAAATTGAAACACACCGATGGATCAAATACAGCTTGCAGGCTACCAGTTTACACTATTGGATCTACTTTGCCTCCCTCATGGTACTGGAATCAGCACTTATTAAATAATTTGCTAATAATACCCCTTTAATGAAAGCTCTTACCATCATAACCCACAGAGTATTCACTGAGATTTTTTTTTGAGCACAGGCTGTGCTCTGTGCTAGGACTTTCTGACATTTCATCTCCTGTGATCATCACAATAACTCTGAGAGATGTGTAGATATACTGTTACCCCAATTTTACAGGATGAAGTAAGTCTCACAGAGACTAAATAACATGTCCTAAGTCACACAACTCATTTTTCTTTTAAGGAACTGAGTCTAAAGTATTGACATGTAATTATTTACAATATAATACAGAAAGAAAAAAGCTGGCTATAAAAAGTATATGATTTTTAAAATTTCTTTTTTACATTTTTAATGATTGCTTATTATTTTATTATGAAGATGTGGTATAATATACATGAATAAGCCTTTGTTATTAAACACTTGAATTGCTAGTAAAATCATGCAGGGAAGTATTTTTTCAAAACCCTGACCTGACATCATTCATTTGAAATTATTGATTGAGGGCCTATACATAAGCCACTTTATTATATGCTATCCTCAAAGAAATGTCTGATTTGTAATTGTATCTTTGGTAAGCACATATATATATATATATATATATATATATATATATATGTGTGTGTGTGTGTATATATACAATTTTTAAGATATTTAAGCATTTGCCTCTGAAACACAGATCAGGCCAAATTATATCCTTGATCTCTTGGGTGGAAGAAAGGTAGGTTTCACCCAGACAGCTCAGTGTAAAGAATTGCACAATGGATTACAGTGGTCTTCTCAGCTAGAAACTTTAGGAGATATATTGAGCCTTACATGCTGAACTTTGAGAGCTACCCCTACCAGCAGGATGTACTTGGGAGTTTCTTTGTCATCTATATAGATGACAAGAAGTGGCTCCACATCTTTTCTCAATTTTCCACTTGTCAAAGCAGCAGAATCCCAAACTCCACAATTTCAAAATAATAGCTGCCAGACTGCAGACACAGAAGGATATAACCACATTGGAGGAAAGGGACCAAGATAATGAGGCAACTTGAAAACATATAATTTTTATCATTCAGTCTAGAACACTTGAGAGTAAAAGACAGGAGTTCTTCATAATCACATTGGGATGGTAGGTTTGTACACAAAGACTATCCCTGGTAACCTGGGACATACAGTCACCCTACTATGAACAGTTGTAGAAACTGGAGATGTTGAGCATGGAAAAAAGAAGATGGGGATGGAGTTTGGGGGGACATGCAAGCTGCCTTAGGTATCTGAAAACTCCATGAAGAACTGGTTTGATATGATCCTGATTCTAGCCCTTGGAGTGACTGGACTGAGCTGAAGAGGCTTTACCATCTGATGTAATGGTCATGAGTTTGGTTGTTGAACAGTTCTGGATTCAATCCCACATGATGCTGACTAGGTGTGTGGCCATAAGCAAGTCTTAAATTATTATAAAAGGAGAATAGAGTTGTAATGACATACTGAGGTAAAATAGAAAAGCAAGTCACCCAGAGTAGGGGCTCAATAAATGTTAGTGTGTGCACTGTAACTGTTGCTGAAAATAGGCATAGTACAGACCACCAGTCGGGCAATGTTTTGGGGTCTTTTAGGGTTTAACTAAATGGATGGTTGGAGCCAAACTTATTTTGACTAATTTAATTTTCATTCTTAGAAATAGAAAAAAATCAATTAGTAATATTTCCCAGGTACAAGATAAAGTGGTTTTATTTAAAATCTTATTTTAAAGATGTATACTTTTAAATAATGTATTATAAATATTTTAATATAATATTTAACATTCATCATAAAATGACATTTGCCTGTCAAGCTTTACATGTTGTTTAACTATGCAAAAAAGTGTTAATATGCTAGAAAAAATTCTAAAATGGCATATTGCTTGATTTTGGGATTGCATCTGTAAATATAGACTAGAATTTAAAAAACAAGTAAAATTTCATAACCTGATATTTGAAATCCTTTCATTTTGCTTTCATTAAAGCCAATTAGCTTATTTTAAAATTGGTCATAATTTGCTTTTCAAATAAGATAAAGAGGTTTTAACTTCTTACTAAAATGTATTTTAGGTTACTTTTTAATCACAGTAAATTTAAAAAAACCCTAAATATAATCCTCTATACAGTATATTTTCTCTTAACATTGATTTTTAAAGTACTAGAGAACCTGATGTTTTAAAAGCATTTTGTCCAAGGAAACAGGACTTCTGCTACTGAACATCTTGAAGGGCAAATTTACAAAATTATTACTTTTTATGCTCTTCATTATATCTTCTTGCGTTTCAGCACTGTAGTTTTCAATGCTTCCCTCTGTTTAACCCAGTAGTTCCCAAACTCTGGCTGCATAATAGAATCACCTGGCAAGTTTTTAAAAATCCTGAAGCCCAGGCCACAGCCTCTACCACAATGCCTGGGGGTGGGAGCCTGGGGCCAGTATGTTTTAAAGTTCCCTGGGTAACTCCAATGTGCAGCAAAGTTTGGGAAATATGGACTTATCCCATGGTCCATTATGGAAATAGTCATGACTAGGATCAAAAAAGCCATTAAAACTAGGTTACAGTCCCAAACCATCAGTGTTGTTCAGCTAAATAATAACATAGTAAAAAAAAAAAAAAAAAATTGGGTTACTAGCACACTCATCTGATCCTCCAGATGTGCAGGAGGCAAGCAAGCTGCTTCTTTTTAAAAGGGAAAATGTTTATAGTGACTAAAAGCACAGAAAAAAAGGAAATGGAAGCAAACACTATTATTTCTAGTGAGATGAATCTCCAGGGTACTCTTCACAAAGCCTTGGGTGTTTATAAACCAGTTGGGATTTAAAGGCACTTTTCAACTCTGAAAATTTCTATTTAAACCAAATCTATAGGGAGAGGCAGGAATAGCTCTTCACAGAATTGTTTTCTGTTGCTTGCTACTGAGTCAACAGTACCATCTTGCATTGCTCTTTATAATCGTTAAAGTGCTTTCATGTTTCCAAGCCCATCTGAACATCCAAAACTGGGGAAGAATCGTAATAGTCACAATTCTTTTGAGGAAAATGAAGGCTCAAGGTATTAAAAAAGCTGGCACAAGGCAGAATTGGGACCAAACCCCAGGTCTGACTTCTAGGCAAATCCTCTTCTGATAACACATCACCTTTCCCTAAACCTCAAGAGATCTTTAAGCCTCAGCACCCTCTTCTGCAGAGGTGATTTCCCCCTAAAAAAGCACACTTCACTATTTCTCCCTTATATATCTGAGGTGTTGAGGGTGGAGGGAGGTGGGGCAGTACATGCACCATGAAGAGGTATATGGTAAAAAAGGGGCCAAGAACGTGGAGCTTCAAGGAGGAATCCACAGGGAAGGGAAGAGAACACGAACAGAAAATGTGGTCAGAGCAGTGGAAAGAGGGCAGGTGGCAACCATGTGAGGCCAGAGTTGTTAGGATCAAATAAAGAGCCATTTAACATGTGCTCTTTTTTAAACTCTGGTATTTACCTATCTATTTTTTGAGGAGAGGAGGGATGATGTGGGCAAAGTGGTGATTTAGGAAGATTTGGGGTTATGTGTTAGATAGATTGATGATGGGAAAGAAAGAGGACAGGGATGTGGACAACACAGTTAAGAAACCTAAGTGTGTGGGCTTAAGGCAAAGAGGGAATAGACAAGGGTAATAACAGTGAAAATCAAGAAACTGACAAAAGTACTTGAAACCAAGGAACAAGTATCTGTAGCAAAACAGGAAATGTAGTTGACAGTATTTCAACAAGACATCTACTTTTGGATCTGATGGCTATTTGTGTGTAGGATGACAGAACATTTAATTAGGTGATCCCTAATTGGTTGAGTGACTGGATTAAAAGGGCACTGATATCAACCTCGTAGTGGTTTTGAAAAGTAAGGCAAAGGGTTACTGGCAGATCCGTCTTATGTCTTTCAGTTTTGTTGTGAAAGAGTGGTTTCCATAAAGGAGCAGAAGGAAAGCTAATCACTTGTCTTGGGCAGCATTAAGCTGAGAAGGGTTAAGAATAAAGTAGATGATAAAATTAGGAGTCAAAGTGGTATGAATGGACCAAAGCAACAGTTTAATATAGATAGATGTAAAATCATGTTCTTTGGATCAAAGACCAGTAATAGAAGTATAAGGTGAGGCAGATGTCTGCTAAAATGTGTGAAAAAAATATAGGTTTAGTTGACAGTGAAAGGTAGAATGGGAAAGGCATGTTCTAGTCAGACAAACCACATCTTGAATCCTTGTCCTGAGAAAAATGTAAAAGGTTTGGAATAAATACAATGAGGAATGACCCTTAAAAGAATAAGGGACAAATTAAAGGTTGGTTTGAGCATCAGTGAGGAAAACCAGGAAATGAGTGTGAACTGTGGTCACCAGCAAGACTGTGAGTATACTCTGAAGCTGAGGACAGGAAGGAAGTAGAGGTGGCTCAGGATTAGGAACCAAGGTGTGAAATGTCAAGGAGGCAAAGCCATCTTAGTCAATGACAGAGCAGGAGTGAGGCAGCCAACTGGAGTACCTTCATTAGGATGGAGCCAGGAAAATTAGCAGCTAAAAAAGACCGGGAGATGATGAAAGAATCAGTATACCAACAGCCAGACTTGGTATAAAAAATAAAATTAGCAGGTGTGAAGAGCTTTTACAAAGCAAAAAAAAAAAAAAGGATCGTTTGCAGAAGGTGCATTTATAGTCTTAGAGACTGAACAGCTGAAAAATTACCATCTTCTATTTGGGACCATGTTGCTGAACAACACCGAGTAAAAACGTAGTACTGTGATTCATTTGGGAAACTGCATATAGGCTAAAGCAAATGAGGAAAGTACCTAGGTTCTGCGAGTTGACTGTAAAAATGACGCCAGCCTTATGTCATCTGGATCGAGCATAAAGGTAAAACATAAAGAAATAAGGGGTCCACAAGACTCTTTAGTAGCTTGAAGCTTCTAGAAGAAAGCTTTGGGGCTACAAAAGCAGCAGAAAAAGCTAAGCTGGAATGGAATGCATCTGAAAAAGGCAACAGCTTCCTAACTGGTTTTCTAACTTGCAACTTCTCGCTCTGTGTTGAACAGCCAATGATCCTTTCAAAGGTCAGACTCTGCTGCTCTGCTCAAAAACCTCCACTGGCTTCCCATCTCAGTCAGCCTAAGAGCCAAAGTTCTTGCCAAAGCTCATAGGATTGGGCAAAGCCCCCCACTGCATCTCTCAGCCTGTATCCTACCACTCTCCCACTGGTTCACTCCACTCCAGCTACACTTGCTGTTCTTCAGAGTTGCCAAGCACCAGCTACTGGAACCTCTCACTGGAAGGCTCTTCCAGACAACCAAGAAGTTGGCTCTTTCACTTCCTTCAGGTCTCTGCTCAAATGTCACCTCACTTGAGAGGGTTCCCTGACCACACTATGTAACATAGCATCATCCCTTACCACCTCATATAGGTCTGTCTCTCCCACCCACTACAACTTAAACTCCCGCACAGGAAGGACCTTGCTTGGTTTTCCCAAGTCTAGAACCGTATGAATTTCCCATGACAGGTACCAAATATCTGTTGAGTGAATGAATAAATGGTAAGCAGGAGATGGAGATAAAGGGCAGGAAAGCAGTTATCAGTCAGACACTTTGGGGACCAGGAAAGGGGAGACAGACACTAGCGTAGTGTTCTTAAGCAGTTGAGTCCTGGACTCAGGAAATGTGGTGTGGCTTCACTGTCACAATTCACTCTCTCCACCACCACACTTCAGTCATTGAGACCTACTTCCCATCCCAAGTCTATAACAGTGAGAAAGTGAAAGATTTTAGATACTACAGACCACCCTTCTTGGAGGATTTGAAGCCAACTGAAAGAGCAGGCTTATGGTTAAAAGATTTAAAATCCTAGATAAATCAAAAACAGCCTAAATTTAAATTTCTAACCTCGGATAACACAGGTGTCCCTGAGTTCACGTTTTAAATATTTTTGCATTTGTCTCAAGCTACTCACTAAGGTATGCCTCAGACTAAATACTTATGATTTCAAAAGCGGCCTTACAAGAAAAAGAGTCTAAAAATATTACCTTAAAGATTATAATAAATATTAATTAAATATTATTAATTAAATAATTATAATAAAAATATATAAAATATGACCTTAAAGATTATAAAAATGAGCAAGCATCTTATTTTTACAGATGGGGAGGCTGGCTATTCACAAACCATAAACATTAATGTAAAATGGTATTAAAACAGTAGTGAAACAATGGCTGTAATTTTCTTATTTAAAAAATTATTAAAGTCTAATGTGCAATAGGGTTACTCCCTTAGGCTAAATATTAAAACATTAACAATTTTCACCAAGGGAAATACAGCTGGAGGACTAAATAATTCTTCAAGAAATATAAAACACCCTATTCTTTAGTTTCACAAATTTCAAGAAAAATGTTATTATCTCTTTAGTGTGATAAATTTTCATTACAAATTATTTAGGAAATAAAGCAATGACTTTTTAGATTAATACTATGAAACTTTTTCCTGCTCATTTGGTATCTTCTGAACCTGACAGGTTTGTCAAATGAATGAATAACTCTGGCTATTAACATTAATACATACCTGTTCAAAATGCATCAACCTTATAAAAATTCCTTCCTTTTTGTAAAGAGCACTCCATGCATATGCATATAACTCCTTTCATATACAAAGTCTAACTATGTGTCTAACAAGAAATTGTAACAGTAGGTTTTCAGATAGCCTAACTTTACAATTATGAATATTAGAAAAGAGTTATTGCCACTTGAATTTTTCAGAAATGTTTGGAAAAAATTTAAGAAACATTGTTTTCTGTTCAAAATTCAAAATCAGTTTTGTTATATCCACTTACAGTTTTTGCATTATGCAATTTTTGAATATTATAAATGTAGATCTAGCACAAGAAAAAAGAAAAATAGGAAAATATTTACTTTTTAAAGTACAGTGATTTAATTTAATGTATAAAGCCAACAGAATAATTGTTACTTCTGCCAGATGGCATTTTACATTTTGATAAAAAGATATATTCTTAATCATATATGTCGAGAAAAAGGGACCATAAGTTGTTAAACACTTCCAATTTGTCATTTAATTTAAAAGGTACTACTGATATTGCCATAAATTTTTTTTGGTGATGTGGCCTAAGTATCCTTGGCGTCAATAAAATTTAATTTTCTCAAGTAAAAAAAAAAACACTATGAAACTTTGAATAAACATACCTATCTTAAAAGTATTGAATGACGAAAACTTCTAACCAAAATATGCTATTAAAAACACCGTTCTGGGATTTCCTTGGAGGTCCAGTGGTTAAGACTCTGCACATCTACCGCAGGGGACGCGGGTTCGATCCCTGGTCAGGGAACTAAGATCTCACATGCTGCGGGGCACGGCCAAAGAAAAAAATAAAAAACCTACTTAGTTTACCTTTCACTCTTCAGCTTGAGGAGGTCTGATTATAAGGAAAGCATGGATTATACATCTTAATCGGTGATTCTTTGCCTCAGTCTCTTCATAACCCTGGAAGGTTATGAAGAATCTTTAAGATCATCTCTGACGCATTTGATGTCAGAAAAGAACAACAACAAAGGAACACTTAAAACTTAAGCTTTTTAGGCACTGGGCCCTGACTCGGGTTAACAAGATGCTAGTACTGCAGTAAAAACCAATAGCTACCAGCTTGGGGTTCTTGAGAAGGTCAGCCTTGGTGTAAATTCCAGCTCACCACGCGACCAGGAGCAAGTTACTTAAACTCTCTAAGCTTCAGTCTCTCCCTATGTAAAATGGCAGCAGCAGTACAGAGGGTTGTTCGCAATATTTACATAATCTACATAAAGTGCTCAGCATATATCAGGTACTCCATAGATATTAACTTATGATATGACAAGATTCCTTTTAATAGGTAAGGAGAGAGTGTCTGTATTTAATTAGCGGAATTCGGAAGTTATGTGGTCCTTGTAACTCTGATTTAATTAAGAGAATTCTTAGGGAACTTACCACATTGAACACCCCGCCCAGACTTGGGTGGTACTGATTTGGAAACTAGTTTTCCTAGGACACAGTGCTGGTTAAGAAAGTTGTGCAAAGACTGATACCGTATAAACACATATTCATATTTCTTCCTTTAATTTCCTACTTTGGAACCATTAATATTATCGTGTTCAATAATGACACTGAATTCAGAGAATAGAGATTAAACATGCCTACATTTAGTATATTTGTCTGCAAGCTGAAGTATTTTTCTAACAGGGAAAATGTTAAAGAAGAGTAGTTAAGACAGAAAGTACAAAAATAAGCTATCGAGAGTTTAAGAGACAAAATCATCTATCTATTGAAAGGAAGTTACATTATAAGGATAAAGATCATGTCCTTTTTGACATGTGCTGATAAGTACAGGAATACAACCATGACTCCCATTATAGCATCAAACATTCTTTATGGTGTTTTTATAATGCTTATTCTAAAATAAAGACAAGTTTTCAAGGATCTTTCAAAGACTGTTTTTAGTTCGGTGGTATAATTATGCTATTAAAAGGTTTTTTTGGTCTACAAATGAGTGCAACACTAATTTAAAAAGATACAGGTTGATATGGGGTTTGGACGCCAGAGTCTTAAGAGTGGAGTATGTTAAAAGAACAAAGGCAGCTGTAACATGACAGGAGCTCTCTAGACATAGGGAAGAAAAAATGTCAATAAGCAGAAACTTACAGAAACTTCCCTTTCTTATTCAGTTAATTTTACAAAGGGACTTAATTCAAAATTCAATCCTAATACATAATACATATATACAATTAAACTTGACAGTAGAAAACATCTCTCATGTCATAAATATGGTGCTTGTATATACTCATTAACTGAATAATTTTTACTGATGGAAAAATATGGTAGTAATAATCATTTAAAGTTTTCTCAGTATTTCAACAAAGTTGCTAACTTATGTTAATAATTTATTATAAAAACCAGCTGAGGGCAATTTGATTAATTTTGTTACCCTAACGTTCAGATAATTGCTATTGACAACTTTGCATTAGTTAATGAAAAAATAAGGTCTTACATTTAATGTGAAAAACTAACCTTTTTTAAAACCCAAACATTATTCTCCCCTGGACTGCAAAAATTATCTCTTGTGCTACAAAGATTGAAGACAGTGGGTAGGAGAGTAAGGACAGTATACCCACTTTCATTCTAGGGGCAAGATCATGCATATTAGAACACATCCATAACATTTCAAGTACATTACAGAATTTTCATCAATTAGGTTTTTAAAATTTCAAGTAGAAAAAAAGAATTCCCAAATATGATGTTCAAATCAATTTAAATATTCAAAAAGTTCAGTCCCCATTCAGAAACAGATAAACAGTATATTTATTAAATGAGTTAAGACAAATAAACTTTACAAATAGACAAATAATAAAAGGCTCAGTGGCTAAAATAGATGGTAAGCATCATTGAAAGAAATCAACACCATCACGGTATCTCAGTTGGCTTACACGTGTAAAAAGAAATTTTCAAAGAGCAATTTCACAGAAATGAAGCCAGTTTTTTTTTTTTTTTTTTTGCTTATAAACAAATCACCATTTCTTGGTTCAAAACTGACATCTGTTATGAAAATTACCATATCACATATTTATAAGATGACAAGGAGTAACTCATCTTCAAAGTGCAAGTAAGTCTATTTACAACCACAAAAAAGGCAATGATGAGGAGAAAAAGATTTTTAAAAAATATACAAAGATTAAAAACATTTGGGATGCAAAATTAAACAATTTTTTGGTTAGAGGATAAAAGAGAAAAAGTGATTGAATTACAGATGCTGATTTCAGCTATACATACTATATAATGGGATCCAAGATCTTTAACAGCTTGTTTGCATTTTTTTCCACTTACATAATGCTCTGGAAATTTCTGGTAGAAATTACAGTGTCTCAAAGAGAGAAATACACACTAAGCATGTCTTGCTACTACCTCATGGATGTCATAAGACCCGTTTATGGATTAGAGTTGGTGTAAAAAGCCATTGCCTTGAGTTGAAAAATGAATACTGTAAAAGCTCAATACAAATCCTCCAAAGCACATGCATTTCTAAATCTTTTGGTAATTACATTCATATTTAAGCATAACCAAAATAAAAAAGAAAACTGAAAACATTTCCCTTTTCTCTATTCCCTATGCCTTGTAGGCTCTCCAGTTGATAGGGTAAATTTTTAGAGCTGAAAGGGTTCTTCAAGATAGTCTAGTCCACCACCCTCATTTAGGGTAAATGATTTCCCCAAGGTCATGCAGCACGTTAATGGCAAAATCAAGACTAGAAACCAGGTCCTGACTCCTAGCCTCGTATGCTTTCCAGCATATCATGCTACCTCTTTTTACAGTATGATTTGCTATAAATACCTGATGAATAATGTACAGTTACAAATGCTGACAGAGCCAATGTTTTTCTAAGTCTTGCAGAGGCTAACTGCAAAGGACTGATGGAGAGAAAAAGATTCTCCCCCACCCACCAAAAATATCAAGCACCATCAACTAAATGTTTCTTTGCTGGGTCAGCACTCTCAGATGTTGTAGTAGTCCTCGTAAACTTTATGTCAGCCTTAGGATTGTGTATCTGATGCAATCTGGGCCCTAACACAATGCCAGTTCCTAAAAGGTAAAGACAAGAGGCAAAAAGGGGGAGAAGCTAGACGAAAGAAAAAAAGACATAAAGACTCCAACTGGCTTAGAGATGGGCATTCCAGCATATGGTTAATTATTACATCTAAATATGTATATTTTTAGGACCTTTCCCACCTTTTCACATAATCTCATTTTACCTAATTTGTTATTTGGCCACTTAAGAATGAAAACAAATGTATCAAAGACAATGGTGGTCATTATTTTTTTTAAACTGTGAGACTATTTTAGGCAAATTAACTCTATAAAGAACATGTCAAACTGCAATGATTTCCTTAATTTGGTTCTGTTAGACTGCCACCAAGGAATTAAAGGGGGTACTTCATGGGGCTGTTACCATCTTGAAATTTATTCCAATTGTGGTTAAAGAGAACAGACTGATGCACCATATATGTAGAATTGAGTAAAGAAGCTGAAATTTCTTTTTAAAAAAACATCGCTGTGTATTTATTTAATAAAAGGGCATGTTTATTTATGTTTACAAACAAGTTTCAAAAACAAAAGGAAAACATGTATGCTTCTACTTATTAACCTTTTTCAAAATGCCAACAGCCCTCATGCTGTATGAAGGTTTCTAAGGATTTATTAGAAAAATCAATACAGTTCACTCACAGCTCACCAAGACATCACTGAACTAACATGTTTAGACAAAAACAAAAAGGACTAAAGTTCTCTTGTAGTTTGATAGTTTGATTTAATTTGATTTGCCTGAAATAACAAAAGCATTTCAAGCATCTTTCATTATGTAGTTGATGTCCTGCATTAAACAATCTACTAAATTCTGAACAAAGGTTATTAGCAAGTTTTCAAAAATTTTAAAAATTAAACAGTTGTTTCAAAACCATTAAGTAGTAAATGTATTTAAGAAACTAATTAGGACAGATGCCATAACTTCATTAGAACACCACTGCTCATGTTTTTTTGTTTTGTTTTGTTTGTTTTTTTTTTTAAACAAAGCATTAGTGTTATCTATTTGGCTATTAGTATTAGCAATTTATCTACAATATTTAACAAGGTAAATTGTAGGCAAAAATTTAGTACAGTTTCAATAGAAACCCCCCCCCCCCCTTTTTTTCCTGAAAATACAGCAGTATTTGAAGGACTAATTTTTCTCTGCATCAGTTATAAGGAAGCTTCCCATCTATGAACAGGAACAAAAAAAGTATCTACAAACCTTGTAAACAGATCTGTATCATTTATAAACATAAATAATCCAAATTATTAACAGCCAACAGCAGAAATTAAAGCATCAATTCAATGATCCAGGGCTCTTTGCTTGCTTGCCCAGCTTTACTCCTCCCTCTCTCCCATCAAGGATTGAGATAAACTAAAGCTTTGCTAATACACTGTTCAGGACCATTCTTGGGTTCTACTGATGATCCACAGGTCAACTTAAGCTGAGTTACTGTTTCTGTCAGTTCATTTCTCCCACCCCCCAAAAAGCACCCTCAGTCTGGCAGAAAGCTTTGCTTTTTTTTTTTTTAAAAAAATAAATCTACATTCGTACAAGTGTGTCTTCTGTTGAAGTCCAAAGACAAGAATACTATCTTGTCCGTCACAATATGTGAAAAGACCCAGTTTCAATTTGTTTCTTTACAATGCAGCTAGTGTGTTAACATTCAGCTTACAATCAGAGTGATGTTTCCAAACTATGTAGTGGGCTTCCTGGGGATGAAGAGGTAGCAGACTTGTTCATTTCTATTGTAAGGTAAATCCCGCTGTCAACAGCATTGTTATTTTTGTTGGGAGAGGGTGGAGGACTGGAGTTACGTTTTGTAGGAGCATCATCTTCAGCATCAGTGTCATCAATAAGGGGGATATGAGGCTCTGAATCTTCTATCCTAAACTCAGGATGTGTCATAAAGTTGTGAATTGAACTTCTTGATTCCGGTTTTTCTAACCCTTCATATAAAGAACTACGAAATGCATTCACCACTCGAATCTGTAAACATCAGAAAACACAGAAAGATATCAGTACGCCATTAGCTTAATTTAAAAATGGTTCATTTATGAGTTTGAATCCACAAACAGCTAGGTATGAGTGAATCATATTTGCATGTAATGCAGTGGAACTTGCAATACACTGTAAAAAAAAATGAATATTTTAGTAGGACACTACAGACCAACAAAACCACATACTCTAAGAATTAAGAGGTGTAGAATTCAAAGTAATACTAAGAAAATCTCATTGTCACTGGCTAAGAATTTAATAGCCATTTTATAGGATTTTTTTCCCTAAAAAACCAAAATCAAACAGAAAACAAACATAAAATTAACCATACACAGCTTAAGCTAATTTTTTAAATGAAAAAAATTATAATTTTTGAAAACAATTCAAATAAGTTAAACAAAGTCAAGCACAGAGGGTTACTATTAATCATGCTAGGAATTGGGGTGTCACCGACTATGAAAAAGCCAAGCAAATATAAGCTGAATGTCACAATGAACTCACATCTACCCCACTATGCCCTTAATTAAAAAATAAAAAGACAAAACCCAAATAAATATCTATAAAATGCCATTAAACAGCTATAAATATTTGAGTATATGCCATTTGTCAGTCAAGTGTTAGTGTTTTTCTCTATAATAATAAAACAAATAAATTTACATACTAAACTTCATTGGAAAGAATAGATTTAAAACAAAACAAAACAAAACAAAACAAAAAGCCCTCTGGGATCCTTCTGTGAAAAATTTCCCCAGGAGAAGACACAAAGTCTTCTAGCATTTTCACCCTTAAACATATAGCTCAACAATTCACCTTCCTTCTCAGAAGTCTGCTGTATGGATGAAGAGAGGTTAACGAATAATTGACTCAAATACATTCCTTTACATACTGACGTTAGGTCTCATTAACCCAGTGTTGTAAATAGTTAAAAAAAAAAAAAAAGACAAAATCCAAATAGCTGAGCATCTAGTGTACATCAATTCAAATAGTGTTTGCCTTTGCTTTCTAATGAATCCTGTTTAGCAATGAAGACATCATTTACTCATAGTTAACAGAAGTAACTGATACTGATATTCCAAAAAAAAGATCACTAAAGTCATCTTATAAGTCACTAAATTCACCTCGTAAGACAATGGCATTGAAAAAATTAATGTCTTCACAGGGATATTTGAATTTAGTTTTTTGAAAATGTAGCAGTTTATGCCCACTTTTTACTGTATATATTTAAGGCATACAAGACTATTTGATATACATCTACACTGTGAAATAATCATTACAATCAAGTTAATTAATATATCCACTACCTCACACAGTTATCATTTGTGTGTGTCGAGAACACTTGGGATTGTACCCTCCTAGCAAATTTCAAGTATACAATACAGTATAGTATTGTTACCTGTAGTCACCATGCTCTATGTTAGATCTCCAGAAATTACTCATCTTGTATAACTGAAATGTTGTACCCTTTGATCAACATCTCCCAATTCCCCCTCCCTCTAGCCCCTGGTAACCACCATTCTACTCTGCTTGTATGAGTCTGACTATTCCAGATCCCCACTTCTAAGAATTTATCCAAAGGAATTGAAATCAAGATCTTGGAGCGATTCCTGCACTCCTATGTTCACTGCTGTCAGTGGCCAGTAGGCATACAGAATACAAACTGGAGGACCAGCCAGCAAGTCTGGTTAGTGATGAGAGCTGCTCAAGATGACTCTCAAGTTGTTGCTTATTTGACTTGCTTGCTGGTATTGCTAATGGAGCTAGAGAAGCAGTTGAGATGTTTTGTTTTGGGTAGAAGGGAGTAGTGAAGAATCAAGGGGAAAATAAAAATCAATTTTTGAAACATGTTAAATTTGGGGAGCTGCAGAACATCCAAGTGAAAATATCCAGAGCTCAGAAGAAAGGTATGGGTTTAAGTTAGAGATTTGGGAGTCGGCAAAGCTCTAGGAGGGGCAGAGTAAAGAGTTATAAGCAGGTGAGTGCAGTGAGTATATTTGTATAAACAATTACACTCACACCTGTGGCAGGTGAAATTAGATTCCTTTTTACCAAAGCTTTCCAATTTTGCTAAGATTTTTTTTCCTATCTGACAAAATGTATTAAGTTACCCTAGAACATCAAAGCTTGAAAGGATATTCGAGATAGTTTATTTCAACCACTTTACAAATAATGAAACTGAGCAACTGAGGACAGGTGGCTGCCTTGCTGGGTCACTACAAATTAGTGCCAGAATGTCTTAGAACCAAGCTTTCTGTACTCCCAACTCCAGGTTCTTTCAAGTCAATAAAAGAAGAGAACATATGGACATCAGCTTTATAAGTAACTTCAGTAGAGTAAGATACTTCCTAAGATTTAGGTCAGCACATTACAAGGACAGCTTAGAAATGCTGCAAAGCAATACAATTTTCAATAAACAGTTCTCACATTAGGCACACACAATAACATCTAGATTAACTAGAGGCCACTGAGCCAGATTTGTTTTACTTTCTACTCATAAATAAGAAAGCACTCTCGGATCTAAGGCGTGACACTGACCTAGTTTATACTTGCCCTCATCTCTGTTACCTTCTATAGGTAAAATTCTCACAGTACTGTAGTAATTCTGAGTAATTAAAAAGTGCCAACTGTGTGCATTATACTGTAGGTAGACAAAAAACGATTTTAATACCACAAAGAAATCAGTTTAAGCAGAAAATGATTACCCATCTTTGACAATCCAACCCTTATTGTTTATCTAGTCTTTTAACTCAATTCTTTTAATAGCTATTAAGACCTACTATGCACAAAACTATAGCTCCTAAAATTATAAGAATTAAGAAAAATTCAACAATTCCTATGTCAAGAAAAATTTTTAAACAGTAAATTATTGAGGAAAAAAATCAGAGGCATGAATGAGGCACATATGGCAAACAAAAAATTGAAATGATTATTATGATCATAAAGTAATTTTAGGAAACTGAATATGTAAGCATTACATTAAACTTTAAGTAACAAATCAAATTAAGATCATGTACCCTGCTAAACCACCCATTTTCTTAAATATAATCCTAACTTTTGATAGTAGAAAATATTACTGCCCAAAACACTGTGAGACGGCTTTAAACTATGAGCCTACTTAATCAGTAGCTGATATATCTTATCTTCTAAAACAGACTGCCCATTTCTGAAATTTGTATTCATCACTACCTTTATTATGTGCACCATAAAGAATTTCAATGGTAAAGTAAAAGATACTGTGCAACAGGGAATAAAATTCAAGGTTGCTTTTCAAAGCTGTGTACTTGCATATCAAATTTTCTCAAAGTGAGACTCACCTGTGTAATATATAATGTTTTAATTACCTGGAATAGGGGTTGGAAAACATTTTCTGTAAAGGGCCAAATAGTAAGTATTTTAGGTTTAGTGAGCCATACGGTCCCTGATGCAGCTACTCAACTCTGCCTTTGTGCTGTAAAACTACCAGACAGTAATTACATGAATGAGCATGGCTATGTTCCAATTAAAAACAGGCAACAGGCCAGATATGGCCCATAGGCTATGGTTTGCCAATCATTTATCTGGAAGTCCAAATTTTCTCTCAATTTCTCCTTTCCAGGAAGGTGTAACTATTGATTTAGCAAAAGAATTTACTAACTGTGAAGACTGATATTAGAAGGATACACTTTATAAAGAAAAACTATAGAAAGTTTCCTCTTCAGATTTTTAGAGGATCTGACAAATAAGTGAGGAAAAAAAGATGCCCTCTCCTCTGTTACAAGCCTAGTATATGAAAAAGTTGAAATGGATTATAATTTCTTCATTTAGCACAGCAAAGACTCCAGATGAATCTTTGAGGATAGTGGGGGAGGGGGAGGGACAAATTAGGAGTTTGGGATTAACATATACACACAGCTATATATAAAATAGAAAACCATGAGGACCTACTGTATACCACAGGGAACTCTATTCAATATCTTATACTAACCTATAATGGAAAAGAATCTGAAAAAGAATACATATATGTATAACTGAATCACTTTGCTGTACACTTGAAGTTAACACAACATTGTAAATTAACTATACTTCAGTAAAAAAAAAAGGTTAAAAAAAAAAGAGTCAAAGAAGTCTGACAAACACAGATATTTCTAAGATTATTCTATATTAGGGCAGGAAACCAGTGAGGAATTTACACCTTTCATTAAATGTATTAACACCATTACCCTCACTACATGTGCCCAGCAACTCACAGGTTTCACATATAGTTGTGCATCAGAAAAGAGCACAAAGCACATCACCTGAAGCAGGTGTGGGTGGCTATGTCTTCAAACAGAGTTTGTGTTTGATTTGATATTTAATATAAAGACTGGAATACAATTATACAGAGAAATACAATAAATATGATACACCTAAGGTCGTGTGATACCACTCCAAGTGAAAGAAGTCAATGACTTAAAATTTTCTCAAGTAAAAATAAACAGAATACATACCACCTAGGAGAGAAACTTGTCAAAAAAAGTTTAACATAAAGCTAATCAAGAGGAAACAACCAAATCCAGAATGCAGGACACTTTATAAGACAATTTGCCTAGATTTTTTAAAAAAGTCAATGTTACGAAAATTAAAGGTAGAGAAAATGGATCCAGGTTAAAGGAAACGGAAGAGTCATAAACACACGTTATTGAATGTCTTTCCTTCGATCCTGGATCAAAAAAGCTATAAAGGACATTTTGGGGGCAACTGGAGAAATCTGAATATGGACTGTATATTAGATAAAATGGTATCAAAGACAGATTTCTTGGATGCGATTATACAGTATGATTATATAGGAGAGCACATAGTGAAGTATTTAGAGATGGCATTTATGATATCTGTTACTTACTTTCAAATGGCTCAAAAAAAGTATATATTAACATTATATAGATAAAGCAGACATCATAAAATATTAGGAAGTGGTAAATCCAGGTGAAGATTTTTCATGTATTAATCTTTCAACTTGTCTGTCAGTTTGAAATTTTTCAAATTTAAAGTTTTGAGGGGAGGGATTAAGTCTCAGTTTGGCTCCTTCTTGTGGGATATAAACAGATGTTTACTTTCCATTCTAGCCTCATCAACTCCTTACATTCCATTACTCCTTTAGTATCAAACTATGTCAGTTGAGGTCTGCTTTCCCCAACCGACAAATTCTGTCAGGTCAGCTTGGGAATCATTTCCTTTCGGTAATTTTTCCTGACTTCTCAGGGTGGGTTAAGGACCCTGTTATAACATTCTCTGTTTCATCACCATGTAGAAATCCCCAACTCCTTGTTTGCTTCCCTTACTAGATGACAAGATCTGGAGGTTCTAGCAGCCTTGGCATACAGTAGGCCTTCCACTGTTTATGAAATACAGCTAAATGAACACTAATAGTAGGAGATGAAGGGATGAGTGGTAATATGTCCTCGAAAGCCAGGAATAATGTGAAATCCTTAGGAGGGAGGCATGCAACTGACATCAGCCATCCCAGGAGTAAGGCCAAGCAATTTGCATATACCATTTCATTCAGGTAGGTAGTACCACAGTAATTTCTAAAAGTAAGATTCCTATCTGTCCACGTATATAAATTTAACATCCTGTCTAAATGTTACAGGGTCAGTTTGTCTTTACAGCACTTGTCTGCTCTTTGCTCTATATCATGTTGCCTCTGCTTATTAGCCATGGACAAGTCATTTAAACTCCAAGTCAGTTTTCACACCTATAAAATGGGGATAGTTCCTGTTCTGCCTGTTTTGTAACACTGCCAAAAATAACAAATGAAAATTACTTAAGCAAAGAGTGAACAGATAGGCTCTGCGTAAACAGCATTGTTTTCTCCCCTCAATTCATCCTCTCCCCAGCTTCCCAAGGTTCCTCTAGTCCTCAATTGGCTCAAGACCAAATGGAAAAGATAGGTTTCTGGCCAAATCAGGTATCTTAGCTGACTTCAAGGGTAGGCATGAGAAATGGGTGGGTTTGTATCTTTAATGCCTCTAATATACTAAGAATCCACCATGGACTCAAGACACTAATTCAGAGTAAGAACGATATAGGTTATAAGACTTCTGGAGAGTTTACTAAAAATCTTTTACTAAAAGTCATTTACTAAAAACCTGAAAGAAAATCTGTCATTTTCAATTAATGAAAATTATGACTTGTAATAATTAATCAGTATAAATCACATGATCATCTTTCAACAGATGCAGAAAAGCACTTGATAAAATTCAACATCCATTTATGATAAAAGCTCTTAACAAAACAGGTATAGAGGGAACATACCTCAACATAATGAAGGGACAAACCCAGAGCTAACATCATACTTAACAGCGAAAAGCTGAAAACTTTTCCTCTAAGGTCAGGAGCAAGACAAGGATGTTCACTCTTGTCACTTTTATTCAACATAGTACTGGAAGTCTTAACTAGAGCAATTAGGCAAGAAAAAGAAACAAAAGGCATCCAAATTGGAAAGGAAGACATAAACCTGTCACTGTCTGCAGATATTATATATAGAAAACCCTAAACACTCCATCAAAAAACTGTCAGAATAAACGAATTCAGTAAAGTTGCAAGATACAAAATCAATATGCAAAAATCTGTTATATTTCTTTACACTAATAACATATTTGAAAGGGAAATTAAGAAAATGATCCTGGACTTCCCTGGTGGCACAGTGGTTAAGAATCTGCCTGCCAGTGCAGGGGACACAGGTTCAAGCCCTAGGCTGGGAAGATCCCACATGCTGAGGAGCAACTAAGCCCATGTGCCACAACTACTGAGCCTGCACTCTAGAGCCCACGAGCCACAACTACTGAGCCCACGTGCCACAACAACTGAAGCCCGCACGCCTAGAGGTCAAGCTCCGCAACAAGAGAAGCCACCGCAATGAGAAGCCAGTGCACCGCAAGGAAGAGTAGCCTCTGCTCACTGCAACTAGAGAAAAGCCCATGCGCAGCAACGAAGACCCAATGCAGCCAAAAATAAATTAGAAAAAAAAAGAAAACAATCTCATTTACAACTGTATCAAAAAAAAATAAAATATCTAAGAATAAATTTAACCAAGGAGGTGAAAGACCTGTATATTGAAAACTACAAGACATTAATCAAAGAAACTAAAGATGACACAAATAAATGAAAAGATACTCCATGTTCACAGATTGGAAGAATTCATATTGTTAAAATGCCCATATTTTCCAAAGCAATACAGATTCAATGAAATCCCTATCAAAATTCCAATGGCATTTTTCACAGAAATAGAACAAACAATCCTAAAATTTGTATGGAACCACAAAAGACCCAAATAGTCAAGGCAATCTTGAGAAATAAGAACAAAGCTGGAGGCTCCCTGATTTCAACTATATTACAAAGATATAGTAATTAAAACTGTATGGTACTGGTATGAGTTTGCATAAAAATGGACATATAGATCAATGGAACAGAACAGAGACCCTAGAAATAAACCCATGCTTATATGGTCAATTAATTGACAATAAAAGAGTCAAGAATACACAATGGGGAAAGACAGTCTGGTGTTAGGAAAATTGGACAGCCACATGCAAAATAATAACTGTACCACTATTATCTCACACCACACAAAAATGAACTCAGAATTGATTATAAAGACTTTAACGTTAGACCTGAAACCATAAAACTCCTAGAAAAAAACATAGATGGTAAGTAAGCTCCTTGACATAGGATGATGATGATTTTTTGAATCTGACACCAAAAGCAAGAAAAGCAAAATTAAACAAGTGGGATTACATCAAACTAAAAAGCTTCTACACATTAGAGAAAACTATGAACAAAATGAAAAGGCAACCTACAGAATGGGAGAAAATATTAGCAAATCATATATCTGATACAGGGCCAATATCCAAAATATACAAAAAACCTGTACAACTTGATAATAAGAAAACCAAACAATCCAATTAAAATACGGTCAAAAGATCCAAACAGACATTTTTCCAAAAACTATCTACAAATGGCCAATACGTACATGAGAAGATGCTCAATATCACTAATCATCAGGGAAATGCAAATCAAAACCCACAATGAGATATTACCTCACATCTGATAGAATGAAACAGAAACAACCTGAGTGTCCACTGATGAATGGATACATATGGTGTACACACACACACAGGAACATTATTTAACCATAAAAAAGGAAATCTTTATATTTGTGAAAACACAGATGAACCCTGAAGGCATTATTATCCTGAGTGAAATAAGTCAGAAAGAGAAAGACAAATACTGTATGATCTCTCTTATATGTGGAATCTAAAATAAAAATGAAACACAAACCAAGTTCATAGATACAAAAAACAAATTGGTTGCTGTAAGAGGTGGGAGGTGGGCAGTGGTGTGAGAAATGAGTAAACTTAAAAAAAAACTTTCCCTACTTCTTTGGAAAACTTAATAGAACATTTTCTTATCTAGGAAGCAATTCTAAATTAAATTGATTATATAAATGAAAAAAAACACATACATACCAAAGAACTTTGAAGCTTATACACAGATGTACTCTCAAAACAAAACAAAATAAATTAAAAATTCACAGCAAGGCCACAAAGTCCAAGCTAAGAAGGCAAACACCTGGCTATATGCTCAGAACTTTTCTTCAGGGTACTAACTTACTTTACAAACTGAACAAGATACAAGTCAGAATGCTTAAGTTCATTTTTAGCTTTAAGAATGCAATTTCTTGGTTCTGTTAGATCAGTTTCAAATCACATGCTTTTGGGAATCATGCAGTATGGAACATGTTTAAAGGCATATACTCAAAAATTTATAGTCGTTTCACAAATTCTAAGCTACAATTTTATTCCCCATATTAACTATCAGTTAGCATAGAGACAAGCTCACAGATTTCATGTCTGATCTTTGGTTGCAACTGTTCCACCTGTTATCTAACCCTCTAAGAAATAAAACAATCACAACGACAACACTTTGAGGTCTCAATCCACTTTACGAAAAGAAAGCTTTATGAAAAGCCTGAACAATGAATTTAAACATTAAGGAGAAAATGAGAAACGTTAGGTGTGTGAAGTAGGAAATGTTAATTTCATGCACTTAGGAACACACACTCACACCCCACAGTAGTAGAAGCAGTAGAAGAGGAAAACACTACATGTGTAGGGGTAGAAATATTTGTTACATCATGATGCTGGCTGGCGATGGAGGGTTGCCGCCTTAGAGCCCCCTGAATGGAACTTCCACTCTGGAAAGCATTCACTACATCCATCTGCAAGGAATCAGAGATTGTGACAGCTTGCTCAGCAAGAGAGAGAGAGAGAACAAGAGAAAGGACCATTCCATCTATCAACATATAAAAAGTAAAGAAAAAGGCACTTTTTACAGAGCAGATAAATAGGCAAGAGTAGCATTTGGAGATGAAGGGGGGGGGGAAAGCTAGGAAAAAAGTAGCTTAGGGGCATATAGACACATTCTTTCATGGTCAGTTAAAACTTTCACCCATTCCAGGCACCAGTACTATTTTTCAAAAGAATAAGTCTTGTGGGTTGGGGAGGCTGGAAAGGAAGCAAAGGAGCACATTCAAACCTCCTCCCCAGGCCCGAAAGCCCTGGGGTCCCGTTCCCATCGTCTCTCCTACCTCTCCACCAGACCCATACCTGCGTTTGGATTCTGTTCAGACCTCTAAACCACAAGATCTGGCCACGCCGTAACTCCCGCTCAGCATGATCAATCTCTTCCACGTCCTCTGCTAACTCCTCCTCAGGTATTTCTTCCTTTTGTGTTCCATGACCAGCTTCTTTTAGGAATTTTAAACGGCTAGTTGGAATTGTTGAAATAAGCTACAACACAGGGGAAAGAACTCAGAAACAAATCATATCAAACTACAATTAAACCGATCAACTTTAATACAAAAAAGGTATGGAAAGTTGCAAGGATAGCCAACTGTCTTTACCAATGAAGCAATGAGATCCTGTCCATCAGAGGCTTTCTTTCTCAGAACAAAAAATATCCTTCTCTTAGCTACACAAAAGATTTAAGTTTGAAGGCTAAAAAGTTTTCCTGAATGGAAGTAACGTGATTACATTTTCATATTTTATTTAGGACATTCAAGACAGTAAATTATACAACCATGCTTTGATATATACGTATTTCCTTAAACTCATATTAATGATATCTATTTCAAATAAAATGAAAATAGGTGATCTTATATGATGCAAAAGAAGTTTACATTTCATTAGTGCTTTAAGAATTCAATGAGAAAAAACATACCAAAATTCAGAAAATCTTCAAGGCTGAGCTGAAAATAGCTTTTGTTTATTGAATGTATTTATTTTCATAAAGTACAACTATTTAAAATTGGATTAATACTGATTGAGAATGACACGAAACAAGAACAGATGCCCGAGAAGACAATAAAAAATACCAAAATACCCATATGTATTAACTTATAGGTGTTCACAGCCATTCCTTAAGGAAGCTGGGAGAAACAGGCATGCAGTCAGAATCAGAACTGCTCAGAGAACTTCTAGTCCAACCACCTCATTTTAGAGATGAAACAGGTTCAGAGACACTGGAAGTGACTTGTTCATGGAGTGACTAAGACCCCAGCTTTCCTGACCAACAAAATCAGTGCTTTCTACCATCGCACAGTTAAAATCAATAGATGACCTCAACCAAGGACAGTAACTGATGCCTGTAAGGCGTGTACACTGTACTGAAATTCCTCTTCCTGAAATTAGCCAGATTTGGCGGGAGGTTGTAGGGTTCGGTTTTGCCTGCGAGGGAACGTTATGAAGTAACTAGAACGGTAATAAAAAAAAAAAAACTGTGGGCCCAGTATAGATCCTGCTTAAAAGAAGATCTCAATGAAAGAGGCTTTATAATGAGTAAGAAGAGAAAGCTCAGAACCTAGAAACACAATTAAGAAAAAGGTGAGATAAAAGGCACATAAAGACTGAGTTAAGGTTAAGTACAATCTGAATATTCAGTCTGACTGACTTGCAAAATGACAGTAAATTAGCTCACACCAGTTACACACCATAACATAGGCTAGTTTTCATTTATGAAAATGTTGGTACAGATTTTCTATCAGTTTTATAGTGATGGTAATGGATTTAAAATGAACAGCACACACAAAGTTACCACTTATCTTTTAAAAAATAATGACATATATCTGCAAGTCAGATATCCATAGTGAAGATTAAGGGTATCTAATTTTTCAGGCATTGTATTTTATACATACACTGTTGAAGCCATTTGATCCAAATAATCTAAAATGTCATTTTGTGGCCTATTTTTCCAGATACCAGTATTTTTATAGAAACATTCTTCACATCAACTGAAACTCAAGATTTTTCCAATGCTACATTTTTATTAAATTACATAACAAAATGATAAAAAGTCTAAAGTATATATTTTAATTAAAATATTAAATCTGAAAATGCAAAAGTAGGTCATAAAGCAAAAGATACAGATATTGGCATTCTAACCAGTTATAAATGCATCAACTTAGTAACAGTTGTAAAACTTGTTCTAAAAAACAGAATGAAAACTACTTAGAATCAAGTTATAGAACTGATTAAAGAATATACACACTAGAAATTTTTTTTAAAAATCACTGTAGGCTTGAACAAAAAATGATGAGATTTTTTTACCTGGCCCCAGAGTAACGTTCCCATTCCTAGGAATATTGACCATAGCCACTGTTCTATTGAAAGTTCTGAACAACTGAAAGGTTTTCCACCAAACTGCACAATTATTATCTAGAGGAATAATCAAGAATAAATTTATTTAGTGAAGTTGTTGACTTATACTCTGGCCCATGCTCCTTATCTCATTGTGGACTTGTAATGAACAGACCAGTAGCTGGTCCACAGACCACACTTTGAGTAGCACGAAGGCACTGAAGAATGATACCCTACATCAACTGTTTTGGGTATATCAACCTATGTGAGGAACTAAGTTTTATCAGACTTGCTTGATAGAGAGACAGGCAGTTACATTTTTGCAATCCCCATATATTAAAAACAGATAAAATAAACCTAACTTTAATAGTAAGTAAAAACTAAAATTTTAGCGTGTCACGAACAATGATTTTTTTTAATAAAATACTTCCAGAAACTGCACAACAAGTAAGCAACACTTCCCCTGAAGTTTATAGAAGCTGAAAGCTAAAACAGAAACAGAAATAATTAAGTCTAGGGTTTTGGTTTTGGTATCCACAGTACACAAGGTATAGACTGAATAAACTTCAAAATTCTTAGATCTTCATTTTGAAACTAGCATCATCCTTAAAAGCTCACCTTTTAAGTTTAAATCTTACTGTGTTTACTGACTTCCTGGTGTGATCATGCACCATTCACTTACCTGCTTTGATTCCAGATTCTGCTATTAACAACCATTTACACAGAGGAGTACCACAGAATCCAAGATGATATAAAAACATAGGTACAGTATATAATTATATAAAATTTGCCATATGTAAAGTGATGCTTAGTTTTGTCCTTAGAATGACCTTTATAAAAATGGGAAAACTCAGTCCTTTCTATTTCATCTCAACCCCACTTCTCACACCCATTCTCCCACTCCTCTTCTACCTTGTTTTGACAATATTACAAAATGGAAAACTGGCACATACCAAGTCTGGATGAGGCCATTCAGAATCACATGGATTTTAATATATGCATCTCAAAACCTTTTATTTTTTAATAATGAACTCAACTGTACAAATGCAACTACTATTAATTGCTAGAAGCAATTAAGGGATCACTCCAGCTGGACTAAAAAGTGGTTGACTATAAGACTGGCCTTAAATAATATAAAAATTACAACAGTTTTCATAATAACCATGTAGAATAATCAGAATCACAGTGAGTGTGAAGTATCACAGCCACAGAACCAGTAGTGCAACTAAAGTAGTATTAGTTTAATGTACTCATTCACATGTAGAATTTCAGGATGGGGCAAATTTTCACTCGAGTTCTTTTGATGTCATCAAGGCAATACACAGAAGGCCCACACATTGCAGTCAAGTAATTTCTGGAACAAGCCACCTGTTCACCTAAGATCTCCACATAATAATCATATTTGAAACTATCTTTTACAATTACCCACCTGTACCACAAATGTGCCTAAAACAATTGTGCAGAAGATGGCATTATTAAAGATTCCTTCAAACACGTTTCTTTCACCATGAATTTTCCGAGCATTTATTTCGTTGAAAAGTTGCATCAGTACAAAGGTATTAAAAACAATAGTATAATGTTCCGATGGAGGAGCATGCAAAGGAGCATTTCTTCCACTATCAATATCGAAAAACTTTTCTCCTGAAAGAATGAAAAATTACCATTTTGTAATTATCATACAAAATAATTTAACATTTCAAGGAAGTATGCAATAAAACCTAGTCAGACCTTTCTTGGCTCTCAAACGGCAGCACAGAAAGAGCTGGAAGGGACCTGGGATTCTATAGTACAACCCTCTTTTATTTTATACAGGAGGAAACGGAAGCCCCCAAAACTATGGTGACATGTTCAGGATCACATATCTAAGTTAGTGGTAAAGCCAAGGACAAGAAATTAGGACTCTTTTTACTTCCCCTACTGCCCCAATCTATCACACTGCCTCTCAAAATGTACTAAGGACCCACTGATAAACAGAAGAAATTAAAGATAAATGGGGAGTCAGAAAGAAAATAACTTATGTTCTTGAAAAATTTGTAACATTAAAACCACCTGGGATATTAGCTTGGAACAGAAACAACTGAACCTTTATCAGGCATTAAATTCTTACCAGCAAACAAGAGTGTAAAGACTACTACAAGCTGATAGAATGCATGACCCAAAATATTCTTCATCATTGTGCGTGAGATGAGAGGCTTATTTCTACCATAAGGTTTCCGAAGCAGGAGAGACTCAGTGGGGGGTTCAGTTGCCAGAGCCAGGGAAGCGAGAGTATCCATTATGAGATTTACCCACAGCATCTGCACAGCCTTAAGTGGTGAATCCTAGAAAAGACAGGTTTCTTAATAGACATTTACAACTATTCAAGGACTCCGAAATTCTCAGGAAGCCGTTTCTATTTAAAAACTTAACAGAACAGGATAACATTTTTATATTAATTAACCTGAAGTACTAAGCTTCAACTTATTTAAATATTTAAGTACTTTAAAAAGGCAGGTTATACATATCTTTGCTCTAAAATAAACAAGTTTTAATGGATAAATTGTCAACCTACTTGAGTAATACAGGCGCCCGTGAAAGCAACAATCACTGCTACTACATTAACAGTAAGCTGGAACTGAAGGAATTTTGAGATGCTATCATAGACATTTCGTCCCCACATAACTGCTTTAACAATGCTTGTAAAGTTGTCGTCTGTGAGAATAATATCAGATGCTTCTTTAGCTACGTCAGTTCCAGCGATACCCTATTAAAGAAAATTTCTGTGAATTAGACTGAATGTTTAAAATATAACCTTTAAATATTTGAAAGGATAATATATATTTTATAAACAAAATTTACCATTATACTTAATAATTATTGACTTAAATTTACCGTAAAAGGGGGTAATATAGTTAGTCTAAGATATTGTACTATCTCTCAGAAAAGACATTCTCAGCAGAAATCGAACATAATGAACTAGGCCCTGACAATAATGTTCAAATTAAGTTTAAAAAAACAAAAAGAAGAATGGACAGGCACTACCCAAGTTCCTTCCAAAAGTCACACTAAAAGATTTTTTTTTTAAATTAAAAAATAAAAACTCACAAAGTCAAAAAGTTAGTGGGAAAAGAGACATTGCAAAAACATCTTAAGAGGCTGGAAAGCAGATAACCAAGTAGGAAGAAACTCAGCAGACCCCAGAAAGCTGAATCCTAAATCAACAGTAGGAGAGCAGAGTAGCAGCCTTTCTGCACTACAGGACTCTCCTATGTGAGGCTCAGGACTCGGCAGCACCAGGCAGCACTGGAGGTAGGGGTGAAGTCGTGAATAAGAACAGGAGGATTCTTAAAGTCTACCGAAGACGCTGAAGCAGTACTTAGAGGGCCCAAACTAAGAATAACAATGTCCCTCAACAGTGGAATGGGATGGATTAATAAGTTGTGGATTGATAAAAACGAGTGAACTACAGCTATGTACAATAACACAGATGAATCGCACATGAAAAATGATGAATAAAGGAAGATGGACTCAGAATAATACATGATATATGATTCTTATGTACAAAGTTCAAAAACAGACAAAAGGAATCTTCAGAATACTGGTTACCTCTGCAGAGAGAGACGGCAGTAATTAAAAGGGAGTGTGGTTGAGGCATCTGGGGGCATAGGTCATATTCTATTTCTTGCCTTGCATAGAACAGGTCTGTTTACTTGTGATAATCCGTTCACTGTGTACTTATGACATGGACACTTTTCTGTACGTGCGCTATATTTTAATAACAAAATTAAAAGAAAAGGCAGCTAGAGCCTCAGAGTCCCTTCCCACATCCATGCAACCAGGAAGTTTGCCACTCCCTCTAACCTGGCAGAAGACTGCCTGCTAATTTACTAGAGAGGGTATAACAGAGAACGTTTAGACTGAACGATACCAAGTGCTGCTGAGTATAGGAGGTGCTATATTGAAAAAAAGGGGTTAAGAGTAACTCTGTTTAATGAATGTAGAGACCACTACCCTTCTTTTTTCTACTTGTTTCCCAGAATACCAGTATTCAGGATTGCCCTCTAGGCAGCACATTTGAAAAGTCTTTCCCGAAAATCTGATCATCATAGGAGAAGAGACGTAAAAATACTGAAAATTCAAGGTACCCTAAGGAAGTGAAATGGCCAAGCCAGATCACTTTACTGGGAAGCTTCTGGTCGATATATCCCACTTAGAGGCCTAAGACTTTCCAGCTTTTCAGCTTTCTACTGGTAAAATATGCAGAGACAACCAAGAATCACTTTGACATCTGAAGAAAGCACCAACCTGAAAGACAGAGACTAAACCAAATGGCATATGGAGACACAAACACTACACAGAGATAAAAGCTGACTTTTATTAAAAAAATCAAATCCTTAGAAAGGGAAAAGGTCAGCAATGAAACAAGAACAAGAACTCAGAGATCCAAAAACAACTCTTGGAAATTAAATATATGATCACAGAAATGAAAAAACAACAGAAGTTGAGGAAATACTCCTGCAAGATGACAAAGGTATGGTAGACAGGAAAAAAGAGACAAGATAATAAGGTAAGTCCAAGAGGTTCAAAAATCAGAGGGGACTATTTCACAAAGAAGAGACACTGGAGAAGACATAAGATGAGTATAAGAAAATTTCACAAAATTGAAGAAAATCAGTTTTCATAGTAAAAAGTTGCCCTAAGACAAACCACCACATGTCAGAGGACTGAGAACAAAGGAAAGACTTATATACCTCCAAAAAGTGTGTGTGTGTGGGTTGGGGAGAAGGAGGTTCAAAATTCAAAATGGTATGTAATAACAATGGAGGTACAAATTCAAAATTCTGTGTGAAAATTATTGTCAACCTAGATTTTTATACCAAGTCAGACTAAGTATCAAGGAGGATTCTTTGAGGAGAGAATAGAGATTTCAGTCATAAAAGTTACGAAAAAGTTTAACTCTCATGAAGCCTTTTTCTCAGGGATCTACTGGAGGAGATGGCTTTACTACATGAGAGAGTAAACCAAAAACGACACTGACATCAAATTCAGGAAATTCAAAATCCAACATAAGAGAGAGGAAAAGGAAATTCTTAGGTATGGAGAAAGAAGAGACAGCTGTGTAGCAGGCTTAGCAAACAGTCCAGATTGAAGCACATCAGAAGATCTGGGAGAGGTATCTCTAAGAAGGCAAAACTGGTAAAAGTGCCTGATGTCTCTGATGTAATGAAAGGAGAATTTGGTGATGAATTAGTATTAAGTACATAAAAAACTAAGAAAATAAATAAATAATTTAAAGATTAAAAAGTGAATTGAAAAAGAATACGTATAGGGAATACAAAAAGTTGTGCAAGGAAGTAAAAGTAATTATAACAGACCACATGGCTCAGCTTGGAACAGCATTTCTAATCACAATAAGGATGGTATATTGACTGACCTATAACTCTGATGGAAGAATAACAGGATAGGTAGTGTGCGTGAATGCATACAGGTGTCTGTGTGTGTGTGCCTGTGAAAGTGCTAAATCCTTATCTTCCTTAATGAAGAGTCATTAACAAATGCTTTATATTAAAAAAATAATAAAAACTATGAATTGGGAGACTGGGATTGACATATATACACTATTGATACTATGTATAAAATAGATAACTAGTGAGAACCTACTGTATAGCACAGGGAACTCTACTCAGTGCTCTGTGGTGACCTAAATGGGAAGGAAATCCAAAAAAAGAGTGGATATATGTATACATATACCTGATTCACTTTGCTGTACAGCAGAAACTAACACAACATTGTAAAGCAACTATACTCCAATAAAAAAAATTAATTAAAAAATATAAAAATATTTAAAAACCCTTGTAATCATGCCATTTAGATACATGGAGGCAAACAACTAAGGAAAACAAACAGTTGGTTTCCTTTAGTCAAAAACTAGCTGGAAGAAATGATATATGGTAGGGGACATAGTTATTAAGTCTTGTAGAACTGTTTGACTTCTTAAATGCTATGCAATATTGTTTTGATAAACACAAAGTCCAAAACAAGCTTTTCTCAAAATACTCCATGAAGGAGCAATCTTAATTTAAAATTTTAGTCTCTAACTCCTAATCTGTATACTTTATACTTTTTTTTTTCCTTCTTCCGGCTGCACTGCGCCGCCGCTTGTGGCATCTTAGTTCCCCGACCAGGGACTGAACCCGAGGCCTCGGCAGTGAAAGCGTGGAGTCCTAACCATTGGACTGCCAGGGAATACCAGGGAATTCCTTGTATATTTTTTTAATGTGCAACATATTTAATACATCTAAACCCAACAGGTTTCCTTGCCTCTAATCATCCTCCATCTTTTGCAAATGCAAATCTCACACTCCCTTGTTCAAAATCTTTCAAAATTTAAAAAGCTACTTTAAGATGTTCGCCTGCCGATGCAGGGGACACGGGTTCGTGCCCTGGTCCGGAAGGATCCCACATGCCGCAGAGCGGCTAGGCCCGTGAGCCATGGCTGCCGGGCCTGCGCGTCCGGAACCTGTGTTCCATGGCGGGAGAGGCCATAACGGTGAGAGGCCCACGTACCACAAAATAAATAAATAAATACATTTTAAAAAAATGTTAATTGTGTCCAAATAAAAACTAGTTTCATAGTGAAACAAGTTTGGGAAACTCTCCATCAAAAAACATTAAAACAGCTTTTTATAAGCTTCTTAGAGCTGTATGCTAGCATGCATTGTGAGTCTCCAAATTTGTTTTACTGCATCAGAAGTCTGCTTGGGAAGTGCTGATTTACAGGATACAAGAACAAATTCCTCACCTTCATATTCAAGGCCCTTCTGATCGTCACATTCCAGTACCCACCACCACCACACCCTCTTCTAGTGAAGTTAAACTACTTGTAATTCTCGGAGGGTCTCTTAGCAGTACTTTTCTCCCTCTCTCCATTCAAATGGCACCTCTTTCAGAAAACTTTCCCCAGTCTCTACAGGCAGAGTCAAGGACTTCTTCCTTGAGGCACTCCCTGTGCAGTGTCTAGTTCTTCACTGGCTGCCACCGCGCTTCAATGATTTACTTCCTTGTGTGCTGAACCTTTAGGAGGCAGCAACTACTCACCTGTAATGTTTCTGGACCAGAATATTGAAAACAGCTTCTTAATGTTCGGAGGAGAAACAAATTATTATTAACCCAAAGCCTAAAAACACTTTAAATTAAATGAAGATATTTTAATTACCTTAGTGAAGATTTTACTACCACAGATGCATATTTGGTTACAGAAATACATCATGGCATTCAGTCTATGGTGACAGAAGTATCTGTACCTGTGTGGTTAACTGAATTTTGGTAAGAATAATACAATATAATTTTTAAAATAATGTAATCATATTTTAAACACAGCAATGGAAGCTTGCTATCTAAAGGAATTCTGAAAGGAGTGGCTAAACAGGGGAAAATGCCAGGCCTCTTTGCAATGTACTCACATTAGAGTCCCTTTATTGTTGTACGTTTTATTTTAATGTTGAATTTACTAAATGTAAGTGTGTATGTGTGTATACATACATACACACACCTATATATATAAAGAGAGAGACAGAGAATACAGTGTTTTAAAATGCTATTTCTGCCTGAAAAATAAGAGACAGGCTTAAAAACAACTAATCAATAGCAATTTCTCGGGCTTCTAGTGGCGCACACACCTATATATATAAAGAGAGAGACAGAGAATACAGTGTTTTAAAATGCTATTTCTGCCTGAAAAATAAGAGACAGGCTTAAAAACAACTAATCAATAGCAATTTCTCGGGCTTCCCTAGTGGCGCAGTGGTTAAGAATCTGCCTGCCAATGCAGGGGACACGGGTTCGAGCCCTGGTCCAGGAAGATCCCACATGCTGCAGAGCAACTAAGCCCGTGCGCCACAACTACTGAGCCTGTGCTCTAGAGCCCGCGAGCCACAACTACTGAGCTTGTGAGCCACAACTATTGAAGCCCATGCGCCTAGAGGCCGTGCTCCGCAACAAGAGAAGCCATCACAGTGAGAAGCACGCACACCACATCAAAGAGTAACTCCCCGCTCGCTGCAACTAGAGAAACCCGCGCACAGCAACGAAGACCCAACACAGACAGAAATAAATAAAATAAAGTAAACAATAAATTTTTTAAAAAAAGAGACACTTCATCACACACACACACACACAAAAGCAATTTCTTGTGGGTATCTAATAAAAGCCCAAAACAAATAATTTTGTCTTTCAGTTTTAAAATATGAAATTGAAGAACTGAACAAATATACAAAGTAAATTCAAGCTTGAGCAAGAGTGCTTTCAAGTCCAAGTCACTATGCACTTATTTTTTCTCTGTGCATTTAAAATAAATTTAGATTATTTTTGACATGTTACCTTTAAAAAATAAAAGTGGTAAAATGCACCTAAAACTTTCAAGGCTTAAAAATCAAACAGAGCAGCTGCTGTACTGTGTTTTTGTTTGAATTACTATATTTACCTGCATTTATTTAAAGCCCTTAGTATCTGTCTTAAACATCTAAGTTTTAGGAAGAAAGTCTGTGTTTTTTTAATATTAAAATGCATTGTACATAAATACCTTCCTGGTCAGCTGTCCAGATGAAAGAAGAAGTAAGAATCCTGCCAAATGCTCAAGAGCAGCAATGAGTGATCCCGTGTTTCTAAAATGAATGATCCTGTTTTGCTTACAGCCAAAGGGAAAAGCCCTTAAATATTCCTTATCCCTTCAGCTTCTTCTCCCAGCTCTTCAGAAGTTCACACCAATGCACTGCTTACCATAATAAGTTTGGGATAGGGCAGGGTGGGAATCTTTGGGTTCACAGCTATTGGTTGAGGGTACTTTACCCATAACATTTCCTTCTTCCATCTCCCTCACTCCTGTTAAAAGGCGGCTACCATGGTGGTGGTTCTGCTAAACCCCTATTTTAGCAGCAAAATACCAGGGGGACAAATTATGCAAATAAACATTGGTACACATAAATATTCTCCTTTCTGAAACACTTGTGGGCACACTGTGTTTCAGAATTCAAAGTCTCTCATGCTTTAGAAAGATAATGCGGCACATACCTTCTATCACAAATTCTCCCAGATAGGGTTACCATCCCATAAAAACACATTAATATCTCTACAATGACTATGAATGTTCATATTAAGTGGGACAAATAACATCCTCATATCATTCAGAATATTTTTTGTAATCAAATGATTCTGCTGTAAATTTAGGGAAAAAAATTTCAGTTTTCAGATTTTTGGATTTGAGAATTGTGATTATGAACCTGTATTTTCCAAAAATGAAATAAATCAAATTAAAATTAAATAAAATACTTAAATTTTCTATGGCACTGAAAGTACAAAGATTCATTCCAACACTGAAAAATTAGAAGGACTGGATTCAAAGATATAACAATCTAATTTCAATTATTAAACATTTATGTAGCATATGTATTTTATGATACTTATTTTATAGTAAACACTTCATCAGTATTATGGCTACAGTATAAAGAAAATAATAATGAAATGCTAAAATTTCCTAGCACTTTTAATAAACAAATATAAATTGAGAACTTGGGTGGGGTACAGTAGATCTTTTTTTTCAATCAAACAAAAAAAAAGATTACATCTATTATACATGAAATGATTACTATTAAAAGTTACTCTTAAGACATTTTCAGCTGAGTGGAAGGTTCTTAATCATATTCTTAATTTAAATACATATAACTGTTCTAAGCCTGTCTCCTATTTAAGAGGACTGCTGTAAGGTTTAGATGAGATGACAGACATTTATATATTTTACAGAGTACAAGGTAAATGTATGATATTATTGTAACTGTTCAAAAGAAGTCACGTCATCTTCCAGCATCAAATAAAGGTATTATATAAACTAATTAGACTTATAAACCAATTTAGGCTTACATATTATCCCTCAAGCTACTCTTGAGGGACAGTGTTTAAAATCAACAGTAATTTAGTAAAAACAAACCAAACAAACAAAACCCAGCCAGTAAATTACATCTGAATATTTGAATTATGTTAAGTTCCTACCATTGCAAATCCAACATCAGCTTTCTTTAATGCTGGGCCATCATTTGTACCATCACCAGTTACAGCCACAACCTGGCGTTGTTCTGAGACAGTGCTGTCAATTATACCTGAAATAAAAATAAGTATTTATGCTGTAAAAACAATCTGTTTAATTAATAAAGTGATTCTGCAGAATATGCTAGCTAGCCAGTTATACAGACTCAAAGTTAAAAATAGGGGCTTCCCTGGTGGCGCAGTGGTTGAGAGTCTGCCTGCCGATGCAGGGGACACGGGTTCGTGCCCCGGTCCGGGAAGATCCCACATGCCGCGGAGCGGCTGGGCCCGTGAGCCATGGCCGCTGAGCCTGCGCTCCGCAACGGGAGAGGCTGCAACAGTGAGAGGCCCGTGTACCGCCAAAAAAAAAAAAGAAAGTTAAAAATAAATAATTAAACACAGAGAAATGGAAACGGCTGAGAGGTTGGGCAAGGAACAACTCCAGAAATTGTTGTATTAGGAGTTATATCCTGTTTTAATCACTGAAGATAAACACAATTCACCTAAGGTATCAAAAGGAAATGCATTTAGATTTTATTGGAGAAGATGATATCCACAATTCAATCTAATATTCAGCATCTACTACTATTTTAGGAAGCAGAACGCATTTCTCTATTAAGAAATTGCGGAGTAATTGTAAAATCTACTCACCTTTAACCAGTGTATGTTTGTCAGTAGGAGATGACCTTGCAAGCACTCGAAGCTTTGGCCAAATCTTGTCTATCCGCTCTTGCTCAATCTATAAATTTTTGTCAAAGTTAAAACGCGCCCAAGCCTAGTTTTCTAATTCCAAGTTAGCGACCTAGCATTTGTATCAGTGGTTCTCAAAGTGTGGTGGGCAGACCAGCGGCATCAGCAACTCCTGAGAACTTGTTAGAAACAGAAATTGCTGAGCCTCGCTCAGGCCCAAGGCCTATCTTATAAGACACTCTGAGGTGGGGCCTAGTAATCAGCATTTTAAAAAGCTCTCTAGTCACTCCAATGCAGAACCGCTGTTATATATATCATTACAAGATCAAATTCTAACCATCTCCCCACTGCCTATGAAAATGGAAACTCCTCAGCGTAAGGAGCGCAGGGTTTGGGGTCCCCTAAAATATGTTCCATAGCAACCTTTCCAAACTCATCTCCCATTACTCGCTTACACATATTGTACTTCTTGGGCCCAGACTGAAAAAATGAAGCGCTCACTCCCTTTAGGGCAAATTTCTTTATCACTTGTCCCCTTTATTTCCTAAAATGCTACTGTTTTGCTTCTTGGGGTGAGGGCTGCACTGATCCAGGTGCGATGCCTAACACGTAGCACATATTCAAGATGTATCTGTCCAACGAAATTCCTAATATACTAAAAACATATCAACTTAAACAATAAAAAAAGCTTACCTCTCCTTTTTCATTTCGTATTCTTCTGTTGAAATCTTTACCTTCTAGGCATAGGAAATCTTCCCCAGGATGTAAAATACCACATTTGGTAGCAATAGCCCGAGCAGTATTAATATTATCGCCAGTGACCATCCTCACAGTAATTCCAGCCCTCTGACATTTCTTTATTGCATCTGGCACCTGGTTAATGTGGAAAAAAATTCACATGATGAAAGAAAATTAGTATTTCCAGGGTGGGGAAAAATCCCACCAAACAAATATACATTGCCTTATAGTCCCACAAATGACAACTTTAATTACATCTCAAGATATTATTTCTTCAAGTAGTCCCAATAATCTCTTCTTTCCCCTTCCACTGCCACAGTCCTAGCTCAGGCTTCACTTTCAGTTATCATCTGACTTAAGTTTGCTTACATTATTTATTTGCCAAAGGCTTTTTAAGGCGCCTTTTCCCCCTAGCAACCATTAGGCAATTCTTTCCTGGTTGGCTTTCCACCGTTCTGGTTTTACTGCCCAGACCACACCAGAGTAAAATGTTGGTGTTCTATGGGGTTAAGGGAGGCTCACTTGTTTTTCCCCATTCTTGATCTTTTAAGGGTTATCTTACCTATTCTGGAACCTCCAACTACTAGGTACATGCTAATAACTTTCAGACCTACATATTTTTCCCAGCTCATTGTGAGAGCTGGATTCCTAGTTCCATCAGAAAAGTAGACATCAGAATTTGGGTGTCTAAAAGGGAAACGATGTTTTCTATCTAAGAGAGACCTAAAGATTACCTGATATCTTCAATCTCCTTACCCTCTACATCCATAAGGGCCAGTGAGTCCTGCGATTCTACCTCAAACCTTCCCTGTACCTGGTCTCCGATGTTTGTTGCCTGAGCTACTGCAATAGCTTTTTTTAATTGGCATCCCTGTGTTTATGTTCATTTCCCCTTTAAAACATCTGATATACCCGACAATACAGTTCTTTTTTTAATACAGTTTCTCAAAAATATATGATTCCTCAACTGTTATACTATAAACCATAAAGTTCTCAGTATAACAGAGTGTCACACTTGAGCTTCCGAATAGCTCCCTAGTAGATAAAAAACAAGGATTTACTATATAGCACAGGGAACTATATTCAATATCTTGTAATAACCTATAACGGAAAAGAATAAATAAAAGAAAAATATATGTATAACCGAATCACTTTGTCGCACACCTGAAACTAACACAATATTGTAAATTGACTACACTTCAATTAAAAAGATACAAGATGACCAAATATTGCACTATTGAGCACCCTTACACTTAAAAAAAATTCATTGTTTAGGTGAAATGCAAATTTAATTGGGTGTCCTGTATTTTATCTGGAAACCCTACTCTAGATCTAACTACCAGTTCACCGGAAATAGAAGGAATGCCAACTGGCAAAATCTATTATAGAATGTAGAATACTCTCCAGGACACATGTCCTTCTACAAATAATTTCCAAAGAAACAATAGTTTACTTGCTAATTGAAAGAAAAAAACAATTTGTTCTTTGACAGAGAAATTGCAAGAATGGAAAAGGGAGGAAACCTATACATCCTTTAGATTAAAAGAGACTTGAGAGTCATGGCCATAAATTTAATGTGTGGATTTTGGATCCTGATTTGAATAAATATTTGTGACACAATTTAGGAAATTTTAAAAATAATGAATATTTAGGAATTATTGTTAAAAGTTTTAAGTATCATGGTTGTGTTTCACAAAAGAATTTTTAAAAAAAGTAGTTTCCTAGATTTATCTAAATTTTTTTTCCTACTATACACAGCTTGATAGACGAATAATCAATGTATTATTTTTGTGCCTCTGCTTCTGTAATTCTCTTGGCCTAGAAAATCCTTTCCTGTTCTTCTCTAACCAGAAAATCCATGTCGATCCTACTAGAACAGAAGCCGCAAATGCAAATACCCACAGGGTCATGCAGGTAACAGAAATGAGGAAAAAACACTGAAAGTGACAAATCCAAGACAATCCTAATAGAAGAGCACTCAGCTCTAGTCTGTTTTTTTTTTTTTTATCACAGTGGAAATGTTGACAGAATCTATAATTTCGAGAAAGCAGAAACCCAGATTTGTGTGTACTCTCTCAAACCTGATGTTTTAAACACACACACACACACACACATACATAGTCCACAGATAACTTGATTGAAGGCTAACTTTGGCCTATACGCTGTTTGTGACTTCTATTGTAAACAGTGTAAATGTAACATCTCTGGGAGCTTTCATGGCCTACCTAGACAGAACTGTGCTTTCATATTATACATCCCTCTATTGTTTAAAAAAATCAATATCTGATTTTGAAAACACTGGTCTGCTGTATAAATGTATTTCTCACTTCTCATTTGAGATAGAAAGTAACCCAGATTTCTCCATCTTAGCACTCACTGGGTGGTACCCTGAGATCATTTGGAATAGAAAACAATGAATAAGAGGCAGAAACTGGTCTTGGTTAAAGCTATGTGGCAAATAATATTTAAGAAAGTAAACTAAATTTATTAATAGTCCACTAACCACCAAATACTTCCACTTAAAACTTACAAACTACCTCCACTTTTACAGATAAACTGGAGAAGCCAAGCATCTTGTTTATCTATGCATACGCAATAAAGCTGGATTTATTCTAGATATCTAATTAATCAAGATTCTCTACATCAGAACTGTACAGTCCAGAAGACCCACTTGGGAAAGCTACGTCCTATTAGATTGTCTCATTTTAGTATGAAAGCACTCATCTCATTTTGTGATACTGAAGAAATTAATTGCCACTTACATTTTCTAAAAAAGATAAAACTGTCCATCAACCTCAGTGCTAAGAACACAAAATGAGCAACACATTTTCCAAAGGACAAAAGTTGAAAACATCCTGATTTAGTATTATATTTAGATAAGATTTAAGCCATAAATCAATGTATAAAACTTCAAATGGTTTTCCTTTGACCAAAGGTTGGCAAACATGATCCACCTGGACATTTCATAAGCATTTGAAACTCCAGAATCCCAAACTTGATCTCTAAAATAGGCAGCTTCGTCTGACTCTCTTATTACATTGGTAATACCATCTACTAGCCACTCAGTTATGCAAGTTGGAGACTGATTCCCCACTCCTCCAGAAGATATCTAATTGTAGAGATATCTCAGTCCTATGCTTACTGCTCTAGCTACACACTTCCCTCAAGAGATCTCCTTTAGCCTCATATGTGAATTCTCCAGCCTACTTCACTTTCAGGCTTCTAGGTTCAAGTGCCTGCTTGACATACAACTGGATGTTTCAGAGATCGCAACAATGTCAAAAAGAGTATATCCAAACCCAACATATTCATTCCTATTGGTTCTACCTCTATTTACTTTAAAATCACACCTTTCTTTCCATCTTCCCTGCCACAATTGTAGCTCTAAGCCATGGTCATCTCTTGCCTGGGATCACTGCAATAATCTCATTGGGTTCCCTCCTTCTACTCCTCTTTTTAATTCATTTCTTACATAGTACCCCAAATACTATTTTAACAACATGAATCATGTCACTTCCCAGCCTGAATTTCTTCAACGACTTCCCACTGAATTTCAGAATAAAATTCAGAGCCCTTATTGCCTAGTAAGGCCAAAGATAATCTCGTCTGCCCCTTCTTGTCCAAACTTACAGCCACGCTGGCCTCCTTTCCACCTCTGAAAATCTAAATACTTTCTCGCCTCAAGGATCCTGTATTTTTTGTGCCATTTTTCTGGAATAGTGTTCTTGCGGCTATTTACATGGCTGGCTCACTTTTAGCCATCAGACCTCAACTCAAATGTTACATCTTCAGAGATCCTTAATGTGGTCCTGTTATCTTTATTTTATCACCCTGTGCATATCCTTTATAGCCTTTATCACACTTGTAATAGTCATATCTGATGCTCCCCTGCTACCCCACGCCAACTAGAATATAAGGCCTATGAGGGCAGGGACCAAGTCTTATTCCTCACAGGATGTGTCTTCACTTGGCATACTGCCTATGTACCTATCACTTTATATATTTATCTGTTGTGTTACCTCTCTAGAGTATAAGTTTCATAATTATTCTGCTTAGTGCAGTATTTCCAGTTCCTAGAAGAGTGCCTGGCACTACACACTGGATGTTGAATCAATTAGTTGATGACAGCCACTGAACAAAAGCTGTTTTTGCCTTTGTGCTTTTATTCATGTTGCTTCTTTGCTCACAAGGTGCTTACTGCTCACTCTCTCTCTTGGTCTAGCCAATACCTCTTCATCCTTTGAGACTCAAATCAGGCAATTAACCTCTAGGAAGTCTTACTTGACCCCTCTCATGGTTAACATAACACAGTGTGGCCTTTTAATCACATGTATTTTATACAGACCTGGGTTTGAACACACTAGCTCTAATGTCTAGAGCTAACCTCTATACATCTCAATTTTTTTTCAACTTTCAAATAAGTTAATAATACTTATAACTCAGAGGTGACTATTAAATGAAATAATACATGTAAAGCACTTGGCATAATATGTGGCACACAGTAAGAATGCAATAAAAAGATATAATTACTTTAGAAGGTTGGGGGCTCATGTTCTGTGCTCATATAACATGCTCTGCATATGTATCTAACTATGTACTAACATCCTGGTTATAATTATGTGTTTGTCCATCCCTGCCCAGGACAGTGACTTCTTTGAGGCCAGGAACCAGATCTCAAAAATCTTTATGTCTCCAGTATCTTAGCATAGTTGCTGGCACACAGCAGTTGCTCAATAAACTTAAAAAAAAAAAAAAGATTTAAAGAAGAAAAGCAAAGTCTAGAGCTGCAGACTGTCCAGTATGGTAGCAAGATGTTTAAATATAAATTGAAAAAAATTTTTTTTTAATTTAGTTTCTCAGTTGCACTAGCTATACACCTCAAAATCTCAGTAGTCACATGTGGCTAGTAGCTATGATATGAAACAACACAGAACAATTCTATGGTTGCAGAAAGTCCTATTGGACAGTGCTGGACTACAGACCATGAAAACAAATAACTTAATGGCATTTATTATGTAATTTAATATAAGTATCAATTGAAAAAACTGACCCAGTTCAAGGCACTGGTTATGCTATAAACATACAGGATCCCAAAGAGAAGTTATCTAATTAAAAACCATAAACAGGTAGCACATGCATCACAAGCACTATTATTTCACTTATCTTGGATTCACATAGGAGAGAAATAAAATCACAAACACTAAGAAGTTTACTAGAAAACTGGTTACAGTTAGTGCCTTCTGCACATGCAGAACACAGAATGTTTCACCACCTCAGGTCTCACAGGATCTTCAATCCCCACAACAGCAATGCATGTAAGGCCGGTGACAATATCATTTTCATTATCCCATTCTGGTTCTGGTTCTCCTGCTGGGAAATCTCTGAATGCAAGACATATGGTTCTCAAGCCTTCTGATGCCATCGGTTCAATCACAGTTTTTACAATATCATCACGGTCCCTTGGTCTGAATACTTTTGCCTCACCATTAGCACTCAAGATTTTGAAACACCTATAAGGAAACGTTGAATCCAAACATCAATAATTAACAAAAATAATGGTTAATGCCATTTAAGTGAACTGGAAGGGCTAGAATCATGGAATCTGATTATCTGGAATTCAGAGAATTACATATGTTGTGTTTTTACAGACTTAAATCATATTCACTTTTCACCCTCCCCTTTACAAAATACACTTCTCTTTTTATGGTTCTCACTAGACCATTCTCCATTCAAGTTACTTTAGACACTTCTCTTTTGGAAATGCAGGGCTTCTAAATTTTCACAAAAAACCCTAGTGGCAGAGAAGAATAAACTATATGCCTGTCCATTTTGGTGCAGAATAAGACATTAACTTTAATTAACACAAAATTTCCAGATATTTCCTTCTTTTAAAGTAAAAAGCCACGTTCAATCAACCCTTACCTGAGATGCTGTTTCATCACCTATATTGCTTTAACCATGAAAGAAAAAAAATAACTTACTGTTAAAATAAGCACTCTATTAGAATGAGAGAGATAAAGCCAAAATAGTTTTAGTTTCAGTGAAACTAACTACCACTCTTTAACTGTGTAGTAAATAAAAGTTACACTGTATACTTCCCTATTTAAAGTTTATTTTTTCACATTGCCTCTTTATGTTCCTCTCCCTTGGTGATGCCACTGCCTCCTGCTTCTAGGCAGGTGATTCCCAAATCCCCATCTTCTGTTTTGATCGTTTTCCAAAGCTTTCCACTCTGAGTCTACTCAGATGTTGTACCGTACCTTACACTTACTGCATGCAAGACTAAAGGCTGTCTCCTCACTGCCCATTGAACAGACATCAACATTACTCCCAATAATTTCAATGTTAAGTCTAAACTCTCACCTGAATACTTCCTTTCTCCTCATCATCTATATAGTATTAGCTCCTAAGTCCTATGTATTTGTCCTCTGAACAGTCTTCCGAATGTTTCCTCTCCTTTCTATTCCCCCTGCTACTCTACTGCCTTCTTTTGGCTCTTACTTCAAGCCAGAGCTACTGTAAATAGGCTTTTAAATGATATTGGTCTCCAGTCCATCCTTCCCCCCAACCCCAACCCACCTTATTCCCTGATGCAAGAATTATCCTCAGTCCCACAGCTATGCTCATTCTGCTACCTGATGAAAAAAATTCTTCAGCTGCATTATCTGGCCTACTTAACTGTTTTAACTGCTCAGGCTAACATTTAAGAGACTCCACAACAAAAAGAGTGGAAAGAGTTATTGTATACTTAATATACTCCATGCTGGATGTTTTTCAGGCATTATTTTATCTCAGTGTCTTAGAACTGGTGGTCATCATCCTCTTTTTCAGTGAAGGAAAATGGAAGCCAAAGGAAGAATCTTCCCAGCATCCCAAAACTACTTAGTTGCAGAAGAGCCAAAGCCTGATTTGGTTTTGATTGAAAAATCTCCCCCATACCATCTACCTGCTTCCCAGCAAGCCACGATGCAAGATTTCTAACATTTCACAGAAATCAGATAACCAAGCATATGTAAAGGGAAGAAAGATGTCCTGTGTGCCACAAAAGCCCATCAACACTCAACTGCACTGTATGACTATTAGCTATTCCCCCAATATGGTCTGCATATTCCCACTTCCTTCCCTCCAATGTGGCTTCCTTCAACTTGATCTTACTTCATACCACCTATCTTAAATGCTACACCCTTCATAGTATGACCTCTCATCTTAAAACTTTGTGTACATCTGTTATATTCTGCATTTTCATTTATATGTATTTTCTCTTAAACCTGTTAGATTATAATCTGACAAGTGTTCATTAAGATAACACTGGATTATAATCCACATATAAGCTAATTAAAATTGGAAATATTTTCAATATTACAATTTCAAGTGAGTTCTAATTTTCCAAAAATGCTCTTAATTAAAAAAAAAAGTTTTCTGTTTCTCTACTGGAATTTAAAAAAAAATCAAAATAATTTTAACACCTGTAATAAAAAATAAGCATTAGGGAAATTATACATAAACATGTGATGTCAAAATTGAGGCGACTGGTGTGTATAAGGACAGTACAAAAGAAAAGATTACCATTCAAAATGACAGCAGATATTTAAATACGATGCTGCAGCAGCATAAATATGATAAAACCTCACTCTGATATAAAAGGATTCTCAAGATCTAGTTTTAATGCTTTGCTGTTCTAAAAACTAATATATAATTCATTCATCACTATCTACAACGCAGTGTTGAAGACATAAACTGCAGTTTTTCTTCCCAGAAGGCTTTTATTTTTCATGATCCTACATAACAATGGAGTCAACACGTTTAAGAACAAATATCAATGTTCACTTCACTAAACCTACCAGATTGAATGTAATGGGCTTATTTTCCCTGTAGCAAAATACTAAGAAATAAAAGAAGCTGGAGTATGAAAATGACAGAATACCCTGGGCAAAAGAGCGATACCATTAAAATATACTAAAAAATTCCAAGGTCCTAGCAAATGCCTGATATTCAGAAAAAGAAAATAGCAACAATATTAACATAGTAGATATTTCATAAAGCAACTATAGTTAGCAAATTATTCATCTAAGCATTTTACTCTTACTTTTTCAGAATTATCTCAGATGCACCCTTGCTGAATATTCGATAACTTCCATCTGAATTTTTCAGGACAGTACTCATGGACTTTCTAACAGAATTGAAGGTGTAGACTTTGTACAGTGCTTCTTCTGGTATTTCATTTCTAACATCCTGATAATCCCGTTTTAAATCCAAAAGAAGTCCCAACAAGGCACATTCAGTTTTATTACCAACATGACGCGGTAATCCACCCTCTTTCTCTGGTGGCTATAAGAAAAAAAGGTTTAGAAGCTAGTATCATCTTGTTTCTCTACGACAGTTTAATTAATAATGTAAAACAGAACGAGACATTCTAAAACAAAATTATACAGAAATTATATAGAAAACTTCTATTAGTTTTAGCATTTCAAAGAGGGACATAGAAAAAGTAAGGGAGAAAGAAGCTCTGGAGCAAAGATGACATGGATTCCAATCTCAGCCCTGCCAGTTACTAGCTATGTGAACTTTTGGCAAATTACCCAACTGCTGTGGTCCTTGGCTTCAGCATCTAGAAAATAGGAGCTCTTATGACCCAAGAATTAAATAAGAAATGTAACTTTTAAAGTTGGTTCCTGACACATATGGGACTTAAGAAATTTTAATTCCTTTCCTTTTCTCTTGTTTTCACTGAATGTTTACATTAAATAATTCAAAATTAAATCTATGTTACCAATTTTTATGGCTTAAAATAAAAGTATAAGCATTAAAATGAAGCACTGTTGACTTAAATATATATAAAAACTTTATTTCCTTCATAGTATCTTCACAAATACCTTCTTATGTAATCATCACAACAGTATTAAGGGCAGATGTAACCATCTTTACTTAACAACTGAAGAAAGCAGAAACTAACACACCACTGTAAAGCAATTATACTCCAATAGAGATGTTAAAAAAAAAAACAACAATTGAAGAAAGTAAAGCTCAGACTTTCAGCTAAGGCAAAGCTAGATCTAGAATCAAGATCTCATAACTTTCCAGTCCAATAATCCAATTCATGAAATACTAATTTTGTTTATGGTATTCACCCACAAATCACTAGAACACACATCAGCCAAACAATTTCATGCTTTATGTTACAAATAAGACTTTTAAAACTTGCGAAGTTAAAAATATTTTATTCTAAGGTAGTACAAGTCTAGAATTACTTTATTCAGTTAGTCCCAAAAGGTTTAAGGATCACCTTATGGGTAGGATCTACTGAGAAACCAAACAGAGCATATAGCAAGCATATATACAACATATTATTTTAAGTTGAAATCTAGTTTCAAAATCTTCTCTAGTAAATTGAGTTAACTTTCTATAGTAAGATAGACTAGTCTTTCACAAAACGAGCAAAGTAAAAATTTAAAATTAAGGACTTATTCTGGTTGTTAGGCTCAAGAGTTTCTAAACGCAGGAAATTCAAAATACAGGAGAAGAAAAATACAAATAAACAGAATGTATATGTTGATCAACAGATCTTACTAGTAACACAAATTGTATCAAAAGAAAATTAAATACAGTATATGGATATATGCCTTTTAAAAACAACACAATCCATTTCTTCAATTTATAAATAGTAATGATAGAGCTTAAATAGCTACATACAGTCAAATCATCACAAATTGAAAAATTAATTTTCATATCTAAATTAATTATTAAAGAAAGCTTACCAATATTTTTGATGTATAAGCACAATTCACAGAAAGTCCTGTTACAAGGTAGGACAAAATATTTGGTGGAATAGCTTCTGGTTCAGGAATCTTTTTATAATGTTTTTCATTTATGTAAGCTTGAACAACGGTCATTCTGTTCATTGTCAATGTTCCTGTTTTATCTGAACAAATAGCTGTAGCATTTCCCATGGTTTCACAAGCATCCAGATGCCTCACTAAATTATTATCTTTCATCATTTTCTACAGTGACCAAAAAAAAGTAGTTAAGCTACATATAAAACCAATGACCTCATTATACTAAAATGATTACAAACGGCTTTAAAATCAGAACTAAAACTCCCAACTTTACATGGATACACAGTATAAAGCACCGACTTAATACTGGAAGAATTTAGTATATTTCACCTATTCAAATAAGCTAAACAGAGTACTAGCTTTCAGTGGTTTCAATCATTTCCCCACTACATAACATAATCTAGTAAATGAATACAGATACCTGTACCCATGTGCAAATCATGTTGACTATATGCCTCCAACACTTCTGTGAAGTGTCCTCAAATTACAAGAGCTATAATAATTTGTACTCTAAGTACAGAGGTACTTACAGCCATGTAAGAGTATATAACATGTAAGGATTAAGTCTCCTTATTAAGTGGAAAACAAAAGATTCTAGTATCAGTCACCAAGGAAAAAGTAGCTTATCATCAGTTAAATATAGAGTTTGTGGGCATGTAGCTAGCTGCCTGACTTTATTTGTTTTCTTTTGACTCTGATAGACTGAGGTAACATAACAAAACCAGAAAGGATCATTTTAATCTTTTCCATATGCTGGTACACTTGGTCTTCTCATCCTCAGGATCACCCCCTTCCTCTTATTTAAAAGAAAAAGACCGTTTCTAAAAAAACCAAGAGTTTCACTGTAGCTCCAAAAAGCATTTAGGTTAAAATGCTTGATAACTGATTCTTAAAACATACCTGGAATGGGTTAAAACCTGTAGAGTTATTTTACAAAGTATGTTCTGTGACTACTAATATGCAAGATACTGCAAGAAACTGATTCCTTGAAGAAATAAATATGGGGAAGGAAGATTACTGTGATTTACATTAATACTGAACATTAAAAGAAGGAAGTTCGGCAGTAAAGAAAATGTGTTCAGTTTTGCCAAATACTAACAGAGGAGCCATAAGGACCACACCTCAATGAAAAGAAAAGTGACTGGTAACATTTGGGCTAAAATAAACATTTAATAAAAACTTAAAGAAAAATGCTCTCATTTATTTTCTATGAAAGGACTGCAAATCAATCCTGTCTATATCTTTTTGATCAATTGAAAAATTAATATCATCAATGACTATTCAAAGTGAACTAACGTCTGTATTGATAAAATGACTGATTTTACCCATGTGTCTAAAACTTATGTTTACCCCAATTATTTCTAATTATTTTAAAACATCAAATAGATGATTACACTGTATTTCATTACTACTCTGACACATTTACCATTTTACTTTTGAAATAAAAGATGTGAAATGCCTGAAAATAAACTCAAACAGTAAGCAAAAAATATTCTTATCATGACACATCTGTTGAAAATTCTTGGGAACACTGAAGATGAGAGTGCTGGAGCAGAAACTATGACCAATTACTTTGTGTTGCTCTCTGTCAGCAGTACTACTTAAGGAGAAATATTAATTAATATTAGAAAATTGATAAGAGCAGCATTCTTTCATCAGGTATAATTTTACATGTGAAGCCATCTTTTCCATATAAGATATAAAATTGATTAAAAAGTAGATTAATAATCTTCAAACAGAATATTCCTTTAGGTAACCAGCAGCTAGCAAAGCCACTGAAGCTCATTCTTTCAGCATTCTACTAAGAACAAGGAGGAGTTAGCTACTGTAAATCGAGTGGTCAGAGAAGGTGACATGTGAAGAGACCTGAGTAAAGTTAGACAGCTGATGATTCAAAGGAAGGAACACAAGGGTCCTGAAGTGAGAACAGGGTTGGGGTATTTGAGAAACAGCAGGAAGGCTGGTGAGGCTGGACCAGAGCGGGAGAGAGAGGTGGGAGATGAACACCAGAGGAAAGCAAAGGCCAGATGGGGCAGGGCCCTGCAGGCCATAGCAAGGAGCCTTGGATTTCATTCTGACAAGAAGCCACTGGAGGGTTTTATAAAAGGAAACGAGATGATCTGAATTATTTTTTAGAAACATGAGTCTACCATGTGAAGGCAGGACCGTGGGGTCATGAGGGTCCAAGTGTAGAAACGAGGAGGCCTTAGACGTTTGGATTCAAGTAAACGTCTCTGCTCTTGTACCACAGGCAAATGACAAACATGCTTACTTCAATGTTATAGATTGGAAACAGGAGGGGACAGGACAACATAACTCTCAAATGAGGAAATTTAAGCTAGAACCTTCCCCAGCAGAGTTATGCTTAGCTTTGTGTCAAGTCTGCCATCCCAGGAATGTATAGGTCTCGATGCAGAGATCTTCAACTGGGGGGGAGGAGAGGGGAATCAATGGCAGCGCTAAAGAAACAGTGTAAGTTTATGGAAATCCCCTAGTTCCAGAGCCCAAGAGAAAAGGGCAACCAGCTGTACATTTTCTACACCAGCTGAGACTTTCTTTTCTACTTACCTTGACTGAATAAGCCAGTGAGATAGTGACTGCAAGTGGAAGACCTTCTGGCACTGCTACCACTAAAACCGTAACTCCAATAATGAAGAACTTCACAAAATACTGTATGTAAATCGGTGTGCACTCAGCAAGCCATGGTCTCTTCTGAACCCAGAATGTATCAATTACAAAATATAATACGAGAATGATAACTGTGATGGCAGACATCAATAAACCTATATAAAAAGAAGGAAAATGTAATTATTAAATATTCTAGACATGATTCATGGTCAGTTACATATTAGCCACTGGAAGAATTAGAACTACTTTGGTGATATTTATTTTAATTTCACTGAGAAATTGTTACATCCTTTCTTGTGCTTAACTCATCACTTGACTTTATCAGATTTAATTTCTGCTTCCAAGTATAGTCCCAAAACCCAGGAGAAGTGGGAAAAAAGTGTTTATGATTCTTTTCTAGACTTAATTGTATCTTCAGTCTTCTACTAAAGCTGAGACAAAATAATAAGCAATGACAAGGAAATACCAAAAGCTTAGTATAAGCTGGTGCTCTACACATTGGCAAGCTGCTTTCATGACAAAAGAGAAGTTGATAAGAACCTGATCAATGGGGAGACCTGGAATTAAATACCGAACCCCATGTTTTTTACGAAAAAACACAAATTACCAAAATTACTTAATTTTTTTCATCTATCCTTACTGCTTTATTAACTTAGCAAACCAACAGTTAATCATATGTTACAAATCATTTACACCTTTCTGTTTTGTGGGATATTTAGCCCCTTATAAATGAGTATTAACAAAATAAGGCATGTCCACCTATCTGGGTCTAAAAATCCAATTCAATGTCTACTAAAATACCATGACCATCTTAAATCCACCCTTTTCCCCAACACTGTATGAGTCAGTATTACCATTTGGCTACATATTATCAAAAGCATATATTTGCTATTAGATAATAAGCTTTTTGAGGATGGAAGCAAAAATTAACTTTTTCCAACATAGTCCTAAGAAGTAACAGAATGATGCAACGTAAGTGACTTTAATAGTGTAGTCTGATTTAGCCCACACGTGTTCTTTCATAAAGATGATACTACTGAAGGGCATGCTATGTTTTTAGCTAAAGCTCTGTTTTATTTCCTCTGAAGAGGAGTTCTGTTAACAGGTGTTTTCTAGTGATGGTTGTAATTTATAACTTCAGCCTCACCAGGATGATCCATTCTAACTCTAACTAATCCATTCAATTTAAGTTAACTATAACTTTTAGAAAAACACACACTTAATTTTTTTTTCATAGTCAGAAAAAAGATAAGAAAATGTGTGATGAAATTTCTTTTTATTAAAATATAGCTGGGTAGTCTTTACGGAGTAACCTCACTGCTAAACCCTCTCTCTATTGCTCCCAGAAATTCAGAGAGGAGTGTGCGGGCTTGTGAATTTGAGCAGCCTTAGGCGCTAATCCTAACCTGACCACTTATTTATTAGCTAGTTGACAGAGGACACTCCCTCTACATAAAATGAGGATAACAGTTCCCAAGCTGCAAAATATTATGAGGATCCACAGTAACTCAAAGGCCTAGTACACTGTAGATAAAACTGAAAATATTTTTAACTCCTCTTCCACTCACAAAGCAATGATTTCCAGTCTTAAGCGTGTCAGAGATGATTTTTAAATAGAAAGGCAGCATATTTTAAAACAAAACATCTTATTTTCTCGTATATATCATACCTGCTTTGCCAATCTGAACAGCCAGCTTTGTTAGTTTCCCTTGTAAAACAGACTTTTCCTTTTTTGGCAGATTTGCTTTCTTTTTGTCTTTTTCATCACCATCTCCACCTTCTTCACTCTTCAAAGGCTGCATTTCCATGGCTGCACCATCCTGGGCTTTTGCTACATTGAAGAGCAAATATAACTTCACTACATTTTAAAGGCACACGTAACTGTTAACATTTTCAAGCAATTTTGGGGAAAAAAAATCAACTTCTTATAGAAACACAAAATTTTAAACATTTAGCTTCCTGTGTATGTCTGTGCCTACCCAGGGAAAATACGACAATTAGTGACACTAGGTTTTGAAACTCTGTACCAGATTCGAGAATGTTGAGCTAGGAAATAGGGATGAGGCATAAGAAGAAATACAGGGTCCTGAAAGAGCTAAATACCAAATCATTTTTCTTCCTGTTGTGTTGTGTTAGATAATGAGACTCATTCCAAACACCATAAATCCCTCCCACATAAGTTATGACCATAATGTAGAACATTATGTAGGACCACACATATAGAGAAATGCACATATGCTTACAGACTATTAAATAGCTGCAAAAAAATTTACATTTTATATTTTGTTTCTTATGCATTTTTGCTAGCAATCATATTGTAACCAATGATAAAACACTGAAATACTTAAGTTTAAAGTTACCTACATCTGGACCTTTCTAAGCTTACTACCACAGGTCATAATTAAAGTCTTATTAACATTGTAAAGGCAGCATGAGTCAGGCACTGACAAGAGACAGTCACCCAAGTAATACAGATTGTTAATTTTCCGTATATATCCTACTTTTGGATGAATACAGTACACAAGAGATGTATTTGTGGATATAATGAGAACAAGCTAAGTGTACTTTTATCCTCCTGAATTTACCTTTGTTGCGATTCTCAATAGCTCCGTCTTGTTTCTTATCTGTAGGAACAAAATGGGAATTAAAGCTTTCCAAAAGAAATGAATACAGCCATGTTAAATTATGCAAAGGTAGCTCACATTTCTATAACAGAACTGTTACACAATGGTGTGTGTGTGTGTGTGTGTGTGTGTGTGCGCGCGCGCACGTGTGTGTGTACAGATTAGAAAGCATTTGGCCCATAATGACCTTTTGGCTCAATCACTCCCTAGGTCTTAACCATGGGGGGACACTCTAAAATAATTTGGGGCATCTATACTTGGTCGATTTCTCCATAAGACTTTACTCTATTTTATGCTGCAATACACCCAAATATGGTACAAGAGGTTTTCAAACTAAATACAGATATAAGCCTAAGAATGTGGAAAAGGGAAGGGGTAGAGGGAGGAAGGAATGTCATAGGAAGACAACCGGCACACAGGAGAACTCTGACGGGAATGAGAACCAAATTGGTATGTATAAAAGATAGGGGAGGCAAGCAAGTAAAACTAGAATATGAACGTACAAAATAAGACAGTAAAACTACTAGTTAAGGTAATCCCCCAATTCACTTAGATTTGGAGGAAACAGAAAGATGAGAATGTCTAATGTAAAAAGTAATCAAGGAGGGAATGGGTCTATTGTTTGGAGTAGGGAGTGTAATATTAAAAATGATGAAGAGGAAAGAGAACCACTCAGCCTATTCTTCTTTCAACTTCTCTATCAAGGAGACCTACCTTCAAACTGGAAAATGTGGAACAAATATGGTCAAAGAGGAACAGATGCTCAAGACAGGTGAGAAGACAGAATACCTAGGTACTTTAAATGAGCCCAACTTTGGAAAGAGACCAAACATTCACATTCCAGATTATGAAGGCAACTGAGACAGATTACCCTGGATTATATTAATATATAATATCAATTTATTCAGGGGAATGGTAAAAGAGATGGAAGTCCACAGATGCAAAAATGGTGTCTCCATTACACACACACACACACACACACTCTCTCTCTCTCTCTCTCTCTCTCTCACCAAGAATCAAAAACAGCAGTCAGTTAAATGTTAATTCCTGGGAATACTCTTCACTGGATTAATAAAAATAGGTATATAAGATCTTAGAAAAAAAGGTGCTTGTTGGAAAAGAAACTGTAGGGTCAACAGGAACAAGGTCATGATGTGAACTTCCCTTTCTTTTTTTAATAGGGTCTGTTGACTTTAGTCTCCTGTAAATTAGGATGCAACACAATATATGGTGAAGAGCACACACTTCTGAGTCAGACAAGTGGGTCTGATCTGCCACTAATTAGATCTTCGACTTGGAGCAAGTTATGCAACCTCCATAAGCCTCAGTTTACTTGTCAGCAAAAAGATAAATAGTCTTTTCTGTATGGTTGTTAGGATTACTGAGATAACGCATATAAAGCAGTCCAGAAATGGTATCAGCACTACGCACTGGCCCCTTAGGGCGGCACGTGGAGGGCTGCTGCGAGGAGTGGGACAGGAAAAACCTACAGCGTGGGGCCTGCCTCCCTTGCCGGCAGCCAGAACTCTTCAAACATAGTTCTCTTTGAAATCGAGATTTCACAGCTCAAGACAAAACCCCAAAACCGAACCAAAACACCTAAATATTAAAAACACTGCTGTAGATATAGCAAGCCAAGACTTTTAGTAAGGCATTTATTTTATAAGATCTCACAATACTTATGTGTGTGAGAGAAATATGGGCTTACTAGCCCAAGTAAAATTAAATAAATCTAAGCGGTTAAACCACAGTAAAGCGCTATTGCCCTAAAGGGAAAAACTCTGGAGTAAAGGGTGAGGAAGGCTTTTTTAAAAAGGGGACACACTCCGCAACTAAGTGATCCTGAGCTATTTCCCTATGTATAACAGCTTCTTATAAGATCCTTGTGGATAAACTATGGTTATCAAGTTTGCTGATAATAGATCCCCTTGGAGGGACAGCAGATACAATGGATCAAGATTAAAATTTTAAAACCTTGATATCTAATGATGGGCTGAATATAACAAGGCAAACACATGAGGTGTCAAAGTGAAGTCTTGATCTTATGTCTAAAAACCAAGTACATAAGTACAGACTGGGAAATGTTGAGTAGTAGAAAACTTGAAAAAGATGAAAAGCTCAATGAGGCCAAAAAGTAATATGGTTGACAAGGAAAGCTTAGAACACTAGAAACACTAGAAAATTAAGGAAAGCTACTACTGAAGTAGCAAAAAAATAAGCAAAGGAAGTGGGAGTTTAATTCATTTTGCTGGTCAAATGACAGGGAAATTTTAAAGTATTCAAGGAGATGCTGAATACATCTGGCTATGGTAAAGCAGGATTGATATCTTCCTTCATAAAGCCCTCCTCAGAGTACTAAGTCTTAAAAAAAAAATTCCCCCTCCATCAGTTCTACCTCTTGAAAGTACTATGTTGGGTAACTAACTTTTTGTAGAACTCTTCATTTCAAAATGTGATGAAACAGTGTATTTTTTGGATGAGTTCTTACAATCTAGCTGCCGTATTTCCAAATACCAATTCTTATAGCATATTGCTATTCTTACTTTTCTTTTCCTTTTTCTTCTCATCTTTCTTCTCTTCCTCTTCACCTCCAGCTCCAAGTAAGGTAAAGATAATTCCAGTTTGAGAATTTATACCCACAGCAGTAACTACCATTCTTCCAGAGCCTTCCATTACATGAGTACCTACAACAACAGAAAATGTGTTTTTAAAATTCAACAACACATTAGAATAAGACCAAAATTCTTGTGCTTCAGGTTTTAAGTCTGTAATAAGTCATCTGAGTTCAAAGCTCACTCTACCTGTCATTTATCATGTGATACTGGGCAAACTGTAACATCTCTATTACTAGTCCATAAACGTCGATAACAGTACCTACACTCTGTAAAAATCAGACGCAAATTAAGTCTGTAAGTGTAAAGTGTTTGGCACATTGCCTGGAATTTTAGGGGTTCAATGAATGTTCAATATTTAAATTGTAACTGTATTATTATTATTAGGGACAATTCACTTATAAAGAAATGTGCTTACAACAAAAAGGATCACACAGCAACAACTGACATATTCCCAAGCCAACCCCACCACCTTTCCCTAACCCAGGCTTTCATGCCAGCCCACCTAGATCATTGCAACAGCAGCCTAGCTAGTTTCTGTCTTTCCAGTTCATCCTGAAATAAGTTTACCCTTCCTAAGATGTGACCTTATCATAAGCCTCTCATGACTCCAAAATTTCTGACCCTCACTGACTACTGGATAAAGTTCAAAGTCTTCACATGGAGACCAAACAACAGTCCGAACTTTTTCATCCATTAGCCTAACATAAAACTCCATTACAAAAAGCTGGGGAGCAGAGATGGGAACACTGACTGAATTCTGACTCTGTCCCTCACAACAGTCTTGCAAGCAGCAGGCATTATTATTATTTCCCAGAAACTTGCCCAAGGTTACACAACTATTAAGTGACAAGGCAGATTCAATCCAGCTCTGTCAGAGCACAGAGGGCATATTCTTCTTATGATATAATGTCACTAAGGTTGCTCACAACTCTCCAACCTGTACGACCACACCTCTGTATCTTACCCTCACTCATTAAAAGGCTTCCCACCTCTCTAATATTTTTGTGAATTTTAAGTAACTTTCAAAACTGAACTCTTTTTAATATACTCAATAAAGTCTTCTTTATAGTTACCACTTATTTATTTGATCTCCTAGTTTACAACCACCTGGAGAGCAGGGTCTGTAGCACATACTATACCATCCTGTGTACCAAAACAATGTTCAATGGTTATTTGCAAAATAAGATCGTAAAGCATACGTACTTACTCCAGTACTTAAAAATTTATATTTGGCTGTTAATTACTAAGTAATTTATCTAATATGAATTTTTTTGGCCTTTGATTTTCTTGCTTTAAAAAAATCTATATTCTGACTATTTCACTAATTATTAGCTTCTTTGCCAGTAAAAATGCAAGGGAAACAAGAAATTAAATTAAGGACAGTGAAACAATATTCATTGAGCAAGGACTAAATGTAAAAGACAGTTTGTTTCTTTTAACAATTCTAGCTTTCAGCAAATTTCAGTTTTTTATGTTCTGTTCTTCTCGACCACAGGTAATCAAATGTTGGCAGGTAATGTGCTCAGGCAAAGTAAACAGTTTTTGTTCTGGTCATATCCCTACCACTAACTGAATAACTGCTTTTAAACATCTAAATTTAAAAATCCAAGAACAGCAGTGAGAGATGGCATCATGAGAATAAATTTAAAAATAAATGCATTTCATGTTTTCAGTACATTTTTGGAAGAGGGAAATAAATGCAGAAAAACTTTCCCACCCGTACTGTGATAAGGAACTCCAGAAAGTTATTTCAGTCTTTTCTTAAACATGGAAAATTTATAGAGTCCTCTTGGTATACTTGGTGTGTCGGGAACCTGAGTCTACAAAAACTTACCAGCCATCTCTGTTAAAACAGAAAAGGACCAAGGTTCCATTAAAGGATGTCATTCTGAAGAGCTAAGCACTGTGCGAATAAGCTAGATGTACATCAAAGCCCATGAAGTATACATGGCAAAAAGGCAAGAGGAGACTACCTAAGTTCACCAAATACTGTGGCCTGGTCAGTCTGTGGCAGTTAGGTATGACCAGCTAGCTTCCCTCTCCTTTGGAAAAATCACAGATTTTACTTGGCTAACATTAACCACAGTTTCTTAGAAGTATGGCAAGGAATAAGTAAAATAAGTATACATTAAACTTAAATATATTATATATCCAAGATATTTCTATTTGGAATGAATTTCAAGCAGAGCAATATAAAGAAAAATTCGAATAGAGTAGGAATGTTCTTAGTAGTGCAGGATATTGAAGGTATACAAATCCCAAGATTTTTTCAAAGAAACAAAAGTCTATATTAAAATGAAACTTTTCCCCTATTTATAATGCTGTTTATAAATGTATATACATGAAATTACGCTGATTTTTAGTGGTGGGACATTTTACCCTTTTGGCACATATTTACAAATCTTAAAAAGGTAATAGTTAAACTTAGGTATGTGCCCCGAAGTTGTGATTCTAACTTAACTGACCCTTGTCACACGTTTGGCTTTGGTTTCAGTAAAACCATGTCCAACCAATTAGAATATAAAGTTCACAGAGAAGTGAAAAAGTATAGCTGCCAGGTTATTAAATATTTAAATAAGTAGAATCTCCTTACAATGTAGGAAATGTTAGTATTCCATTAACATCTGAAAACAATAATTAAAGACAAATAGGCAACATTTTCTTACTCCAAATGCTAGTATAACTCAATCGAAAAATATATTTAAACCAAACGTCTTACAAGCAATTTTGTAAATTCTATAAAGAACACTAGAAAATTAAGGGTAGGAAACTGAAAATCAAAAGCTAAGGAACTGGTATAATTTTGGAGACAAGTTGTGGTACTCTGGTTTCCTTTCATGTAGCATCTTAGAAGGCAGCTTGTAATTTTTTTCATCATCCCTTCCATTTCATTTCCAATTAACCTTAGGTCTAGCTATCAACAGTTAAGCTGTTGTAAAAGCCTCCTAAGTAGACACCCACCTCCCCTTTTCAGACAGCACCCTCACCTACACAAAGCCTCAGATTTTCAGAACATGTCTTAACCGTGTGCAAATTCAGTTCTGCCTAGTAGATGTGGTACTACTCCTGGACCTATTTATTATTAATCATATTACCTTAGATAAATAGTTAATGTCTCAGAGCCATTCCTCAGTAGTTAAATGAGAAAGCAAGATTAGGTTAACTTTAAGGATTTTATGAGTTGTTTTTTTTTTAATCCTGTCCTTTGTAGACCATCATAGGGAATTCATTAATTTGCTTTAAACACACAATCATTCTTTAATTTTATATTACAATAGCCCTTAAGAATAAATGTAAAACAGATCAATTTAACAGAGATCATTAGGCTTATACTTTAGTTTTATCATCATACTAACATTAACTAACACTGACTCTCAAATCTCTTCATTTTTTTGGACTCGGGTTCCTCATTTGTAAAATACAGTTCTGGATTTAAAGATCTCTAACGTCTCTGCTGACTTACAAAAGAAAGTCTCTAAAGTTTATAAGGGTAGAAGCTAACATAAAATACAGAATCCTCTTCACATTACTGGCTCTTCGGGGAACTGTCTGCTGACAGTGGTATATAGCTACGGAGGAGGAAAACGTTCAGTTATAAAAGAAATTCGTACCTGATAAAAGTAAGGGATCCTTATCTAAAGACTTCTTAACATGATCAGATTCACCAGTCAATGAGCTTTCATCAATTTTAAGATCATTGCCTTGAATAAGTATGCCATCAGCGGGAAGAAGATCACCTAAAACAAAATAAAGGTATGCTAAACTGTGAACAAGATTACAGTAACATCACATCATGTGTAAGATGCACTGCCCTTTTTCACTTACCATATTTCACTTGAGCAATATCTCCAACTGTAATGTCAGCTACAGGTATCTGAATGACCTGACCACCCCTGATGACTGTGAACTTCTGTTCTTGTTCAATTCGACTCTGCAAACCTCTGAACTGTTTTTCCTTACTCCAGTCATTGAAAGCTGTTACTAATACTACACAAACTACTGACAAGAGGATCGCAGCTCCTTCAATCCAACCAGTTTCACCTTCACCTTCTTCCTCTCCAACAGAAACGTCTCCACAAACTATTTGGAAAGAAAGAAAATGCTAATGAAAAAAGATTCTGAATTGATGGCAACAGATATGTAATTATAATGTTTATAGGCCCCGTTAACTTTGCTTACAGCTCTAAACACTTTATAGATTCAAAGCATTCCATAATGATGATGATGCTCACTCTGTTAATTTCAAATTCCCTGCCTCTGAGGATTCTCATCTTTAGGGTAGGGAGGCAGTCTAGGGTACCTGTTAAGAGTGAGGACACTGGGGAAGATTAAATCTCGACCCTAAGGCAAGTTACTTATTTTTGAGACTCAGTTTCTTCATCTGTCAAATTAGGAGACCACCACTTACTGCAGAGTTGTTGAGAGAATTAAATGCGAAGACACTTGTAAAGAAGGTAGAGCAGTGGCTGAGACATCCTTCACACTCAACCAATAGTTAATGCTATTACTACATAGAGTAGGCAAGTCACACATGGAAAGTTAAGTATTATGTGTTTACCCATGAACCATGCTTATTTACCATATCAGTTTCACTGGAGTATGATAAAAGCTTGACTTTCATAACATAAAAATTTAAGCAAAGTGCTACTCATTCATTCAACTATTTGAGCACCTACTTCAGGTGCCAACTCTGTTTTCAAAGCTAAGGATGTAACAGTGAATAAGACATATAAGCTCCTTCTCCTCAGGGAACCTACACTCAGACTGGTAGGTGTGAATGGGATATGAAAAAATCATCATAAAACACAAGTAATTAATTTCAGATATCGTTAAGTGCCATGAAGAAAATAAAATATGGTGATGTGCTAGCAAATGAAAAAAGAGGGCTAACTGTGGTTGGATGAACAGAGAAGACCCCTCTGAGGTGTCCATGACATTTGAGCTAGGAGCCAAATGATATGAGTGAACTAGCCATATAGATTTAAGGGAAGAGGATTCCGGAGAGAGATTAAAGTCAGCACAGAGGCTCTATGGCAGAAAAGACTTTAGAAAAAGACAGAGGCGGGTACAAAAGAAACCTCAAAACTGTAGGGCCAGTAATAGTGAAGGACGGTGCTCTTTGAACTTTGGGCTGTAATCTATTTGTGAGTCTAAAATCAATTCAGACCTTCAAGATGGTGGAGAAGTAGGACGTGGAGATCACCTTCCTCGACACAAATACATCAGAAATACATCTACACGTGGAACAACTCCTACGGAACACCTACTGAACGCTGGCATAAGACCTCAGACTTCCCAAAAGGCAAGAAACTCCCCACGTACCGGGGTAGGGCAAAAGAAAAAACAGAGACAAAAGGATAGGGACAGGACCTGCACCAGTGGGAGGGAGCTGTGAAGGAGGAAAGGTTTCCACACACTAGGAAGCCCCTTCGCGGGCGGAGACAGCAGGTGGCGGAGGTAGAAAGATTCACAGCCGCGCAGGAGAGCACAGAAACAGGGGTGCGGAAGGCAAAGCGGAGATTCCCGCACAGAGGACCAGGGCTGACCGGCACTCACCAGCCCGAGAGACTTGTCTGCTCCCCAGCTGGGGCAGGCGGTGGCTGGGAGTTGAGGCTCGGGCTTCTTCAAAGGTCAGAGCCCAGGGAGAGGACTGGGGCTGGCTGCGTGAAAACAGCCTGAAGGGGCTAATGCGCCACAGCTAGCAGGGAGGGAATCCGGGAAAAAGTCTGGACCTGCCCAAGAGGCGAGAGACCACTGTTTCCAGGTGCGCGAGGAGAGGGGATTCAGAGCACCGCCTAAACGAGCTCCAGAGACGGGCGCGAGCCGTGGCTATCAGCGTGGACCCCAGAGACGGGCATGAGACGCTAAGGCTGCTGCTGCCGCCACCAAGAAGCCTGTGTGCAAGCACAGGTCACTATGCACACCTCCCCTGCCGGGAGCCTGTGCAGCCCGCCACTGCCAGGGTCCCGGGATCCAGGGACAACTTCCCCAGGAGAACACACGCGCACCTCAGGCTGTTGCAACGTCATGCTGGCCTCTGCTGCAGCAGGCTCACCCCGCATTCTGTACCCATCCCTCCTCACAGCCTGAATGAGCCAGAGCACCCTAATGAGCTGCTACTTTAAACCTGTCCTGTCTGGGCGGATACAGACGCCCTCCGGCGACCTACACGCAGAGGCGGGGCCAAATCCAAAGCTGAACCCCAGGAGCTGTGCGAACAAAGAGAAAGGGAAATCGCTCCCAGCAGCCTCAGGAGCAGTCGATTAAATCTCCACAATCAACTTGACGTACCCTGCATCTGTGGAATACCCGAAGAGACAACGAATCATCCCAAAATTGAGGAAGTGGACTTTGTATGATTTTGTCTGTATAGCTTTGATTTAACCATTTGTCCTAGGGTTCTGTCCATTTGTTTTTTTTTTAAGGATAGTTTTTAGTGCTTGTTATCATTGGTGGATTTGTTTTTTGGTTTGGTAGCTCTCTTTCTTTCTTTATTTTTTTATTACTTTTTAATTCTTTTTAATAATATTTTTATTTTAATAACTCTTATTTTTTCTCTTTCTTTTTTTCTCCCTTTTCTTCTGAGCCGTGTGGCTGACAGGGTCTTGGTGCTCTGGCCGAGTGTCAGGCCTGAGACTCTGCAGTGGGAGAGCCAAGTTCAGGACACTGGTGCACCAGAGACCTCCCGGCTCCACCTAATGTCAAACGGCAAGAGCTCTCCCAGAGATCTCGATCTCAACTCTAAGACCCAGCTCCACTCAACGACCAGCAAGCTACAGTGCTGGCCACCCTATGCCAAACAACTAGCAAGACAGGAACACAACCCCACCCATTAGCAGAGAGGCTGCCTAAAATCATAATAAGGCCACAGACACCCCAAAACACACCACTGGATGCAGTCCTGCCCACCAGAAAGACAAGATCCAGCCTCATCCACCAGAACACAGGCACTATCCCCTCCACCAGGAAGCCTACACAACCCACTGAACCAACCTTAGCCACTGGGGGCAAACTCCAAAAACAACGGAACTATGAACCTGCAGCCTGCGAAAAGGAGACCCCAAACACAGTAAGTTAAGCAAAATGAGAAGACAGAGAAACACACAGCAGATGAGGGAGCAAGGTAAAAATCCAACATACCAAACAAATGAAGAGGAAATAAGCAGTCTACCTGAAAAGGAGTTCAGAGTAATGATAGTAAAGATGATCCAAAATCTTGGAAATAGAATGGAGAAAATAAAAGAAACATTTAACAAGGACATAGAAGAACGAAAGAGCAAACAATGATGAACAACACAATAAATGAAATTAAAAATTCTCTAGAAGGAATCAATAGCAGAATAACTGACACAGAAAAACGGATAAGTGACCTGGAAGATAAAATAGTGGAAATAACTACCACAGAGCAGAATAAAAAAGAATGAAAAGAATTGAGGACAGTCTCAGAGACCTCTGGGACAACATTAAACACACCAACATTCGAATTATAGGGGTACCAGAAGAAAAAGAGAAAAAAAGAAAGGGAATGAGAAAATATTTGAAGAGATTATAGTTGAAAACTTCCCTAATGTGGGAAAGGAAATAGTCAATCAAGTCCAGGAAGCACCAAGCGTCCCATACAGGATAAATCCAAGGAGAAACATGCCAAGAAACATATTACTCAAACTATCAAAAATTAAATACAAAGAAAAAATATTAAAAGCAGCAAGGGAAAAACAAAAATTAACATACAAAGGAATCCCCATAAGGTGAACAGCTGATTTTTCAGCAGAAACTCTGCAAGCCAGAAAGGAGTGGCAGGACATATTTAAAGCGATGAAAGGGAAAAACCTACAACCAGGATTACTCTACCAAGCAAGGATTGCATTCAGATTGGATGGAGAAGTTAAAACCTTTACAGACAAGGAAAAACTAAGAGAATTCAGCACCACCAAACCAGCTTTACAACAAATGCTAAAGGAACTTCTCTAGGCAGGAAACACAAGAGAAGGAAAAGACCTACAATGATAAGCCCAAAATAATTAAGAAAATGGTAGTAGGAACATACATATCGATAACTACTGTAAATGTAAATGGATTAAATGCTGCCACCAAAAGACACAGAGTGGCTGATTGGATACAAAAACAAGACCCATGTATATGCTGTCTACAAGAGACCCACTTCAGACCTAGGGACACATACAGACTGAAAGTCAGGGGATGGAAAAAGATATTCCATGCAAATGGAAATTAAAGAAAGCTGGAGTAGCAATTCTCATATCAAACAAAATAGACTTTAAAACAGACTATGACAAGAGACAAAGAAGGACACTACATAATGATAAAAGGATCAATCAAAGAGAATGATGTAACTATTGTAAATATTTATGCACCCAACATAGGAGCAGCTCAATACATAAGGCAAATGCTAACAGCCATAAAAGGGGAAATTGACAGTAACACAATCGTAGTAGAGGACTTTAACACCCCACTTCCACCAATGGACAGATCATCTAAAATGAACTAAAAAAGGAAACACAAGCTTTAAATGATACATTAAACAAGATAGACTTAATTGATATTTATAGGACATTCCATCCAGAAACAACAGAATACACTTTCGTCTCAAGTGCTCATGGGACATTCTCCAGGATAGATCATAACTTGGGTCACAATTCAAGCCTTGGTAAATTTAAGAAAATAGAAATCGTATGAAGTATCTTTTCCAACTACAACGCTATGAGACTAGATATCAATTACAGAAAAAAAGTCTGTAAAAAAAAATGAACACATGGAGGCAAAACAATACACTACTAAATAAGCAAGAGATCACTGAAGAAATCAAAGAGAAAATCAAAAAATACCTAGAAACAAATGACAATGAAAACACAACGACTCAAAACCTATGGGATGCAACAAAAGCAGTTCAAAGAGGTAAGTTTATAACAATAGAAACCTACCTCAAGAAACATGAAATATCTCAAATAAACAACCTAACCTTACACCTAAAGCCATTAGAGAAAAGAACAAAAACCCCCCAAAGTTATCAGGAGAGAAATCAGAAAGATCAGATCAGAAATAAATGAAGAAGAAATGAAGGAAACAATAGCAAAGATCAATAAAACTAAAGGCTGGTTCTTTGACAAGATAGACATAAATGATAAACCATTAGCCAGACTCATCAAGAAAAAAAGGGAGAAGACTCAAATCAATAGAATTAGAAATGAAAAAGGAGAAGTAACAACTGACACTGGAGAAATACAAAGGATCATGGGAGATTATTACAAGCGACTATACGCCAACAAAACGGACAAGCTGGAAGAAATGGAAAAATTCTTAGAAAAGCACAACCTTCTGAGACAAACAGGAAGAAATAGAAAATATAAACAGACCAATCACAAGCACTGAAATTGACACTGTGATTAAAAATCTTCCAACAAACAAAAGCCCAGGACCAGATGGCTTCACAGGCGAATTCTATCAAACATTTAGAAAAGAGCTAACACCTGTCCTTCTCAAACTCTTCCAAAACACAGCAGAGGGAGGAACACTCCCAATCTCATTCTACAAGGCCACCATCACCCCGATACCAAAACCAGACAAAGATACCACAAAAAAAGAAAATTACAGACCAATATCTCTGATGAACATAGATGCAAAAATCCTCAACAAAATACTAGCAAACAGAACCCAACAGCACATTAAAAGGATCATGTACCATAATCAAGTGGGGTTTATCCCAGGAATGCAAGGATTCTTCAATATACGCAAATCAATCAATGTGATAAACCATATTAACAAATTAAAGGAGAAAAACCATATGGTCATCTCAATAGATGCAGAAAAAGCTTTTGACAAAATTCAACACCGATTTATGATAAAAACCCTCCAGAAAGTAGGGACAGAGGGAACTTACCGCATTATAATAAAGGCCGTATATAACAAACCCACAGCCAACATTGTTCTCAATGGTGAAAAACTGAAAGCATTTCCACTAAGATCAGGAACAAGATAAGGTTGTCCACTCTCACCACTATTATTCAACATAGTTTTGGAAGTTCTAGCCACAGCAATCAGAGAAGAAAAGGAAATAAAAGGAATCCAAATCGGAAAAGAAGTTAAGCTGTCACTGTTTGCAGATGACATGATACTATACACAGAGAATCCTAAAGATGCTACCAGAAAACTACTAGTGCTAATCAACGAATTTGGTAAAGTAGCAGGACACAAAATTAATGCACAGAAATCTCTTGCATTCCTATTCACTAATGATGAAAAATCTGAAAGAGAAATTAAGGAAACACTCCCATTTACCATTGCAACCAAAAGAATAAATACCTAGGAATGAACTTACCTTAGGAGACAAAAGACCTGTATGCAGAAAAATATAAGATACTGATGAAAGAAATTAAAGATGATACAAACAGATGGAGAGATATACCATGTTCTTGGATTGGAAGAATCAACATTGTGAAAATGACTATACTACCCAAAGCAATCTACAGATTCAATGCAATCCCTATCAAATTACGAATGGCATTTTTGACAGAACTAGAACAAAAAATTTCACAATTTGTATGGAAACACATAAGATCCCGAATAGCCAAAGCAATCTTGAGAAAGAAAAACAGAGTGGAGGAATCAGGCTCCCTGACTTCAGACTATACTACAAAGCTACAGTAATCAAGACAGGATGGTACTGGCACAAAGACAGAAATATAGATCAATGGAACAGGACAGAAAGCCCATTGATAAACCCATGCACATATGGTCACCTTATCTTTGATAAAGGAGGCAAGAATATACAATGGAGAAAGGGCAGCCTCTTCAGTAAGTGGTGCTGGGAAAACTCGACAGCTACATGTAAAAGAATGAAATTAGAACATTCCCTAACACCATACTCAAAAATAAACTCAAAATGGATTAAAGACCTAAACGAAAGGCCAGACACTATGAAACTCTTAGAGGGAAACATAGGCAGAACACTCTTTGACATAAATCACAGTAAGATCCTTTTTGACCCACCTCCTAGAGAAATGGAAATAAAAACAGAAATAAAGAAATGGGATCTAATGAAACTTAAAAGCTTTTGCACAGCAAAGGAAACCATAAACAAGACAAAAAGACAACCCTCAGAATGGGAGAAAATATTTGCAAATGAATCAACTGACAAAGGATTAATCTCCAAAGTATATAAGCATCTCATGCAGTTCAATATCAAAAAAACAAACAACCCAATCCAAAAATGGGCAGAAGACCTAAATAGACATTTCTCCAAAGAAGATACACAGATTACCAACAAACACATGAAAGGATGCTCAACATAAGTAATCATTAGAGAAATGCAAATAAAAACTACAGTGAGGTATCACCTCACACCAGTCAGAATGGCCATCATCAAAAAATCTATGAACAATAAATGCTGGAGAGGGTGTGGAGAAAAGGGAACCCTCTTACATTGCTGGTGGGAATGTAAATTGATACAGCCACTATGGAGAACAGTAAGGAGGTTCCTTAAAAAACTAAAAATAGAACTACCATACGACCCAGCAATCCCACTACTGGGCATGTACCCTGAGAAAACCATAATTCCAAAGAGTCATGTACCACAGTGTTCACTGCAGCTCTATTTACAGTAGCCAGGAAATGGAAGCAACCTAAGTGTCCAATGACAGATGAATGAATAAAGAAGATGTGGCACATATATACAATGGAGTATTAGTCAGTCAAAAAAAGAAATAAAATTGAGTTATTTGTAGTGAGGTGGAAGGACCTAGAGTCTGTCATACAGAGTAAAGTAAACCAGAAAAACAAATACCGTATGCTAACACATATATACGGAATCTAAAAAAATGGTTCTGAATTACCTAGGGGCAGGACAGGAATAAAGACGCAGACGTAGAGAATGGACTTGAGGACACGGGGAGGGGGAAAGGTAAGCTGGGACGAAGTGAGAGAGTGGCATGGACATATATACACTACCAAATGTAAAACAGATAGCTAGTGGGAAGCAGCCACATAGCACAGGGAGGTCAGCTCGGTGCTTTGTGACCACTTAGCGGGGTGAGATAGGGAGGGTGGGAGGGAGATGCAAGAGGGAGGAGATATGGGGATAAAGTATATGTATAGCTGATTCACTTCGTTATAAAGCAGAAACGAACACACCACTGTAAAGCAATTGTACTCCAATAAAGTTGTTTTTAAAATAAATGAAAAAAATAAAATCAATTCAGTGGCTCATGACCAGAATTTTGAAAAATGAAAGAGAACAAAATAGAAAGGATATACATGTAGTAAAGGTGAACTGTTTTTTGAAAGCTTACTTTGGTTATTTTTAAATTCACATGAAGGAGTATGTTCTTCTTTGTTCCTATGTAAAGTTCTTTCTTACTGAGCGTTGCGCTAAAATCTCTGAAAGTCAATGGTTCTCTTAGGAAATGAAGAACAGGAAATGGATTATTCACAAGAAAATAATGAGTAAACCAATGACACTAGAAATGATTAAAGCATATTCCAGAAGAGTGAGCATGAAGTGAAGAGAGGACTTGAGGTGCAAGGGTGCTGTTCAGATGAAACAGGGAGAGGTATGTAGGATAGATAAAGGGAGAGAAGACAGAAGCTGGAGAAAAATCAATTTGTGTGAAATGGAACAATCACCATCCCCACCAAATGGGCATGATATGAACAATCACAAAAAATATCCAGTGTGAAGATCAGCAGGATTCAGGCACCAGTGGGTATAAAGCATGTTCTCCAAAGGAGGTGGCTAGATGATCTACTGAGAGTGCTGGCCCCGCCATCCAAACACCAAAACTTCTATTTTATTTATTTTCAAGCTGAAGAAATAACTATGTATCATTGCATACAATAACCAATTAAGTGAATCTATGGTTTGCATTATTTTAAATAGTAGAAGCTGTAAAGACAGCTTCCCCTTACCTTTCCCCCTGCCCAGAATATCAGAGATTTGTTCTCTGAATTACATAAAGCAAGTCTGAACTCAAGAACAGATGAAGGTTGAAATACTATATTGACTACTTTCACCTACCTTGAGGCAGTGCTAAAATATTATCTTCCAAATAAAGCTCTACAGTGGTCTTACTGGTTAAAAATATAAAAATGCAATACTTGGGACTTCCCTGGTGGTTCAGTGGTTAAGACTCAGCACTTTCACTGTAGGGGGTGCGGGTCTGATTCCTGGTCAGGGAACTAAGATCCCGCATGCTTGCACCGTATGGCCAAAAAATAAAATACAATTAAAAAATAAATAAAATACAATTAAAAATATATTAAATTAAATTAAAATCAAGTGATGGCAGGGGATTCCCTTGCTGCAGATTGAAAAAAAAAAAGGAATTACTTTTTAATAGTGAATGACAGACTCATATCAGAAGATGAAATTTACCAGTCGTACTTCAAGAAAAATTTTACATAACTGGTGGATGGAAGTGAAAATAAGTATCATGATTTAGTGAGTACACTAAAATCTTCCACTTGGATTTACCTAATGTTGAGTTTTTTCCAGCCATAACAGATATTAAAACCAAGTTCTGAAAGAAAAACTTAGACCCAAATCAGGCTAAATCAAGATTATAAAATATAATAATGTATATTCAATCATGCTATTAATAATGATGTTTTTATTTCATTTTATTTATTTATTTATTTTTGGCTGTGTTGGGTCTTCATTTCTGTGCAAGGGTTTTCTCTAGTTGTGGCAAGCAGGGGCCACTCTTCATCGCGGTGCGCGGGCCTTTCACTGTCGCGGCCTCTCTTGTTGCGGGCCACAAGCTCCAGATGCGCAGGCTCAGTAGTCATGGCTCACGGGCCTAGCTGTCCGCAGCATGTGGGATCTTCCCAGACCAGGGCTCGAATCCGTGTCCCCTGCATTAGCAGGCAGATTCTCAACCACTGTGCCACCAAGGAAGCCCAATAATGATGTTTTAAGGCTACTAAAAATAAAAAATTTAAACGCTCACCTTTTTAAGCTTTAATTTCTATTTATGTATATGTTTTAAAATGCTCACAGTATAAATAACTTTAAATATAAATAATTCATAAATGCATCATTTGGAGACATGTGCTCATATCTTTTCTTTATAGGGTAAATAACCAAAAAAGTTTAAAGACAATGCAACAGAGGTTAAGGGAAAGGAATTGTGAGACAATTATTTAATTTTCAGCTTTAAATCTCACATGCATATGTATTTATAACTAAACTACTGAATATTTCAAAAGAGAGTGTGAAACAAGTTAGTGACATATTTCATTTCATATATAGTTCTACTTTATATTACACAGATAAAGTTAGAATGATCTTGAAATAGACAGTATTAAAGTATTTCTAGAAACTGAATCTTTTTCCTACTGATGACCATTACAAATTTTTAAGGGAGCTGCAGGGGGAAAAAAAAAGTAATCTCAAAATCAAAGTTAGGAAAGGACTGTAGTTTACCAGTTATACATGGGAAAAAAAAAGTATTTTGGGGCTTCCCTGGTGGCGCAGTGGTTGAGAGTCCGCCTGCCGATGCAGGGGACGCGGGTTCGTGCCCCGGTCCAGGAAGATCCCACATGCCGCGGAGCGGCTGGGCCCGTGAGCCACGGCCGCTGAGCCTGCGCGTTCGGAGCCTGTGCTCCGCAACGGGAGAGGCCACAAGAGTGAGCGGCCTGCGCACCACAAAAAAAAAAAAAAAAAAAAACCACAATGGGAGAGGCCACAACAGGGGGGGGCCCCCCCACACAAAAAAAAAAAAAAAAAAAAAAAAAAAAAAAGTATTTTAATAATGTTTTCAGTAAAGTCCAAGTGTAAATACAATAATAAAAATCGATTTTTACTAAAGGCGCTCCCTTGTAATTATAAAATATATTTGCCTGAGTGTTACACACCATCTAAATTCAGCCTATGCTCTCTACCACAGGGCAAATATGCCATTCTAAAATCCCCTACGTGATTCTTGGGTGGTATATCAAGTGTATATATATTAATAGCATAAAAAAGTGGTTCTCAAAGTGTTGTTTAAGAACTCCAGGGGGATCCTCGAGGTCAAAACTATTTTTAGAATAACACCAAGATGCTATTTTGCCTCATATTTCATGAATGTATAGTGAAACTTTCCAAAGACTACATTACATGTGCTAAATACAACAAAATGAATGCAGAAGCAGATGAGAATCCAGTTATCTTCAATTAAGCCAGACCTCAATGAGATACAATGACGTTACAAACACCACTACTCTTCATTATTTCATTTCAAACTTCATTAATAATTATAGTAATTATAATTATATATAATATTTATTATTTTTAAATGCACTGATAAATATTTTTAAATTTCTCAGTTTTAATTTAGAATACAGTAAATACCTACAGACATAACTCACATAATCAAAACCTCTCTGGAGTTCTCAATACTTAGAGAGTGTAAAAGGGTTCTGAGACCAAAGAGTTTGAGAACCACTAGTTGTATACAGTGACTACAGATTTATGTGGGCTATAGTGCTTATTTTCACACTAAACAGTACTAGTAAGAAATTTTGATAATTTGGATTTCTATGACTATAGATTTACAATTAATGGATTTCCTTTTAAGCAAGTATCCACTTCTTAGTGTTAAATGTAACATGATGAAAAGATATATGAAATATACTAATAAGTGTTTTTTAAAAAAGTGCAAACACTAAACTTTTACCATGGAGCAAAAATACCTTTATATGGTTTATTAACACCTTCTGGTAGATTCTGAGTCTCTTTAAAGGGCCTTAAGACACCAACAACTCTAGATTATCTTCTCAGTTGGATCTAATACCAGTTATCTCCTTAAGCAAATATGAAAAAGGGCCTGTCACTATATCCTACAAATGAAGCAGTCTGAATTCCAAGATTTGCCCAGATCCTGTTAGTAAAAAAAACCTACTCCCACTGAAAATATTTTTCTTCAGTTTTCTTATAGTTTTGGGAAAAAATGTTAAAAGTAAAAAGTTTTTAATCATCTGCTAACACACTCAAGTCTAGAGCACCAATTCCCAGTATTCTATAATGACAGTTGGATAAACCAAGCAGTAAAGAATTTAACTGCATGTTGCTAAACATGATATCACCTCCCTTTCCAGATGAAAAGACACACACACTTACACATCCTCACACCTACCCACTTGTGCACACATACATATACATGAGCACCACAGACACACACACAAAAACATTTAAGAAATATCAGAGGATATATATCAAAATGATAATCTCTAAAATGTGGGATTTTCAGTAAATATGATTTCCTTTGAATTGTCATTTCCCCCCCTAATTTTTCAACAGCAAAACATGTACCGCTTATTTAATAAATAAAAGTTTTAAAAATAATTTGGCTCAATACTGATAAAAATATTGCCTAAATCCTTTCTTATCTACATCAGTGATTCTCAACTGCAGGCAAGTTTGCCCCCCACCCCCACCCCGCCACCATACGATATCTGGCTACCACTGGAGATACTCTTGGTTGCCAAGGTGACAATGAATGTTCCGGTGAAAAATGTCAACAGTGCCCCTTGAGAATCCTGATCTCCACAGACTTCAGCCTCAGATCCACTCGCTTATGCAGTGACCCACTACCTCCTCCCGCCCGCCCCCGCCAAAAGTTCTCTCTCACGTGAGTTCTAGGCATACCTTTGAAAGAATTACTTTAAATGATTACCTAAGCCAACTTTTAGTGTTAGCAAATATTTATTAAACTCTTAATAACTTGAAAGGCAGAAGAATGAAGCTTTCACAAACAAAAATATTTTGGTGAATCACTCTTCTGATATATAAAATACTAATGGTTCACTCTATAGCTACTTAAATATAGTGACCAAAACCCAAGCTAGATCTCCAGGCAGTTATAGAATGTAATGCTGGAAATACCCATTTTAAATAATTTGTTTTAAGGGAAAAGAAGAAGAAATTTAAAAGAGAAATGAAGGAGTACTTCCCTGGTGGCACAATGGTTAAGAATATGCCTGCCAATGCAGGGGACATGGGTTCAATCCCTGGTCCAGGAAGATCCCACATGCCAAGGAGCAACTAAGCTGGTGCACCACAAGTACTGAGCCTGCGCTCTAGAGCCCACATGCCACAACTACTGAAGTCTGCGCACCCTAGAGCCCATGCTCCACAACAAGAGAAGCCATCGCAATAACAAAGAGTAGCCTCTGCTCGATGCAACTACAGAAAGCCTGCACGCAGCAACGAAGACCCAACGTGGCAAAAGAAAAAAAAATAAAGAAAAAAAAGAGAGAAATGAAGGACAAAGAAAGATGAGAGAAAAACAAATCATGTGCAGTTATAGGTTAAAGCAGAGTTACCATTCTATATTTTTCCACTGGTCAGAATACTTTGTAGCATAAACATTTCTAAGATGGCAAGGAAATTATCCAAATCATGTATATAACAAAATATACATAACAGTTTAAGAACTTGAAAAGTAATGGGTTAGGGAAAAGAATAAATTTTTGCTTTCATAATGATTTTCCAAAAGATTTTAAAAAAACCACAAATTAAAAACTAATTACTTCACAAGTGTTCTAAAGAACTTAAAAATCATGATGACACATAACACATCATATATATGGCTTAGTGCTTTGCCAGACACAGCGTATGCATACTTGGGTAGGTTACTTAACCTCTGTGTCTCACTTGTAAAATGGAGGTGACACTGTCTTATAGGGTTACTGGGAAAATTACCTGAGGTAATATATTTAAAGAACTATTAAAAGCACTATTAGAATGATATCCAGTACAAAGCAGTTAATAAAAGCTGGCCTGCTATTGTTATTATGTATTAAGTAAGCAAATGCACTGAAGTTAGCATCACACATTAAAGTCTTCCCTCCCCCCGCCCAATTTACTTACGTGCATTATCCCCTTCTGGAGGTTGATAAAAAGAAAGGCCCAATGATACTATGGCTGCAATTTCTAATATAATTAAAGTGACATCTTGTAATGCTTCCCATACTAATTGAAGAAAGGTTTTTGGCTTTTTAGGAGGTATAAAATTCTTTCCAAATACAGCTTCTCTTCTCTCTATATCTGCAGGGTTTCCACTTAAACCTAATAAAAAGAAATAAATTTAAGTGAACAGTTTTACTACTTACAAATGAAAATATTTTATTCAAAACACATACATTCTCTACACTTTAGATTCGTTACATCTAGACACAATTCATAAGACCCTATCAAAATGGTTTATTCTCATGAGTTAGACTAAGTGTACATAATTTAAATCACCAAAAAACATGTGCAATGCTTTAAGAGAACATTTTAAGTAGATGACGTAAGGTTGAACTAAGAATTTCCACTTTTCCAAACTGCTGGATTTTTTTTGTTTGTTTGTTTTTTGTTTAAATTTATTTATTTATTTATTTTGTTTAAATTTATTTTGTTTAAATTTATTATTATTTATTTATTTTGGCTGTGTTGGGTCTTCGTTTCTGTGCGAGGGCTTTCTCTAGTTGCGGCGAGCGGGGGCCACTCTTCATCGCGGTGCGCGGGCCTCTCACTATCGCGGCCTCTCTTGTTGCGGAGCACAGGCTCCAGATGCGCAGGCTCAGTAGTTGGGGCTCACGGGCCCAGTTGCTCTGCGGCATGTGGGATCTTCCCAGACCAGGGCTCGAACCCGTGTCCCCTGCATTGGCAGGCAGATTCTCAACCACTGCGCCACCAGGGAAGCCCCAAACTGCTGGTTTTTGATCATACTGTCTTATACCACCTTATAGACTGCTAGAGACCAGAAATGATATATGAGTTGGATGGTTTTATATTGGAATTAAACATTTCCCTGACCTTTACTTATGATATTTTTCCTCCAAAAGTGGGGAAGTATATAAAGATATTTATTTGATTTACTTATTGCATCTTGGTTAACTTAATAAGTGAAAGTCTTTTATTTTCATTCTTATTTGCTGAAGAACAATGAAAAGTTCATCCACTATAAGCTCTAAAACTTCTATTCTAAAAGGTCTGTTATAGGGAATTCCCTGGCGGTCCAGTGGTTAGGACTTTCACTGCCAGGGCCCAGGTTCAATCTCTGGTTGGGGAACTAAGATCCTGTAAGGCGTGGCACGGTCCAAGAAAAAAAAACAAACAAACAAACAAATAAAAACAGGTCTATTATATATACTTCAACTGATAAGAGATTTGCAAGTCACAAAAAAACAGGAGACTTAGGATGACCTTTCCTTCAAGTTTACTTTTTAGGATTTATTTCCAGTTAAAGAAACAGGTAGTGCTATTGACTCACCATCACTGTAAAGGAAAAGGTACCTTGTAGGACATACTATTTATTGCCTGGAGCATGGAATTAGAAAGCCGTGAAGCAAAAGGTTAAGAAAGAGCTGGATGATCAAATTTGCCTTTCCTTCACCCTACCAAGCAAGTCCTTCTCTAATTTAATCCTGCTGATTCTGTCGAGCCTAGATATATCCCAACTAGCTAATGCAAAGTATGTACATATTTACATTATTGTGGGAGTACGAAAACACAGGCAGCAGTGACAAATGACATTTTCCCTTAGTTTAACAACACTGAAGAAGGGACTTCCCTGGTGGCGCAGTGGTTAAGAATCCGCCTGCCAATGCAGGGGACACAGGTTCGAGCCGTGGTCCGGGAAGATCCCACATGCCGCGGAGCAACTAAGCCTGTGTGCCACAACTACTGAGCCTGCACTCTAGATCCCACGAACCACAACTACTGAGCCCGCATGCCACAGCTACTGAGCCCGCATGCCACAGCTACTGAGCCCACATGCCACAACTACTGAAGCCTGCGTGCCTAGAGCCCTGCTCTGCAGCAAGCGAAGCCACCGCAGTGAGAAGCCCGCGCACTGCAACAAAGAGCAGCCACTTGCCACAACTAGAGAAAAGCCCGCGTGGAGCAGCAAAGACCCAACACAGCCAAAAATAAATAAATAATTTTTTTAAAAAAGGAAAAGAACACTGAAGAAGAGGACAGAGATACCAGGATGACGTGACTTTTAATTTATCATTATAAATTTAAATTTATAATCAATTTAACCTCAACTCTTTATTTTCTGGCAAGAATTCATTCTAGGAGAACAGCATAGGAAAAAGACAGGAAAACAGCAGATCACTGTAAGGCTCTTGGCTTTAAGTATTTTAGCTATTACTCTGGATGCAGAGGCGGGCAAAGAGTAGAAGAGAGAAAACAAAGGAAGTTCATTATTAGAACAAACAATGAGAGATGAATATACAGATCTTAAAGTAATTATTTACTTTGGTTTTTTATTTATTCATTACTTATTTACTTGTTAAAGACACCAAAAAGCTTCCAGAGAATGTTTTCACAAGCAACTGTAGCACAGTCGGGTCCACACTAGGCAGTTCAAAAAGCATCTTAGATTTCTGGTGACAAAAGTCATCAACTGAAAGCTTCCACAGAGCTCTCGGCTTTGAGTCAGAGTCAATGGATAGAAAGGCAGTGAAGGACTGCACTGACTGTGACTAGCAGGAAACACAATATGAGAGAGGAAGCTTGCAAATTATAACTTAGAATCCACACACTGTTTCTTCAGGCAAGAGCAATGCCCCTCATCAATCCCGGCTGCAAACAGTTATCAGTCTGTGGTTTAATCGGGGGATAAGGGAATCGATGTAGTGAGGTTTTCCACAAAACAGAATGTATTTGTTTTAAAGAACTATACTTTGAGATGTTCTGAAATTATGTGCTTACTGCTTTTCAAATAAAATACCCTTTCTTTTATGAAAGGATGATATTAGACAGTGGGTAGGTTTGTTCTGTCTTATATTTTAATGCCCTTACAGCAAAAATAAAAGATTGTTATCCCTCCCTGTGTCAGTCTCCAATTCTTTCTAAGAAATATGTTTGAAGATACTGGTTCTATCAGTTTAACTCACCCTTAATAGAGTCTACCATTAACTACATATAACAAACACCTCAGTTTTAAATATCACCACTGCAACTATAAAAGTAGTTGATTAAATCTTAATTTATACTGGTTATAACAGGGGCCAATATTTTGTTAATGCTGAAAAGAAGAGCCATAAAGCTAAAGATCGCTTAAAAATGTATCTTGGAGGGAGTAAGGGAAGTAAAAAAGCAGCTGATCCTAAGGTTATCGTAATTCTTCCTATGCTACCACCACATATACAAGCACACACCTAGGTCACTGCACCACTGAAGCTGTCTGGTTTAGGAATTAGAAAACCTAGGCTCCAATTCACCTACTGAAATCTTGTGCAAGTCACCCTTTGGGGTTGGGGGGGCATTAATATTTATTGGTATAACTCAGATAGTTTGGGAGGACCAAAGGAGAAGGTACAAAGTTTATAAACCATAAACTACAGGGCAACAGTTAGTTAAGGTAAGAAGAAAGACAAGTTACAAACTAAACACTATAGGTTTTAACTCCATTTTAGGGACAGCTGATTTCTATTCATGTAAAATAATAAACTCACATAATCTAAATATAATGAAGTTCAGAGTTCTGCAGCAGTCTGTCCCCCCTCCCCCGACTCCTGATACTTACTGAATATCTGCTACTTCCAGGTACTGTTCTACTTGCTAAAAAGCCAGTGTGAACAAAACAAGTCTTACATTCAGCAAGCTTATATTATACTGGAGGGAGACAAATAAAGAGACAATTAAAATAGTATGAAGAGAGGACTGGCATTTATTCTAAGTGCAATGGAAACCACTAGAAGGCTTTATAGCAGGGTAGTGATAACTAATTTCATTTAAATTGTCTGAAGGAGAAATTGAAGAGTTGGAGAGTGGAGGAAAAGACCAGCTGGGGGGCCGCTGCAGTACAAAGTAAGAGATGGTGGTAGTTTGCATCTGGGTTCAGAAATGGAGGCAGAGGACTTCCCTGGTGGCACAGTGGTTAAGAATCCGCCTGCCAATGCAGGGGACATGGGTTTGAGTCCTGGTCCAGGAAGATTCCAACGTGCCGCAGAGCAACTAAGCCCGTGCGCCACAGCTGCTGAGCCTGTGCTCTAGAGCCTGCGTGCCACAACTACTGAAGCCCATGCGCCTAGAGCCCGTGCTCCACAACAAGAGAAGCCACTGCAATGAGAAGCTTGCACACCGCAACGAAGAGTAGCCCCCGTTCGCCGCAAATAGAGAAAGCCCGCGCACAGCAACAAAGACCCAAGGCAGCCAAATAAATTAATTAATTAATTAATTTTTTAAAAAAAGAAAGAAAGAAATGGAGGCAGAGTCACTGAATCTGCCAGGTATCTTGTAAGGAGATCAGACAGAACTTGCTGAAGGACTGGATGTGGATGAAAGAAAAAAAGAAGGATAAAGAATGATACCTAGATTCTTTTTTGTCCATGCACTCAAGTGGATGGATGATAGAGACATTTACCAAGATAGGGCAGGCTTTGGGAACTGTAGACTTGGGTGGAAAAAGGGAGGCAGGAGTTAATGGTTCTGCTTTATTGATTTAAACATGGG
>NW_006774345.1:1769697-1771930 GCF_000442215.2 Lipotes vexillifer | reverse complement strand
GCAGGAATGTCTAGCCGACAGCCGGTTATCCATATTCAGAACTCACAGAGAGATCTGAGCCAGAGAGTCCTCAATATACAGATGATTCTGGAGCCATGGGCCTAATGAGAGCTTCTAGAAAGCTAAAGTAAGTTGACAAGAAGAAAGCAGGGCTGAGGCAAGAGCCTTGGAGCACTCCAACATTTGATTTGAAGATCAGCTAGGGTTCTTAAAACACCAAAGGAAACTGAGAAGAAAAGGGGATACACATACACAGGCACTTACAAACAGATTCATGCAGTACTACAGAAAGGGAGTTTTAAAAAAGATGATGTGGCTGATTATATCAAATGGTGTTACAAAAGTGGAGTAAAATGAAGACATAGAATGGATAACTGGCTTTCACTAGATGGAGGCCGATGGCCTTGATAAGCAATCTTCCAGTGGAGGTATGGAAGAAAGTCTGATTAGAAAGAATTAGATAGATAATGGGAATTAGTTAAGTGGAAACAATGAGTACAGAAACTTCTAGGAGTGTGAAACAACGGAGAGAAAGCAGTGAAAGTAAAATAAAGCAGTAAAGGTGAATTAAAATGGGTAAATAAAACCCGTTTTGCTTTTTAAAGATGAGTGACAGATATTAAGGCAAGTTATTTAGCAATGGAAATGACCAACTAGAGAAGACGACACTGGTGATACAGGAGAGACAGGCTGGTTAATCTAGAGCAAAGCCTTTGAAGAAGCCAGAGTAAACGGAATCCAGGGCGTGGGCCTTAGCCTATTATAGGTGCAGGAAGAGGCTCCACTGTGAGGGGGGAGAAAGCAAAGTTTGTGGGGAAGAGAAAGGTAAGCAGTTGGAACTGGTAATGAGACTACATGGTGCTAGTTTTAAAGACAGAGGAGATATGATATCAAATCATTTAGAATAACTTAGGAATAAATATACGGAGAATCTTCTGCCTAGTTCTGTTGGCTCTGCTGATTGTAGTGTAGCAGCAATAATGCCAAGGGCATTGATCTCATTATGGCCCAGTTAGCTTGACAAAGAGAAAAAACAAAACCACCTCAGAATATATGCTTTTGGGGTCTGGATCTACCATTCTATGACTAGATAATGGCTCAAGAATACTGTCTTTATATGTGAAAGGGATAGATTATGGAATAAAATGCAAATTCTATCAATAGCTTGATGTTTTACCAAAAAAAAAAATGTAGCATTCCAACTGCTGGGGCTAATAAAAACATGTCTCAATTTTAGAAAATGAAGAGGGGAGAGTAATGGAATATAGAAAACAGGTGGATTTAACTGAAAATCATGGCTATTACATAGCACATCCTAATCTTATCAAATTCTGCATTGAAATTATGTCAGTATTTGTGTGTGTGTGTGTGTGTGTGTGTGTGTGTGTGTGTGCGCGCGCGCGCAGTAGTGGTAGTGGTGGCAGCAGCCAGCCTGCATTCTGTGAGGGGCACAGGAAAACACACAGATCAAGAAAATACGTGAAAATTTGTGTTCATTTTTCTTGAAAAACAGACTAATACCCTCATCATATTTTCAATTTCAAAAGAAAAGGAGACTGCCCTCAAATTTAAGTGAATCACTGTCTAAATTCAAACTTAGGCTTAGTTCCTGAATGCCAACCATGGGCCAGATACTGTGATGGGCATAAACATACAAAGGGAAATGAGTCAGACAGGATGCCTTTCTCTGGCACTTGCCTTCAAGGAACTCACAGTGTGGTGGGGCAGACTTGACAAGTAATCAGTTAATCACAAGCCAGCGTGTTACATATTATGGTGGTGGTGAGGCTGTTAATGGAAGCCAGCAAAGGGAACTGGAGTCCAAATTTACGGGGTTGGGGTGGACAAGGGAGTTCTAAGATACCAAACTTGAGATCTCAGGAACGATTAAGAGAGACAGTCACAGGGAGGGTGAGGTAGAGTGTTTTAGGTGAAAAGATCAGCATGTAACAGGACCAGAAACAAGAGTGAGCTTGGCACAACAGTATTTAAGAAAACTGAAAATTTTGCTGTGCCTCAAATACTGAGGAGGACAGTTGGAAAGAAGAGATGAGGTGAGATGACGTGAGATGAGATGAGATGAGGTGAGGTGAGGTGAGGTGACGTGAGGTGAGGTGAGGTGAGGTGAGGTGAGGTAAACAGGAGCCAGACCCCAAAGAAATTTGTTAACCTAAGTGAGAAGTCTGAACTTCCTTCTAAGGGCAGTGAAAAACCACTGCCAGCTTTCAGCAGG
>NW_006774345.1:1700050-1769687 GCF_000442215.2 Lipotes vexillifer | reverse complement strand
CAGCAGGAAAGTGACCGGCAGCGTGAAGGGAGACAGGAAAAGACACCAGTTAGTATGTTGTTACCTGAATTATGCAAGAGAAAGGCAGCAGCCTCAAGCAGGGTGGTGGGGAGGTAGAGAAGCAGACACCCTTGAGTTAAGAGTCAGGAGTTAGAATTTCCACACCTTGTCGACCCAGTGAGTGAGAACAGGTGAAAGACCCTATCAAAGTCAAGTCTATCTAGCAAGGTGGATGACAGTTTCACTGCAAAGGGGGAAAGAAGAAATATGCTTTCAGAAGGGAAAGTTTGGAGAGGCTGAGAAAATGAAGATGTCTAAAAGCAACTGAGCTTTCAAAAGGCCCAAAGCCTGGGAGAAAAGCCTGGACTGGAGCCACAGGCGTCGGAGTCAGATGTGAAGTCTTAGAAGTGGAGAGCATCACCCAGGGAGAATGCACAGTGCACCGTGGACAGAAACACAAGGCCTGCCAACACTGAAAGGAAAGCACAGGAGGCGGATGAAACGGGCCAGATAGGAAGAAAGCAAACCTTGAGAGTATAGTGTTATGAAAGCAGGAGAGAATGCTTTGGGAAGGAAATATGTCTATTGTACTCAGAAAACTGAACTTGAAAAAACTAACAAAGCGATGTTACTTCAGGCTCTATCAAGTACAACTTTAAAAAATAAATATGCTACAAGGTTTGAGAAGAAGTAGTCAGTGTTACAATTACCTTCAAAAAATTCATAAGCAATGAAAACTGGTAATCTGAGCAGGATTTAAATTAAATGTATAATTCTCTATTTTTAAAAAAAATTTATTGGGGTATATAATTCTCTATTATAGCAGGAATAAATTTCTAGGACAAGGTCACACAGGATCATCAATAGAAAACCCTCATTCATAACTGTGTACAAGCATTAAAACATACGTGGCTGGCACACCATGGCCATGCAAATCCTTGTCGAATGCCTAAAACCAACCTGTATGACCAAACACATACATCAGGGAATCACAGTGTTCTTGTAGTAGCCTGTAAGTCAGTAATGATTTATCCTGGGCAAAAGGCTGATTTCTTTCCAAAGTTAAAATATATTTCCATGTGTGAATGTCAATTTTATTGTATTACATCATGAAGACATGGTCAAAGCACACCATTACCAACAACCTTACTACTAGCAAGTGCAAATATAAACTGCCATCTGAAACATTATGGAAACATTAGTCAGCCAGGGACAATTGCTGTTGACTCTACCCTGCTTCCTACCACACACTACTTTTGCTTCTCTCTACCACTGTTTCCTTATTTCCTTTGTTTTTTTGTTCTCGTCTACCTAATTTTAGCAACTACCACTTAAAAAGCTTGGTGTCTCATTTGCTTTCCTGCCCTTTACAAATCCATAAAGTCATGCCTCTTACAGAGTACCATTCAGTAACTATCTTTAATTTTTATGAATTCATTTTTATCCTTTGCTTGATACAGTACTATGAATAATAAATGATACCAAGGGCTGAGATTTGCATTCTGTAAATCTTATTAGAGAGTCTATTCTACCATCCAATATAAAATATAATATAGATAACATAGGAACACATTAAAATGGGAAAGATACCAAAAGCTAGGGTAACAATAAGAAGATCAAGAAATATGGTTTAGAACAGGAATAAGAAGGTTAATGGAGGGAAACAATAATGATACAGAAGAACAAAACTGTAATGGCAGTTTTATACAGTTAGGATATTAGAAGATTACTTTGCCATGAAGGTACATTCTTGGATACTGAGAACTATAAGATAGGTGCTTGCTAACACATAAAACCAAAAATATGAAGCAGTAAATCTCATTCCAGTTAACCTTGACATTTACAGTTCTAATTCTTTTAAGAGTAAAGATAATTAATCAGAGCCACTAGAAAGTTTTTAATATGAAAATTACATCTGGCTCAAAACACTTTCTTTTGATCAGTACACGTACAGTATGCTTAAAATCAAGTTAAAGCACTGCTCTGCTAGAAAACAAGCAATAAATTAGCAGGCCAAATGAGGAAGCACACAAACACAACTTCCTGAGGAGGGCATATTTTAAAGACCAACTAACAAACAGAATCTTAAATCCCCCCCCCCTTTTTTTTCATCATGTAATTCCTGCCATCAAAAAAATACTATTGTTGGGCTTCCCTGGTGGTGCAGTGGTTGAGAGTCCCCCTGCCGATGCAGGGGACGCGGGTTCGTGCTCCCGGTCCGGGAGGATCCCACATGCCTCGGAGCGGCTGGGCCTGTGAGCCATGGCCGCTGGGCCTGCGCGTCCGGAGCCTGTGCTCTGCAACGGGAGAGGCCACAGCAGTGAGAGGCCCGCGTACCGCAAAAAAAAAAAAAAAACTATTGTGACGAGAGAATACAGGTACTTCTTTCTCAATCTCTGAACTCTTTTCTAAGCTGAATGAGATGAACTTGTATAACACGAAGTACACTACAGTAGTTAAAAGCATGCCCTCTGTCTAGGTTTGAATCCCTCCTCTGGACTTATGAGCTGTGAGACTTCAGCTAAGTTGCTTAACCTTTTTGTGCTATGGGTTCTTTGGCTATAAAACAGGATAAGGTTGTTGTGAGGATAAAGTAAGTTGATATAAATTTATAAGTACTAACTACCAACTTGGCACAAAAAGCGTTATCTAAGCGTTACTTATTATTGTTGTTGTTTTTAAGAAACATCTTTTAATTGTTCCTCCAGACTTTAGAGCAATCTAATATCTACATCCCAAATATTTCTGATTTTCCTTCTCCACTCATTTTTCTCTTAGGCATATATCACTAACACACTACACATCTCATTTGTCTTGTGAACTTGTCTTCCCCATGTAAAAATAAGGCAGGCAGTTTTGTTTTATTCATGGATGTATGTCCAGAGCCTAGGTAAGTGCCAACAAGATAGGAGATACCCAATAAACACAATATCTCAGCAATTCTAAAACACACACCTTCTTACATTTTATTAACAAACATCTCTGAAATTGGGATGTAATATAATTATACACTTACAATTATCTTACAGTTAAAACTGCCAACACATTCTTTTTTTAAGGGGTATATAAAACATATGACCATCATTAACCTAGACCTGACGAAAGACTGTATGTCAATGAATGAATGAATGAAAGAACTAAAGTGACAGATAAACTTCAGTTTTACTTAACCCAAATTCCTGTACTTTAAAGAATCATTGTTATCTCACTTTTCCTGACTATAAGCAGATTATACTTAAAAAAAGGCTACTTATTGTCTAGATCGTTTTACTTGGGCATAAAAACGCCTAGCTGATTATTCCCAGGGATGAGTCATTCGTTACCATTTGCCTAGTTGATCAGTGACAAAATATTCATTAGCTTCTGAGTGAATTATTTCTAAATTAAACTAGAACTATTCCTTTGGAAATAACAGTTCTGTGAAAGCTGCTGTTGTTTTTACTTATTCTTATGACGACTGTAAACACAAATATAATGCTTACAATGGCTTTTTCACATTCTTTAAAAGAATATTTCAAAATGACAAACTATATATATATAAACAGTGAAGACAAAAGTTTGTACAAATTTTGACAAAAATTAAATTCACAATACTAGGAAGAAGATGAGCAAGAATTTTCTAAGAATAAAAGACGGGGAAAACGGCATACTCTTGTTTAATAGCACAAAGCAGCAACAATACACACAAAATTTTGAGCGTTAAGTGAATATTTCTAGAGATTATCCACAACTTCTACCATGTCGTAAAAGAGGTACATAACCATCCCCTCCTTAAATCTTAAAAACTACTGTACTAGGTACAAAGTTGCCGTTAATTTAATAAACTTCACTAATTAAACCAAAATCAATATAAGGAGAACTGCCCAAAATAACAACACAAAAGAAACTGCCGTCAAACTAAAGAGAAATAATGTCCATTAAAGATGAACAAATAATGTCCATTAAAAATGAAATGGAAGGGTTTTTAGTTAATCAGAAGTTTTGTCTTCTCATAACTAACGGCAGGGAAACACAAACACTTGGTTGAGGGAAGTGCAAATATGTGCAGATTTCAAAGTGAAGTTCAATATCGGGTTTTTAAAAAATTATTTATTTATTTATTTATTTTCGCTGCGTTGGGTCTTTGTTGCTGCGCGCAGGCTTTCTCTAGCTGTGGTGAGCAGGGGCTACTCCTTGTTGTGGCGTGCGGACTTCTCACTGCGGTGGCTTCTCTTATTGTGGAGCACAGGCTCTAGGCACATGGGCTTCAGTAATTGCAGCATGCGGGCTCAGTAGTTGTGGCGCACGGGCTTGGTTGCTCCCTGGCATGTGGGATCTTCCCGGACCAGGGCTCAAACCCGTGTCCCCTGCATGGGCAGGCGGGTTCTTAACCACTGCACCGCCAGGGGAGCCCCAATATCGTTTTTACGAACAAATGATGTTGTTATAAATATTGAGGGTTTTTAATGTTAACATATCCTATCAATTTGGTGATCATGAAACATCCAAAATTAGGTTTTAGATTAAATGTAGTATGTACATATGGTTGAATTAATGAATCTACCAATTGAGAATAGCAACTTGATGTACAAATCTCTAAAGTTATATGAAGTTAGCTAACATTTTAAAGTAGACTTGCATACTGAACAAACTCCAAAGTTTGTCAAATTACATCTATTAAAAGTTCCATGGGTCTGTTCCTGATTCACTGAATTTAAGCAGCAGGGGTCCAGCTCTTAAAATGGTGCAGCATATTTAATGTATAACTGAGAAGTCCATGTTTCTAGTAGTTCTGACTTGAGGAAAGTATCCAGACAATCTGGAAGACTTTACAGGAAAAAGAATATACTCCAACTGATCTGAGGAAGCCCTTTTAGGATATATGTGAATACTGACATTAGCTTCCTCAAGACCATGCTACCTCAGAAAAATTAAAGTAACTACCTACCATTAAAACAATGAGCAATTCACATAGAATTACATAAAGGTTTAAAAGAATCTTTTAGTGTGATTTAAAATTCTTTAACAATTTTGGAAATAACTTTTTGCTATTACCTTAAAATTTATCACAAGTAGTGGCACAGCATAAGATGTTTCAGGAAAAATGTTAAGAAAAACACTGAAGCACAATTTTTCTAGAATTGGCTTTGGAATATATACTAATATCTTTTAAACTTTAGCATTAATAATTTCCCTTCCTTACTAAAATAAACTGTAATCACCAAACATTCATCCTCATATATCCTTGCCCCCTCCTTTGCAATTTGGAAATCCCTTTTGGAAACTTCCTAACCTTACTTTTATATTCAACATGATCAATGTACAAAATAAAAGATTATCCCTTCAAACTATTTCAAAGACCATAATGCAATGAAGTTATAATGAATGTTTCTGTTTTTCAAAAAGAAATTTACTACAGATCAAGAATTATGAAACCAAAGATTTCTTTGAACACAGGGAAACTGAATATAATTCAAAGATTGAAAACTGTTTTTAATCAAAGGAAATATCCGCTAAATTAAAAATTGCCATCTAATCTACTCCATTTGCTCTGGTACCTTCTGAACTAATTGTTAAAGTTTAGGTTAAGAAAAAAAACAAACTTGGTCAGCTACTGGCAGTGAAAGCTATTTTAAGCCGCCTGGCAAAATGAAGGATAGTGAGCAGGGTTTAGTTCCACTGAATCCCCTGGGAACTACCAAGCCTGATTCCAGCTCAAGTGGAAAGACAATCATGCTATCGTAAACAAGCAGCAATATGTGCGACAGTACAAAATACTTCCTCCCACCAACTTAAAATATATAAATTAATTTGCAACACTGTTTTTGATCTAAAGTTACTTCACACCAATCTTTAATGCCACGAAAAATATGGCATAATCAAACAACAGCCAAGACAATCTAAGCATGCTTATTTATGAGCCAATTACAGAACTTGCCAAAGTACTAAAAATGAATGTAATGAAACTCACCTTCATTGGGAGATGTTTTTAACCTGGTGCAAATTCCATAGACATCTCCATAGCTTTCCTGTATTTTTCGTAATGCATCTGTAGACCTGAGCTCCATGAGAGCCCGCAGCTCTGCGAGTGTAATTCCAAAGTCTCCATCATGATTAGCTTCCTTCAAAGAGTTTTTTACGCCACCATATGCAACCGAGTTGTTTGCCATGTCACCCATTACAAGTATAATTTAACAGGAGGAAAATGTTTCCCAAAAGACTCTAATTTTCACTTGATATATATCCAAGATGAAAATCTTTTAAATATGAAAATCTTTCTTAAACCAAACACTCATTGTATGACTTTGTAAAGGAGCATCAGCAGCATTTCCCAGAGAAGTATCTTGACCTTTGGCCCATGACTAGTTTCTTCCTATCAGTCATGAGACGTACACATCTGTAAGAAGAAAACATTTAAAATTAGTAAAATCCATATGAGAGTATTATGCATATAAGCATACTTTCTAAGTGTCATCAGGTAGCTAATCAAAGTATATCATTTAATTGCAAAAATAGTTTTACTGTAGTTTCATGCCCTTAAAATATTTCGCATGATAAAAGGTCAAAGTATAACTTCCAAATAAAATTGTATATCAAGAGACATTAGCTTTCACCATTATTAAATGAAACTGTATTTCACATGACTGTTAGGGATTATTAATAGTTATCATTAAGCACTACGTTAGTTGCTTTAAATTCATTCTCTCATTTAATCATCACAATTTAATCCCATGAGGTGTTATTGCTCCTTACTCTATGGAGAATAAGCCTCAGAAAAATTGAGGGCTTTCTACACAGCCCAGATGCCTGATATGAATGAGTTGGGATGCCTCGAGGCCCATGTTCCTTCAAATACACTACCCTGTCTCTCCAAACCTTTCATATGGGAGAGTCCCGGAAAGGGCAAAAAGCACAATGAACTTCTCATATGTTTTGCTGCAACTCTCCTTGGCCACTCTGTGATGCCAGCAACTTTTGGCTTCCTAAAACTATCTTTCACATGTTTCACATTTTTCAACTGATTTCTGTCACATGTCACAGCCTCAGGTCTTCGTTGACTCTCTAAAGAAATTCTCTACCCCTTAGTCACTCTTCATTGTTACTCTATTTTATTTTCTTTGCTGGCCCTCAGTATTATCTGAAATTATCTTGTTCATTTATTTACTTACTTGTTGTTTCCCTCCACCTACAATACTAGTTCTGCATACAGGGCGTGGGTTGGTCCATTTCTATATCCTGAGAACCTAGAACTGTGCCAGACATTCAATAAGCATTTCAAGAATGAATGAATGCATTATTTTAATTTTCTTCACAATTCTTGGTTGAATCTGCAAACGTAGAACCCACAGATAGAGGGCCGACAGTAAGGGACGTGAGCATCCGCAGATTTTGGTATCCTGTAGGGGCTTGGGGTGGGGGGCAGTTGTCCTAGAACCAATCTCCTGCCAATACCAAGGGACAAATGTACTTTCAAGTTCTCCTCTTACTCTAAACCACCTAAAAATGAGCTCTCAACTCTTCCTTCTCAATATATGTCCTTTAAAGTATGACCTCAAAGTTAACACGCCCAACAATGGATTCATCTTATTCCCTAATTAGAAATTTCCCTTCCCTTCCTTTTCTTAATCATCTGGGCTTGAGACCTTAAATCATCTTTGATTCTGTCCACCCCAGCTTTCAGTGAACTGAGTTCCATTAACTCTTCCTTTGAAAAGCCTCTTCTACAGATCCCCTTTTCTTCCGGATCTTCAAGTCTCCCTACACAAATTATAATCACTACCCCCTAGAGTTTCTCTCTCATTCTATTATCTCCTACAACAATCTCTTCTACATTTTGCTGCTACAGTTAGTCTTTTAAACAGTTATCATGCCCCTATATCTAAACCTATAGGATGAAAACACAGTCTTCTTGTTCATTATCTGTTTGGTATTCAAGACTAAGCTCTATTTTACCTACTCAACCTCTCTCCCTCCCCAAAGTATCCCATATTTAAAAAATGCTTAAGGATGAAGAACTAGAAAAGATTACTTGCAAGTGCAATTAATATCCAGCTATGAAACTGTTATGGGGATGTTTGCAAATCATGGTATGTGGTTAAATATCCATCAAAATTGCCTAGAGGACTTGTTAAAATACAGATTGCTGGGCCCCACTTCCAGGGTTTCAGTAGGATAAGGGTGGGCTCCAGAATTTGCTTTCCTAACAAATTCTCAGGTGATACTGATGTTATTAGTTCAGAGTACAATGTGAGACCCACTGGACAGGAGAACGGGCTAAAAACTGAATTTATACCAGCTGGCTGAGGATGCCTAGTGGAGGGAAAGTTTGCTTGCCTTGGCTTAAATGTACAAGGATGTGATAGTTATGAACTCTGTAAGACATTTTCTTTCACTGCCTGCTTCCTCCCACTTCACAAATCCTTCTGCTTGCCCAATTAATACTAATTTTACTCATCTCCTAGGCAAAGTGGGTTCCTACTCACACATCAATTATTATAATAACCCAACTTCAGAAACTGAAGAGGGTGGTTATTTGATACTCTCTGAGTTTTCATACCTCACATTTCTTGGTATCTGTACATCACACCAACCCTAAAATAAATTATTATTTACTGAAGAGATAAAATAATTAAGATTCATTAGTCTATGTGTTGGAGGCATGTATGTCATCATTCCTCTGGTTTCCACAAAGAGGAATTTTCCTCAACAATTTCTGACCTCCTACCCCACCCATTACCACTGAGGTGAAATGAGCTGCTTGACAGATTTTTGGAGAACAACTAGACATACATAGCTTCCTCACCTCCCTGTGTTCTTTGTGAGCCCGATGTCTGCAGGACTCATCCATTCTGGTCTGAGTTATTAGGGGCAGACCCCCAGGTAAAAAAGCCTATTGTTCAAAGTGCCGGGGGGTGGGGCGCGGATAAATAACTGTTTAGTTCTGGATTCAATATTAGAACTTCTTTGTTGTCACACAAAAACTTTCATTTCAGCTTTTGTCAGTAATAAAAACTAATGTTTTTATTCCTATGTACCAATATTTGTCTTTTCTCTTCACAGAATTCAAGCAGGAGAGAAGCGTGTTATTTATTGGGTGCCCTTAAATTTCTCAACAATAAGGATACATAACAGAGCTAGGATCTGAAATCTCTGTTTGCAACTCAAAAGCCATGCTTTGGGGCTTCCCTGGTGGCGCAGTGGTTGAGAGTCCGCCTGCCAATGCAGGGGACACGGGTTCGTGCCCCGGTCTGGGAAGATCCCGCCTGCCGCGGAGCGGCTGTACCGGCAAAAACAAAACAAAACAAACAAAAAAAACCCCCATGCTTCTTCTACTGTACTGTCTCTACTTTAAGTCTTCATGTTTATTAGGTTGAAATGGAAATTTCTGTAGGTTAAAAAACAAACAACACCAAATGTACCAATTTATATAATGAAAACAGAATTCAATAGACATTATAGTGGATATTTGTTATCTGCCACATCAGCTCATCCTTCTCCCCCATTTGTCAGCAATGGCCTCACTTTTTGTTTGGGGATCTGCCCTTCCCCAACTCTCAATGTGGTCCATCTCCATATCCAGACTTTCCCCTGACCATAAGGATGATGGGTTCAGTAATGTGCATGTGACTCAACAAAGACCAATACACAGGTGACAACAAGGCATTTGCTGTGACTCTGGAACAGAGACTTGTTTCTTGTTACTGAACTTAAATCTGAGATGTGGAAAGCCTCTGAGAAAAGATCTAAAAGAGAGGGAGGGAGGACATATGTCTGTTAAGTGCTAGATCATTTGAGCCCCTTGGTCAATCAATGCCTAAAGTCTGTCTTATCCGTGATCTTTTCATTAATTTTTCAATAAATTCCTTTTGGGGATTTTCTATGACTTTGCAAGCCATAAGGCTTTGATAAGTACATGATTACCAACCACGTTCAGTCCCCCCACTGTTTAAAGAAAGAGAGGTCCAGGGAAAACCACCAAATGCAAACGAACCGCTTTCCAAAAGTGGACTACTTGAATTACTGATTAACTACAAATGATAAATCGGGCTGTTGTCTATTTCTAGATCATCTATAGCCTCTCCCCCTATTTTCCTCTCTGCCAACTCTTCACTCTTTTACTCACCTAACTAGTGAATTGACCAAAATGCCAAAGACAACAAACAAAAAAGTTTTGCTTTTCATTTGTTAGCTACAACATGACAATCAAGAGACATGCTATTTGGGATTGAGGTACAACACAGTAGAACATCTACTTTGCTTCTCATCGTTCACTAAAAGATTCTGACCTTCCATTTGAAAAGTTAAAGAAGAAATGTTAAGTGGAAGCTCAGGCTCCACAAGAGGGGGATTTTAAGGAAAACACATACCTAATCTACATAGGTCTACATAATTTATCCCAGAATCCCTAGATGACGTCTCTGACCCAACCACTATTGATAATCTTTGAGGGAATACATAAAAAGACAGAGGTGGTTTAAGACTAGAGTGGGGCAAAAATAGTTACAGTCTTCAAAAAGAAGAATAAGATGGATTCCAACCGACACATATGCTTTACTGTGAATGGGCAGGCCCCCAAAAGAAAACAAAAGGATGACTATGAGGTCTTAGTACTGAGTGAAGCTCATAAAGAGACAGTTTTGTTAATATTACAATTCAATCCCTTCTTTCACAAGGTCACTTGATCTCTAGACTGTGGAATGGTTGTATAGATATTATTTAGACTCAACAATGATAACAACAACAAAAATATCACACATTAGAAAAACTACAAGAAATATAGTGGCAGAGTTAAGTAAATTTGGGGATGAAATATGGAGTTGGATGAAATATGGAGCTCTAAAAATGATTATTAGGGGCTTCCCTGGTGGCGCAGTAGTTAAGAATCCGCCTACCAATGCAGGGGACACGGGTTCAAGCCTTGGTCCAGGAAGATCTCACATGCCACGGAGCAACTAAGCCCTGTGCTCCACAACTACTGAGCCTGCGCTCTACAGCCCACAAGCCACAACTACTGAGCCCGCGAGCCTCAACTACTGAAGCCTGTGCACCTAGAGCCTGTGCTCTGCAACAAGAGAAGCCACCACAATGAGAAGCCCGTGCACCGCAATGAAGAGTAGCCCCCACTCGCCACAACTGGAGAAAGCCCACGCGCAGCAATGAAGACCCGATGCAGCCAAAAATAAATAAATAAATTTTAAAAATTAAAATGATTATTAATATTATATAGTAACACAAGATTCCTGCAGGCAAGAAAATATATGCTACTATAACTAAGTGTATTAGAATAAGAGGAACACCTGAAAGGTGTTTTTAAATGCATTACTGGGTTCCTAATTCCTGACTGTTCTAAACTTTTTAGTGATGTGAAAATATAGGAGTTATGTTTCTCCAATCTGTAGATGACTTGAAGCTAGGTAAGTCAGCAAGTATGTTAGATGACAGAATCGGAATCGGAGACAGGTGGGAATGGGAAGCTAACTTTAATTGGTACAGAAGTATGGTCTCCTACATTTAATTCCAAAAACATAACTGTACAAACATGACATACAAGAAATACAACAGTATATATTCAAAGACAAAGGTTCAGTTTACTCAAAGCTCTGAATGCCTTAGCTTGATGTTAATTAATGTAAGTGCTTTCCCCTCCCACTCCCAAACTGTCTTAGGCAGCACTGACAGGAGTGTAACAACTAACAAAGGGAGTTTAATAGACTGATTCTACTTTGCCTTGCACAAACACATCTAAATGTTACAGGATCATCTGTAAAACACAGACATAGTAACAAATAACACACCTCCCTACATGTGTGAATATATGTAAAACAGTGTGAAATTAGCCTGACACACAGTAAATCGTAAATACATGTTAGCTATTTTTACTATATTTCTAAACCTAGAGGAAAAGAGAATCCTGATAATAGTCTAATATAAGTGAAGCTCTGCTATACAGATAAAGCACTGATGACTGAATACATCAAAAAGACTGGTGAACAACAGAGAGGCACCAACTTTTATTTGTATTATAGACAACAGGCCTACCAGATTTCACTTTCCTCAGGCCTGAATTACCATGAGAAACATAGTATAAAAAATAATAAAGAGAATGTTGAAGATGTCAGAAAATCAGCCCACTGAAGTAGTGGAAGAAATTCAATCTAGGGGATGAATATTTCACGATAGCTATTTTCAAACGTTTGAAATTTTTAAAAAAAATTTCATTGAAGTATTGTTGATTTATAGTGTGTTAATTTCTGCTGTACAGCAAAATGATTCAGTTATACATATATTCTTTTTCATTATGGTTTATCAAAGGATATTGAATATAGTTCCCTGTCCTATACAGTAGGACCTTGTTGTTTACCCGTACTATATATAATAGTTTGCATCTGCTAATCCCAAACTTCCCATCCTTCCCTCCCCCACCCCCCTCCCCCTTGGCAACCACAAGCCTGTTCGCTATGTCTGTGAGTCTGTCTGTTTCATAGATATGTTCATTTGTGTTGTATTTTAGATCCCACATATAAGTGATAGTATAAAACATTTGAAATTTTACTGTAGAATAGTGACTAGACATATTCTGTGGAGTAGTGGAGGGCACAACTAGAATGAAATGAAAGAAAGTTACAGAGAGGTAGATTTTTGGCTGAGGCAGAACTTAGTAACAAGTTATCTCAAATTGGAATGGATCTATAACAGTTAATTTTATGTCAACTTGACTAGATCACAAGATGCTCAGATATTTGGCTAAACATTATTTCTGGGTGTGCTTACAGGGGTGTTTCTGGGTGAGATTAGCATTTGAATGGGCAGACTAAGTAAAGCAGATTGCCCTTCACAATGTGGGTGGGCATCATCAAATCCAATGAGGGCCCAAATAAAACACAGTGAAGAAATGGTAAGTCGTACCCACCCCTCCCTGCCTAACTGTCCAGTCTTCCCCTGCCCTCAGACTGGGAATTACCCACTGACTTCCCTTGTTCTCAGGACTTCAGACTGATCTAAAACACCAGCTTTCCTGGGTCTTTAGTTTGTAGATGGCAGACAGTGGGACTTCTCGGTCTCTGTAACTGCCTGAGCAAATTCCTCATAATAAATCACTGTATGGATAGATTTCTTATTGGTTCTTTTTCTCTGGAGAACCCTGACCAATAACAGGTCCCTCGGTCAGTTAGACTCCCTACGCTTGGAGTTGATAGAGCTATACTAAAAGAATGTATGGAAGAGAGTTCAATACTTGAAGACAGTCCATGCCCTTTTGGTGATGACTCTAGTCTTTAAAAATTCAAAAGGTAGCACTGTAAGTCCTGATGCAGTAAGCATGCTTTATACATGTACACAACTTCCTGTCCAGCACTCCATTTCCCATTGATCTTAAACTGTTCAGCTTTTAAAAATCAAGATTCCTTTTAGGGAAGATTACTTCAAAGAGAACATACCCCAGACAAGAAAACTTATTCTTTTTTTTTTTTTTTTTTTACACAATGTATTTATTTATTTATTTATGGCTGTGTTGGGTCTTCATTTCTGTGCATGGGCTTTCTCTAGTTGTACAGGTCTTCTGTCTCCCTAGGTAGGTTTATTCCTAGGTATTTTTTTTTTTTTATACACATTTACACAATGTATTTATTTATTTATTTATGGCTGTGTTGGGTCTTCATTTCTGTGCATGGGCTTTCTCTAGTTGTGGCAAGTGGGGGTCACTCTTCATCGCGGTGCGCAGGCCTCTCACTATCGCGGCCTCTGTTGTTGCGGAGCACAGGCTCCAGACGCGCAGGCTCAGTAATTGTGGCTCACGGGCCCAGTTGCTCCATGGCATGTGGGATTTTCCCAGACCAGGGCTCGAACCTGTGTTGTCTGCATTGGCAGGCAGATTCTCAACCACTGCGCCACCAGGGAAGCCCCGAAAACTTATTCTTTTTTTTTTTTTAATATAGTGTATGAAACATACCATCTAATTTGAAGATCTGCTAATTGTGTTCATAAGCTTAGGAAAGACATTTGATTAATTTCAACCCTGAATTTACACAAACTGGCTATAAATCAAAAGTAATTTATGTGTTAGAAACCAATCCTTTCATTTAAACTTCCATTAATCTCTTAAAGTGTCCTTTGAGTCAACTAAAGATTCCTAAGTAATCTTGACTTTTTTCAAATCACTCCCAATTTGGGATGAAATTTCAAAACCAGCAGAAAAAGTTATAGTCCTAAACCTTACTCTTTAATGTTTACAGATTCGGTAACTACTTAAGTACATAAGTTACTTCTGATTTCATACCTTCTTGTCCATGACTGGTTCTATGGGAACACAAATTATGGATCTGGGTTTTGGGGGGAAAATCCTCTAAAGATAAAGACAGCTTATTTTCATTCACTTAGAAAAACTGTAAAAGTTTCTAAATCAAAGTAAAATGCCAACAATATACAAATTTTAAAAAGCCAGCATTCTGCTGAAAAATGATTACAAAGGAAAAAATCATAGACTTTAACAGCTGAAAGGGATGTTGAAGATCAAATCCAATTGTTCATTTTACACCAACTGAAACCAAACACTCATCATCATCTACTTCCAAAAAGAATAAAAAAAGGCAAGCATTAAATGCTCACAAAAATCATTAAAAAGAAGAGTAAGAGATCAAAATTTAAATCATGGGATAAATCGTAACAACACACAGGTTTTAAGGAGGCTACTATGGGGAAATAACTGGCACTGTACTTCAAAATGGGTACTGACACCCTAGCTATTAGACACACCATTTGATTGACAAAAGGGTAAAAGTTTTTGACTGCAGCCTTTCAAAAAAGAACACTCACAAAATCTCCATTTTCTTAGCTTTTTTTTTTTTAACATAAAAATTAATTCAAATTCCTCTGTAGACAAGTAGCTGTGAGAAGAGGGATAACATCTTTATAGCTGTTTCTCACTGTAGCTGCTATCGCATGTTACTGACAGTGAGCACTAGCTCATAAGTTAAGAAATCCAGCCCCACCAGATACTAGCAGTAACTCTCAGTCAGTGAAAAACCTGAAACTCGCCACCTTAAATGTTCCCTGAGGGAGTCTGGACTGTAAAACTATGCCTAAATTTAGGCCTGTTATACTGAACATTTATTTAAAGACAAAAACCATGCCTTATTTATCTCTGATCTTCATATCTTAAGCAAGAGGTACTATGCTCTTTCAACTCCCTGACAGTCACCTTCTGCAGGGAAAAAAATCTTATACCTAACTCATACCCTAAAATTTAGTCTTTAAAAAATTAAAGCAATTTTAATAAGAAATGACAAAAATGTACTGTAAATTACTGAATATATAAGTACTAGCATGTAATATTTGACTGTAATGGAGGAAAGAGCAGATGGTCTAATATCATACATATCAAAGAGTAGACACCTCAAGATCGTGAGTGGTGGGAAGATTCTCTTACCAAATTTTGTTATATTCAAATTATTCCATTAAAACACTCTGAAAAACCAAGGGATTACTTAATTTTAATGTTACTCTGAACTCGCATTAATCAAGTTTTAAGGGGCTTAAAGAAAACATACATGCTTGGCTTGCATATAAAAGAGCGTATAAAGCTTGTTTACAAAAGTAATTTACATCAGGTGAGTAAAGAATGATACATCTACATAAGATTAAATTCACCAAACAGGATTTGTTTCATAGAACGGATAAGCAGGAAAATAAGCACAGACTACAACACCTGATTTATTAGTCTCAAAAAACTTCATGAATACCATGGCTGTGTCTGTGTTGACAAAAATTACTCCCACTCCCCTCAGTAAGTTACTTATCCACTAGACTCTTTCAGAGACAGAAACTAAGTACAGTACTTTCAAGGGCAAGTTACAGATGCTGCCAGTGATAAATTCAGAATGACCACTTTAGCAAATCTCTCAGGGTGGGAAGCAAGTAGATTAGAATAATGGAGGAACTAACTTGTTCTTCTATTACAGCTTTTTGTTTTTTTAACATCTTTATTGGAGTATAACTGCTTTACAGTGTTGTGTTAGTTGCTGCTGTATAACAAAGTGAATCAGCTATACGTATATATATATATATATATCCCCATATCTCCTCCCTCTTGTGTCTCCCTCCCACCCTCCCTATCCCACCCCTCTAGGTGGTTGCAAAGCACCGAGCTGATCTCCCTGTGCTATGCGCTGCTTCCCACTAGTTATTTTACATTTGGTAGTATTTATAAGTCCATGCCACACTCTCACTTCATCCCAGCTTATCCTTCCCTCTCCCCGTTTCCTCAAGTCCATTCTATACGTCTGTGTCTTCATTCCTGTCCTGCCCCTAGGTTCATCAGAGCCATTTTTTTTTTAAGAGTCCATATATATGTTAGCATACAGTATTTGTTTTTCTCTTTCTGACTTACTTCACTCTGCATGAGACTCTAGGTCCATCCACCTCACTACAAATAACTCAATTTCGTCAACACACAGGTGCAATGATCTGTTTACCTCTCTGTCTTCCCCAATGAACTGTGAACTCAAGGCAGGATTTGTGCCATTTATTTTTAACCCCAGCACTGTCAGGAATATAGTAGGTGCTCAATGTTTATTGAATGGAAACATTCCTGTTTGAACCTTAGCTAAAAATCAATTTGAAAAACGGGTTTTACATTAGTAATCAATGACAATTCAAACAGCAGAGCAAAACATAACTCCGAATGCTATGTTTAAAATAATATGCTAGGTGTTTAGTTTGTTAAGAGAAAGTCATAGCCTTCAAGGAGTTTTGAAACCACTTTGGTATGCAAATATACAAACTTTCCTTTAAATTCTTTCAGACAATGTTAAGTTAAAGGTAATTCAGGGCTTCTCTGGTGGCGCAGTGGTTGAGAGTCTGCCTGCTGATGCAGGGGACATGGGTTTGTGTCCCGGTCCGGGAAGATCCCACATGCTGCGGAGCAGCTGGGCCCATGAGCCATGGCCGCTGAGCCTGCGCGTCCGGAGCCTGTGCTCCGCAACGGGAGAGGCCACAACAGTGAGAGGCCTGCGTACAGCAAAAAAAAAAAAAAAACAAACAAAAAGGTAATTCAGATTTCCAAATAAATTATATAATGACTGCAACATGGCAGTGGTTCTTAACTGGGTCCTAGACTCTCAAGGCTATGCAAAGCAACAATGCTGAGTTTCAATACTTCATAAAGCCTAGAAAAAATGATATATTTATTTGAGAAATAATTTGTTAGGATTACTCATGTTAATTATGCCAAATCAATATGGTAATAAAGTTAGCAATTAGATCTAAAGAATTAAGAGATAAAAATCTTACCTGCAAAGGCAGATTGGTAAGAAAATCCTTCATCCCACATCTAGCTATCACCCTCTCTTAAATTTGCCATTTCTATTTTATCTTCTACTCACAGATCACCCCATTTCAAACCAGCGGCTTCTGGGCTGCACCAAAACTACTCTTCAAGGTGACCACTGACCTCTCTTGTTCCTAAATCTAATAGACACAGCTAGTCCCTCTTATCTGACCTACTGGCAACCTTTGCTACTGTTAATCACTACTTCACGCCTGAAATGTACTGTTGCCTTAATTTCTCTGATGTTGACTCTTGTTCCCACCACAGTGCCACCTCTGGTTGCTTGTTCTCATTTTTCACTGCTTCTTCTTCGTCTTGAAATTGTCAAGGGAGTCGGTGGCGAGGGATTGGGTGGCACTGTAATCCTGACCGTAACTGTTTCCATCTGTTTTTAGTTAGTGAGCATGAGATCCGTTTATTTGCATGTGCATTTACAGGGTTCATTTTTTTTTGTCTCTCTCCTATCTCATAATTTCACTATTCAATTAAAATGATGAAACCACATGATAGCAGTCTGGCTTACTAAAAGTGTGAAAAAACCACCCAGTTTCCTTATCCTAGCCCCCAGTACAGCTCCTTTTCCTCCACAGTCTTTAGTTTATAAAGAAATATGTCAGCCCAAAGCAGAACAGTTTCTGTAAACTGGTGATTCATCCCCCTCCCTGGGGCTGTAAGACAATTACTCTTTTGATAACTGTCATTTCCAGCACAGATTGTTTATGCCAGAGTACTTAATTAAGCATAAGATATGATAAAATTTTAATATGAATGATTTCAAACACAGATTACTTGAAGTTCACTGTAGACATTTTTGCTTTATGGTCAAATCAGTTGAACTCATCTTGTTCCCAACTTTGATGATGCCAGTGTCTCTGGAAAGGTTGTCCTAACTAGGAATGAGTGGTTCTCAAACCTCAGCCTGCATGAGAATCACGTGAAGGGCTCTTTAATACACAGACTGCTGGTGATCTCTGATCCCCAGCAATTCAGTAGATGCAGGGCAGGACGCAAGAATTTACATTTTGAAAAACTTCTCAGGCGATGGTGATAACTGATGCTGCTGGTCTGGAGAACCACTATTATAGATAATAAGTATGCCCTGAAATCTGACTAAGGAACAAACTGTTAGATTATCACCTTAATCCAAAATTTCCCAACAACAATATAAGCAAATTACTCATGGTTCTTTGTTATGCTATTCTTAATTTGCATGAATAACTGAAAGCACACCATATTCTAAAAATACGCTGTTACTTTTTTATTTTTAATACCAAGTATATTGATGTATTATACAAATACTGCAAATCATTTCCTTCATTCAAAGAATCGTGAAGACACTTTGCTTTATTTTGAACATATGTAAAATGATTTTAAACACCTAAAAATCTTAAATTTTAACAAATTTAACAGAGAACTACAATTCAGATATCTACCTTTCTCCTGCTCTCTCCCAGAAATAAACTGTCCTTTGTTTTCTCCTATCCTATTGTTCTATTTAGGCGTTTTAAGAACTTTCACCCTAACAATAATCGTTTCCATGCGCAAGAAAGGCCTTTGAAAAGCTCAGAAGTAATTTATATAATCCAGTGCTGCTTACCAACAAATATAAGAACATATTCTATCTACAGTTAAATATGAGAACGAAATGTTCTCTCATTTTCTAGTCTCACTGGTTTTGAGAATTTCAGCTATAGTCAAGAAAGATTTCTAAATTAAAACAGTGTTTTTTTCCTTCTGTTCAGGAGCTAGAAGGCAATATGAACACTTGAATGTCACACCAGCTGCTCTATCAGCCTACTCAATTCTTAAGAGCTTCTATCCTGTCAGTTCCCAAGAACCTACACTTAAATGCTTAAGGAAACAGGATGCTCATTATGTCACTGAACAAGCTCACAAAAATAAAGTTGGCAATATTTAGAGAAGCATAAATCTTATCTATAAATTTAACATGAGCTTTCTGTCTTCTTAATTAAAAACTCTAGATTTCAAGGATTATTTATTCCAATATTTAAACAACTGAAGGAACACAGAACTAAGGGCAGAAGACCCTTTTCCATTCCTTTGTCTCCTTTTTCTTTATACCGTTTGATTAGTTGATGGTCTTTTGCAATTTCCAGCCATGGTTACTAAAGAACAGCCCAGTAAATCAATACTCACTTTTGCAACACATTCAAAAAATCCGGTTGAAAAACAAGGTAAGCTATATTTTAAGAGGATGTTAGGCAAGAACCTGATTTACAGTTAACTCACCAAAGGGCAAAGAATATGAACATTAGGGGATGTGTTGAGCCGTAACCACTCGATCACATCATGTTGATGATCCTTCAAACTCTCTGGTTTCACACAGTTCCTGACTTTCATTCCAAGACTTTGATTTGTACTCTGTGACTGCTATTCAGGGTACAGGTACACATTAACAGTCATCATCACTTGGAATTGTTCTATTTTCAAGACTTCCTCTCTGGTGCAATTTCTATTTCTCTTCACCTATAAGGAATCTTGTATATATATCCTGACCTCCAGGCTCAAAGGCAGTCAAGACCCTTTCTGATCATACTTGCCTCCCTAAGAAAGCTAACTTCCCAATGGTTAGAGACTCCAGTTTTGCTCCTCTGGCTTCCCTTGCTCTTTTATTCTCATACTACACTCATCTGGTTAATTAGCTACCCCTGAAGAGACATACCATATGGCTGAGCGATGCCGGTTAAAATTTTAAATTCCATTAGAAACTTGTTTTTCTCAGTAACATATGATCCACTGACACATCTCTAACTTCCTAGCATGTTCCTTTTTCTATTTGGAGTCTCCTAAATTACTCCAACTCTTGCCTCTCCAGGCTACTCAAGTCTACTCCAAGACCATACTTCCTTATTTCCTTGACAGCCACTGCAAGCCATGGCCACTACTTTGTACTGGTTCCTTCAACTTCAATATTCAGATACATTCGACCCCATAAAAGACCATTCTCTCCTCCTCCCACCCAAAACAGTCGTCTCCTGGATTTTGTTAGGGAAACAAGATATCCTTTTTTCCCTTCCTTTTACCACCTCTTATAAGGTCTATCCTCAACGCTTCTTCCTGATCACCTGCTCTCACCTTGATCCATCCTCCCACTTCCGGGCTGGCTGCCTGTGGTGATTAATAATCTCAGGCTTCTTCTCAGTCCTCAGCCTCCTATATATTTTGTGTCATTTGACAGTACCCTTCCCTCCTATCCATTATATTTCTTACTTAGTTCTCCCAAGTCTCTAAGCAATACTCCTCAGCCCACATATTTCCTGGCATTTTAAATCTTTACCATACCCTAAATGAGGTTATCACCCAGGGATCTATACACAGGCCTCTGAGCAGCTGATATCACATCATGACCTATATCTGAGAACTTGATCAAGCTCCAGGCCAATGTTTTCAACTGTTAATAGACATAAACATTTGAGTATCTTGCAGCAAATCTGACTCAATCACCAATATTATTACACTTATCTCCCCATATCTGTTGTTTTCTCTGAAGTTCCTATCAGTTCCAAACATATCTGAGTAAGCCCTAAATCCAAGTCTCTTTCTTCAAGGAGTCTGCGGCCTAAATGAGGAAGAAAGACAAGTATACAAGCAAACACAATTAAGTGTTGTAGAGAGCATCAGGAAAGGTTGGGTGAGCACACAAAGCAATGAGTGTTAATGGGGATGTGGCTTTGAGAAAGGCTTCACTGTCTAGGACACACCTGGAATGAGGCAGGGCTGGGGAGAGGTGATGAAAGGGCTGAAAACAGAAGTGTGAGTGATAGTTTGACATACCTAAGCACAGGAGAATAAGGAGGCAGCACAGGAAAGAGATGATACCATGATAAAAACACTATCTACTTATACTCTTGGAAAGTTTCTTAAAAGTTTATCTTCTCTTCTTAAATACAACTTAAGTTTTCTGAGGGAGTAGCCACAACTTGTGTCCCTTTCATGGCTCTTACAGAGGCTAATAAATTACTTAACTGTTCACTAGAATAAAAATGGATAAGAGTCCATCTAAATTGTGGAAGATCAAAGCAATTAGAATCCTCAAGCTCCCCTCACAGAATATTTAAAAAATCAGGCACACACATTAAAAACAATCAACCCCACCCCGCAAAACTTCAGGCTAATATTAATATAGTACTTGGGAGAAAACATGCAGATTTCAAAAGCTCCTGACTTCCTATTTCTTTATGATAATTTCTTAATACAAATGATTTATAAATCATCTTATAAAACTCTTATAAATCATCTTCCAAAACTAATGAGAGACTTGCATCACCCTTTGAAAAGGTCAGAACACTTTCACAGCACTTGCAAAAAGTAAAATGAAGGAACCAGGAAGGAGATCAAAAGGAAGGAGTACTTTTAAGATGGTGATAAGACACTGGGCAGCATCTAGCCTATAAGCATCTCCCCTCTGTAGAGGTCTTCAGTAGAAGAAATGTGGATATTGACGGCTTCAGCATGGTGTCATGTACCAAACCAGCACCACTCCTCTCATCCATTTGTTTTAGTAACACTCTCAGGTTCCCCACCTTCTTTTTCTTTGGACAAGTTTCAAATAATCTCCTAGCGTCATTTTTCCTAATGAAAGCTGGCCTATTCCCTTTGCCTTTCTACTAACTTCTCCTTCAAGGAACAGTTAACATGCCCTGCCCTCTTTGACACCATGACATGGAATTACTAGTCTCCTTCTCTCTGCTTCTGTAGTTTTTGAGCCACTGTAACATTCAATATGTACTACAATTACTTGTGTGCATGACTTTCTTCCTGATTAAAATGTAAGCTCTGAGGACAGGTTGGTCTTGCTCATTTCTGAATCTCCTAGTGACCACCTACAGCTACAACACCTTCCCACAGAAATGGCTCAATACGGGGTAATTGAACTGAACTGGAAAACATGTGGCAATGCTGGTCCTTTAAGTAAGGCCTGTCTCAGGTGCTGGCAAATGAAACAGTCAGTTCCAGAGAAGCAGAGATTATTTCAGCACTCAAGAGGATGCCTGGCCCACCAGGGAATCATGACTACGGTGATGGTAGGTCCACAACTTCTTAGATTTCATTTCAGCACTTTTCTGTACTTGCTGGGTGACCTTCGGCAATTTACCCGGTGTTTTAGCTTCCTCATTTGTGAAATGGGGGTAACACCATTTACTTCATAATTTTGAAGAGGTTTTAATGAATTAATACATGAAATATCTCAGAAATAATACCAATGTCTTAGAGCCTGGCACTTAATAGTAAGTACTTAATAAACCATAGCTATTTGTTATATTAGCAATAACACATTTTTAGTTTCCAATAAACTGTCATGTGCAGTGAACACTGTATAATACTTAAGTCACTCTACTGATATAGAAGGCACATAATACATACTTGTTAAGTGAAGACATTAAATTCAATATTTGAATGGGATGTCTTTATATATGACGACACCTAACAGCATTTAAGAATTAAAAAGCAAGAGGCCTGGATCACATCCAGAATTTTCTAACAGTTGATCTGCAAACTAGATTGATCTACTTTAGAAAAGAATAGTAGAGTGACACCCCAGAGGCAGAAAACAGGTTTTCTTCCCACAATTAAAATTAGATGATTAATTGTTGAAGGTTCTTCAAAACTTAAAAATAATGATTAAGAAAACTAAACAGCGGGCTTCCCTGGTGGAGCAGTGGTTGGGAGTCCGCCTGCTGATGCAGGGGACACGCGTTCGTGCCCCGGTCCGGGAAGATCCCACATGCCGCGAGGTGGCTGGGCCCGTGAGCCATGGCTGCTGGGCCTGCGCGTCCGGAGCCTGTGCTCTGCAACGGGAGAGGCCACAGCAGTGAGAGGCCCGCGTACGGCAAAAAAAAAAAAAGAAAAAGAAAACTAAACAGCAACCTGGAAAAGTCTTTGTGGCACAATATTCAGGGCGGAAATACAAAGCTATATCTATCCAACGATTATAACCATTTAGAATTCACATATTGTAAATGGACAAGAACCAGAAAACACTAGGGGGAATTAGCTAATTTGTCAGAGTAGCCTACAGATTATTTTCTTTCCTAAATCCTGTGGATGTTAGTTGAGCAATATAAAAGTGACATATTTGCCTTCAATTATCAGACATTCTGACTTTGATCTATCAGTATTACATTGAAATTCTAGTGCAATGGAAGAATTTGCCAACTTTGGTACTGACCCACAGTATCCTTATGTGGCCTCTCCCATTGCGGAGCACAGGCTCTGGACGCGCAGGCTCAGCGGCCATGGCTCACGGGCCCAGCCGCTCCGCAGCATGTGGGATCCTCCCAGACTGGGGCACAAATCCACATCCCCTGCATCGGCAGGCGGACTCTCAACCACTGCGCCACTAGGGAAGCCCCAAAACTGTGAACATTTTAAAGTTAATGGCCATGATCTAGGATATCATACACAGAATGTACAATGAGCAGCAAATACTGATTTAATAGCTGAAATAGAAAATGCACCATGTAAACTACCAGTCAAGGAATTATGAATAATCATTCATATGTTCGATGCTGGCCTGAGCAAGTAAGAGAGTAAATGTAAAGAGAAGAGGAAAAATAGTATACTAGGGCTTCCCTGGTGGCGCAGCAGTTAAGAATCCGCCTGCCAATGCAGGGACAGGGGTTTGAGCCCTGGTCTGGGAAGATCCCACATGCCGCGGGGCAACTAAGCACGTGCGCCACAACTACTGAGCCTGCTCTCTAGAGCCCGCAAGCCATAACTACTGAGCCCGTGTGCCACAACTACTGAAGCCCGAGCACCTAGAACCCATTCTCCACAACAAAGAGAAGCCACCGCAATGAGAAGCCTGGGCACCACAATGAAGAGCAGGCACCGCTCAACACAACCAGAGAACGCCCGCACACAGCAACGAAGACCCAACGCAGCCAAAAATAATTAATTTTTTTAAAAAAAAGGAAAAAGAAAAATAGTATACTACACAAAGGACACAAGCAGACATACAACAGAAGAACCTTCTCAGAACCTGATCACAGAAGAGAAGTATAAGGGTACAGCTCTTTGCACTTAAAGGAAAGTCTTCTGAACTCATCAACAGACTTAGCTTCTCTGGGACCACCTGGAAGGAATTAAATTTTAAAATCAGTATATTAGATTAAGCCATATGACACTGCCATTTTTCTATGTGAAAACCAGTAGAATATCAGCAATTTCATATGGTTCAACCTAATATAATCGATTGAGGAGAGTATCCACATCAAGCATACTAAAAAGATGAAAATGGATCCCAGTTCTCAGACATTAGCATTAGCAGACTGAATGAGTTAATTTAACGGGTGGGGGGGGGGGGGGGGTGGGAATTTAACAATCAGAAATGGCTGGTCAACCATGAAAGAACAGGCAGAAGACAGCTGTTAGAACAGCAAAAGAAAACCTGGCCTTTCTCATTCAAGCAGTGTTTAGCAGAGTATCAAAGTCACAATGAGGTTCCAGTAGTATTTGTATCCTAACTGGGAAGAACTATAACACTGATGGGATACCTGTTCCAGGTACTGTGCTGAACAATACACAGTATACTCTACCTAATCCTTCCAACACCCTGTGAACAAGGTATTGTACTATTATTACCCCAACTGCCAGATGAGGTAACTGGTCTTTGAGAGGGTAAGAAAAGCCTGACTCCATTACACATTCCAAACCTTATACCACTTGTTCTGCTGACATACTAAGCAACCTTCTAATTATAATATGGCGTCTCATGTGGCAAAATCTATGGGGAAGAGAATGTGTTAGCCAGGACTTGAGAATCTGTTTCCCAAGGCAGTTACTTTTTTTTCCCACTGTAAATTAATAAACTGACATTCTGATTTTTATATCAATCTCATGAGGCTTTGATAATTATAGTCTGATCCAAAAAATCGATTATTAGAGTGTAGATGAACTGAGTTTCAGAGCCTGCAAGTCTCAGAATCTTTATCATGGTAAACCTACTAAGGGAGGGCTTTCCTGGTCGCGCAGTGGTTGAGGGTCCCCCTGCCGATGCAGGGCACACAGGTTCGTGCCCTGGTGCGGGAAGATCCCACATGCCGCGGAGCGGCTGGGCCCGTGAGCCGTGGCCGCTGAGGCTGCGCGCCCGGAGCCTGTGCTCCGCAACGGGAGAGGCCACAACAGTGAGAGGCCCGCGTACTGCAAAAAATAAAAAAATAAAAAAGCTCTTTCAAAAAAAAGAAAAAAGACCTACTAAGGGATGTAATCCCTATCCTGTGAGGGCCCTTTGGGGGACAGCCAATCCTCATCCTCCCAAGAGAGGAGATAACCTCAACCTTATCATTAGCAGTCTCTTCCTTTGGACATCTCTAGAGTACAAAGAGGTAACAGAAGCGACCAGATTCTCATCCTGACTCTGCTGTGCTAACATTTAATCCTGAGCAAATCACTCTCCTTCCTTGCTCTCAGTTTTTCATGGGTAAAATGGAGGGGCTGGGCCCAAGGATCTGATATCCCTTTCTTATCTACACCAATGGCTGCCTATCTGGTGAAACACTCCTCCCTCGCATTCCATGTGCACTTTCTAGTTTTATATCTATCTTTCTTAGCATAACTTCCTGTTTCTCTGACTGGCTCCCCTATCCACTTTCTGCCTCTACACCCATCCCAATAAAGTCTGGGGTCCTCTACTCTTATCTCACCAGCACTCAACAGTTATAACTCTAGACTTGTACTTACAGACACTATCTGTACTCCCCGTTATCTGCCTACTGTGGATTCTACAGAGTCAGCATGATCTCTGTATATATGTGAGGTATTGAAAAGCTGTGCCTTTATCTGAAGGACCCAGGTGCACTTCAAAAGTCTTGGGTTCAGGATTTCAACTGGTTATTAGTATTTTCTTTTCCAGTTTTGTCTCTTGCTTCCATGTAATTCACCTACAAATCTATACTTTCAGACCTCATTTCTCACTCACCTCAAAAATCCTGATGGTCATTTAATTTTTAGTTTTAACCTCAAGCTAAAACCTCAAAATCCATTCCTATTACCAATCCCCAAATTCCTCTAGACCAGACTTTTCCAAACTGGTGTCCTAGAGAAGGCTAATTCACAATATGTTAACAGCTATGATGTGAAAAGGTCAGCATAGCAAATAGGTTTCTTTAGTCAGACTTTGCACAGCCATGCAATTTTGTGAATCTACAAGAGGGAAATATTACATGTAGCATTTCCTGAACTTATTTTTAACTACTGTTTCTCCCCCACCACCCCCGCCAATGGAGCACCTATTAATATCTCTAGGAACCAGTGTTTCACAGAATATTTTAGGAAACACAGTTCTATCCTTTCCTATTTCAGTCAAAGTATCGACCACTTAAGCTCAAAAGCACCTCTGATTTCTCACTCTCTCCCCAATAGCCAATCAGTAGCTAAATTCCTTTTCCTTCTCAATCTAATCATTTCCATCCTTTCTATTCCAAAACACTGAATTTCAGACCCTATCATAACAGTGATAGATCATGTCTACAAAATAAATATTAGATATGTTGCTATCAACCCCTCAAGGCTGTCATGAGGATTAAAAGAGAATGAATATGACATCTTGTATAATGTGTCTTTCCGAAGCATCCAACATTTCTCCCTGAGGATTAAATGGAATTTGTTCTTTATTATGGCAAATTTTAACTTGAAATTTAAGGATATCCATCTTCTTAATAAGGGCAGTACTGGCCTTATACATATCAGCCATTACTGGAGACTTTTAAATGAGGCAAATGAGAAATGTGGATAATATGAATATGGCATGAGTAACAAGAGTGGCAGAGTGAATGTCATACCTAGCACTGGGTTGCCATCCCCTTCAAAATATTTACAATCAGGAGATATAGAATAGGTAACAGCATACAGCTAGTTTTCTCATTTATTCAAGCGTTGAAAGTTGGGTTTTTCTAACTCTGTAAACTGTGTACCTCCTCAACTAGCCTACCATGTTTCAGAAGAGGTGAAGATCTTCATTCATATATACTTACTTGTAATCCCTTACTGACATTAGCATGAAAAGAACAAGCATGCAAACATTTTCCTCATTCAAGGTGCATTTGAGTGCTAGGTATTGGGGACACAGAGGGAAACAAAACAGAATCACCTCTGTCTCCACAGAACTTATATTCTTCTGGAGAAGATATTTATATGTGTGTGTGTGTATATATATATATATATATATTTATATATATGAAACTGCTAATTATACAATTATTTAACTACAACTGTGGTAAGTATACACTGGTTGATTCTTTTCTAACCTTTAGTTATTCACAGATCTGGAAGACGGAAAAAAGTGGGCATTAAGCTCATACAGGGTTTAAAACAGTATGTCTCATTAAAGCCTTCCCGAATTAGCCAGAAAATACAAAATGCACATGGGATATTCGGGGGAACACAGGGATGGCTAAGTGGGGAAAGCTTTGGCCACAAGGTAGCATTAAAAGCAGATTCTTTGAAATTGTGCCCGTGACGGCGAAAACACCTCTGAGACCTCTGAGTACTACCTCTTTGGCTTGTTGCCAAATGTATAGGAAAAACCAACCAATTTTAAGTGTTTACTATATAGAGAACATTGTGCTATGAGTTTTACACGAAGTTGAATGATCATGATGATGATGCTAACAATAATAACTAACATTTCCATAGTGTTTTATGGAACACTATGGCCCTGTGAGATTGGTACTATTACTTTCCTTTCCCTCTGAGGAAACCGAAGCAGGTGAAGTAGTTTGTCCAAGGTCACAAAGCTGTTAAGGACAGAGCTAGGATTCACACCCAAGCAGTGTGGTTTGCTCCTCTCCACTCTGCTCTGCCTTTGTATATATGCTCACATATATATTGAAGCATGATATTAGGCCTCTCTGAGATGTTCATCTATTTGGAAATTCAGCATGTCACTAAAATTCTATGGGAATTTTAATTCTGAATGATCATATGTTGAAGAGATCAGGAATTTTCATTACCATCAATATTTACTGAAGCTCATTATGTGAAAAGCGTCACACTACATATGAAAATACAGGGATTTCCCTGGCGGTCCAGTGGCTGAGACTCCACGCTTCCAATGCAGGATGTGCACGTTCCATCCCTGGCCGGGGAACTAAGATCCCGCATGCCCTGTGGCGCAGCCAAAAAATACAAAGAGGCTAAAAAAAGGAAAAAGTTTATAGACCAAGAAGAGAATTCTTCATTAAAAACAGGCAAGGGGCTTCCCTGGTGGCGCAGTGGTTGGGGGTCCGCCTGCCGATGCAGGGGACACGGGTTCGTGCCCCGGTCTGGGAGGATCCCGCGTGCAGCGGAGCGGCTGGGCCCGTGGGCCATGGCCTCTGGGCCTGCACGTCCGGAGCCTGTGCTCCACAATGGGAGGGGCCGCAGCGGGGAGAGGCCCACGTACCGCAAAAACAAACAAACAAAAAAAAAACAAATAAAAACAAAAAAAAACAGGCAAGAAAACCTCAATTTGTTCTACCAATTAAGCTTACGTTCACGATTTTCACAATTAAGACATACATGTAACAGTACATAGGGAATCGTATTGTATAAACGTCAACATATCTCTTTCAGAGCCAAAATACTTGTCGATTATGAAGGATGACATACTTGTACCTGAAAGCAGCATTACTATTCATTCTTTTAAAGATATTATTCTGAACTTTGAGAATATCTGTGTTCTTCCTTTATTAACAATAAGACGAAGGAGCACATCTTTTACCCATAGAGTGGAGTATGTGGTCTGGCACAAGGTAGGCATTTGAACGTTTGCTAAATGAACAAATGGTACTATTTAACTATAATGCTAGAAAAACCATGCAAATATAAAATTTGTACCCTCCCCAATATTGCTGTTATGTAACTTAAAACTGAAGCAATGAAGTTTTTACTACATGCCAGAAAAGTGGCCCTCACAACTCAAGATCATAATCATGAAAATATTTCACATGATTCAACCATTAGTCACCACTATAATAAAACAGGTAAGAAAAGGGTCCTCTCCAGGCTGCCCCAGAATCCATTTCTTCTAGTGGTAGGTGTGCTGCTGCTTTTTTAACTTAAAACCCTAACTAACCAGAACTTATTTTTAGGTATAATTATTTCAGAAAAAAAAAAATGATAAAAGGTTCTTGGAAAACACTGTTACTGAAGGAATACTTAAATCTATTTAGGCCAGAAAATTGTTTTTACAACCTCAGAGACCTACTGTCATCAAACTATTTCCTCCATGGAGGGAGAGGGTAATTAGTAGAAAGGTGTTAGCTTTGAAGGCAGCTGAACCTGTTGTCTGCAGGTGACCAGTACGTGAAACACAAACTGGAAGCTGGGGGTGGGCATTGTGATAGGGAGAGAAGTACATGTAGGGAGAAACTTCCAATTTCCTCTTCCACTGCAGGTTCTGCAAAGACAAATTAAAGGGCTAAAACCCAAGGTTTTCGATTTACTCTCAACAATAAATATTTCCTGATTTCACCTTGGATGTACAGAACCATATAAGGCACTGCCAAAGAATTACAGGCACGGTTTATACAGCTGATGGCTGGCAGAATTACTGATGATAGATCTTGTAAGACCTTGTGCGGCAGCATCAGATTTAAGTGCAGTTAAAAATTACAATGTTCTCCTTGAACAAACGTGTGGACACCAAGGGGGGAAAGTGGCAGGGGGTGGTGGTGGTGGTGGGGTGAACTGGGAGATTGGGACTGACATGTATACCCTGATGTGTATAAAACAGATAACTAAGAACCTGCTGTATAAAAAAATAAATAAAATAAAATTTTAAAAATATAAAATAAAAATTATAATGTTCTCCTAGAAAAGATCTGAAAAATAAGCATTTACTATATTTCAATTTTTAAATGAGAAAAGTGTTTCTACTATTGTTGTTTTTGTAGATATTATTTACATTAAAAGGATAACAAAGTGGTATGCAAAGTCTGGGGAATACCAAGTCTCCACTAGTGAAGACACCACTTTTACTTATCTGAGGGTACAAAAACTGCAAGTAGATGCAGCTTATTCATTTGATAGCTGTTGCCACTTCACATAAAACGAAATTTTCCAGCTCCCACAGTTTTACAAGATTACACATTTTTAAAACAATTATAATTCCCAGATTTACAAAGCAGCCATTAATTATTATTACTATTGTTATTACTACAGAACACAAACAAAAGAAAAAGTATCCTTTTTTACAGTTTCAAATCACTGTTCTCTCCTTAGAAGTCTGTAGGAAACAGTATCCACTATGGATCAAAAAATGTTTAAGTCTTTCTCAAAAACAAACAACAACAACCACCCCCCAAAAAACCACTCACAGTGCTAGTCTGAAAATACTTCACAATTTTGACTATTAACAATACCTCTTATAACCAACAGTGCCAGGAAAGCAACACGAGAACAGCAGACAGATGCTTTCTTTATCACTGCCAAATGATACTGAATACAGACACTGCAGGATATTAAACACCTTGTATTTTTCATGGATCCAGGGTCCAGCTTTTGAGGTACTCCTATGCAAAGCCCAGCTGTTTTGAGTGATTTATCCACAGGAGTTTAATTTCAATTGTGTGCTGGTAAGTGGGAGGCAGTGATTATACCCTCCCCAAATCTTTCTAGTACACTAATGAACATTTTAAGAAATAGTTTCCAACGGAGATTAATTTGTCCTTCAAATATTCTCCTCCTAACTCACTAATGGCAATATCTGATTCACCATCTTTTAAATGCAAGAACACAGGACCAAGCTTATAATGACACTTGTGCTTTATTCATTTGAAGACCGAAAATGACACAGAGCAAGTGTACTCTCTGGTGTGTCCTCCCCTACCATCTTCAAAGGAAAACTGTACTGGAAGTAAAACCAGTTACACTTCCTTGAAAACACATCACCAGGTTCCTTCACCTCTTTTTGCTTTTGCTTATTTCTCCTGGTACCAAACCGCACCAGTGTTCATTTCTTCTTCTCTATAGTACCAGAAAATCAGGTGTGGCTATTCCTAAGCTCACCAGTAGTAGCCTATCAATTAAATTATAGGTTCATCCTGTCCAGTGTTTTTCATCAAAAACCTAAAGGTAGACATAAAAGACATACAATTTTCAAATGCCACAACTAGGGGAGATCTCATATACCAGATGGCAGGCTACATGTTCAATAAGTGGGACAAAAAAGGAATAAGATGAAATATTATCAATACTAACCCCTGCATTGAGATTTTCTAATGGGGGCGGGGGAAGCCATAAGTACAGAATGTAGAAGTCTTCAAAAAGATTAGTAGGAGTTTTAGTTTGCTACAACCAAAGCCTTCCTGCATTAACACTATACTAAATCAGAAGGGAAGGCACCAATGATCTTCAAAGTCTTCTGAAATTTTCCCTGAATAGGTCTTTGATTCTGCGGAAACTTGGCCAGTTAGTTTTAAAAGCACTTGATTATATATTCATGGGGGTTGGGGTGGGGGGGGGTGAGTGTAAGACTTGAAAGCACAAAGAGAATCTGAGTTCCCTTTCTGTGTGGGTCAACAGTTAAGGCAACTTCAGGGTGAAGTCACTTCCACAGAAATCTAAATTCAGATGCCTTTATGGGAAAGCACAAAAACCACCCTCTTATTAAAAAAAAAAAAAGATGAAACCATCCTCCTGGTATTCTGGTAATCAAATAAAAGTGCAAGTAGTGCAACTCTTCGTTACCTAATTCATGGAACTGAACAGTGAAAATTTATTTTAAAGAGGTAACTGATTATAGACAGCTTTCCAAGATATATTATTATGTGCTTATCCTTAATGCTGAAATGTTTCTCCTTTAAAAAAAACTTTACTCTTAAAACCCATGGATCAAATAGTCAGAGCAGGTAAGAGGCAACCCCTGCATTTCCAAGCTCAGCTGAATTAGTCCTTAACTTCCACCAAGAGGAGTGGAGTGGGGTGGGGGAATTACAACATTGTTCATATTTTATCAACAATGAAAGAGAATAGTAATTGAAATAAAAACCATACACACTGGCCAAAACTTCCATTCATTCCTCAAAATATGTCTATTGTGTGCTAGGCAATACTTCAGGGACCCAGGACTCAGTGGTGAACATGACCATGTTCCTGCCCTAATGAACCTTGAATTCTACTAACTATGTGTCTCCTCCAACTATTTTCTAAGACTGATAAATACATGAAAGAAGGACAGCATGCGAGGAAGGGGCACTACTTCAGAGAGGATGAAGAGGAGTACTTGAGTGTCCTCAACAATGACAAGGAAGCAGCCTCAAGAAGATGTGAAGGAAGCAGCATTCCTGGTAGAGAAAACAGGAAGGGCCTAAAGTAGAAACAAGGTTGAAATGTTCTATCCAAAGGGATAGAAAGAAGGCCAATGTAGCTACTGCACAGTGCATGATGAGGCGAGGTGATGAGCTGGGAGAAGCCAGATATCGAGGGACTTCAGGCCATGGCAAGGAGTCTGAACATTAATTACAAGGTGATATGGTCTGATTTGTACCTTAAGATTATTCTGGCTTCTATGAAAAATGGACCACGGCGCCAGGAAAGGGTATGGAACTGTAACTACATTTGTCCATTTTTCTTATTAGGCAAGGCAATGAAAATCATAACATCTCCAAAAAAGTGGAGGAGTCAAGGACACTGCAACAAGCAAAATCACTAACCTACTAACTGCCCCTCCCCCTCCCAAAGAGTCTGTATGAAAGACTTTTAAACAGTGACTGCAGCAGTGAATAATGAAGATAAACAGGATGACTTGTCACCAAAAAATAAAGGTGACTAACAAAGTGTGCCTTTTTTTTTTAAACCCCATGCCTTCAAACCACAGTGATTCCATAATAGAAACCAATCTCTTCATGGACAACAGAAGATTAAACTATGTGACTCTCAAAGTTTAAAAGGACTTTTTTGGGGTTTAAGTGGCCATTTGACCTCCATTTCATGTTTTCTTATAGTAGGTGGAGAGAGAAGAACCTGTCAGTGGATGGCGTTCAGAGATGGCTAAAGATTAATAACAACGAGCCTGCTAATTAATTAATAAGCTTTACTCCTTCTCACCTCTATAGTACTGTTATTCATGTTACTTCACCTTCCAAAATGGTCTCTTTGCTCCTCACATGAGACTTATGTGGTAAAGCCTGTTTAAAACTACTGCTGGGGAATCAGAAGTGGCAAGGACGGTGATCCACATAGTAAGATTTCATGCACCTTCTCCAATACATTTAAACAACAGAATAACAGCTTTAAGAACATGTCCTGTGGCCATGGGAAATAGGAAGCTATTTCACATCTGTCTTACTAACACAAATCAAGAGTTGCCTTAAGAAGGAACTGAACCTGTATATGGTCAGAGCTCAGTATCAGCTGTGCAAAAAGTCAAAATAGGGTCTTCCCTGGTGGCGCAGTGGTTGAGAGTTTGCCTGCCGATGCAGGGGACATGGGTTCGTGCCCCGGTCCGGGAAGATTCCACACGCTGCGGAGCGGCTGGGCCCGTGAGCCATGGCCGCTAAGCCTGCGCGTCCGGAGGCGGTGCTCCACAACGGGGGAGGCTACAACAGTGAGAGGACCGCGTACCAAAAAAAAAAAAAAAAAGTCAAAATAAATTTGGTATAAATTCTTAAAATTTAAACAACTCTAGAGGGATATTTGCAACCCCTAGGGCTCCTCATTTGCATATCTTTACACACTGTGCTGGTCAATACGCTAGGCATCCATCAAAGTGCAATATTTTGTGAAATCAGGTAGTTTACAAGGAATCATATAAAGTACTTTTGTTCTTGAAGCAGCTAACCAGTAACACCTACATTTCCATTTTCCATTTCATACTGTTACTTCCATGCTTTCTGGCTTATACCTCAACCCATCTCTTGGTTTATACACCTGAGAAGATCCAAAGCTGCTTAAGGCACTGAAAACATTCCTTGTTCCAGGCTCTCAGAAAAAAGTAAACATTAGTGAACACTAGTTAGTAAACACTAACTTTCAAGCCAAGTTCAGAAAAAGGCATTTGAATGGCAGGCATTAGCCAAAATTGCCTATACCCTGTTTTTGCAAGGCCTAAAGCTAAGAATGATTTTTAAAATAGTTTTAAAGGGTTAAAAAAAAAAGAAAAAGAATATGCAGCAAAGACTGTACGGGCTCTTGAAAGCCTAAAATAATTATTAATATCTGGCCCTTTACAGAAAAAGTTTGCTAGTCCCTGGTCTAAGGTAAGCAGTTCCCCAGCTAGCTCTGTATCCAAATAATCTACAGAGCTTTAAAAAAACATATAACGTCCTAGGCTTCACTCCACACCAACAGAATCAGAGTCTCCAGTACGAGCATTTAAGAATCTTAATTTTAAAAAGCTCCTCTGGAACTTCTGAGTCAGGAGTATAATGGTAACAGCCTGAATCCCAATCTCTCTCTCCTCAAAATACATAAAATCACAAAAAGCGCAAATAAAACCACACATGACCTCCAATATTACTAGGAGACAGAACACCACAAATTTCAAAGTACCTGCAAGTGGAGAAATCAACACCAAAATCCAAGAGAGCTCCCACTGCCTTTGCAAACCTATGGTAGCCTGACACAGGAGAAGGGACACTTAAAGAGAAGGGACCAAGAGAACACAGATGAAGCACAGACAAAATCACCCACAGAAGAGGGAAGTCCAGCATCAAATGTCAAAATACCCAACACTGGAATTTGGTAGCTGACATCATCAGTGACACAGAAAGAGACTGGAAGACAAGAGCAACAAAAACGCAAGCTCAAACAAGCAGCACTTCTGGGGAAGAAGCAGATTAACAGAAAAGAGAGGTGTCCCTTAGAGGGACAGAAATGAAGAAAGAAAACATAAGGATCCTGAAGAAACCAAGGAGAAAAAGACAAATTCCTGCCTAATTCCCTTCACTATTGCCATCATTCATTAAAAAATGTCCTTTGCTATTTTGACGGAAGGCATTTATGAACTAAGAACCTTGTCCACAAAATGCCTAGGAACAGGTGGGAAAAACCAAACTAATTCCATAAAGAGCTATTGGAGGAAGAAAACAGAAAATGTAAATCACATTCCAGCTAATGAACACTCTCCCCACAAAACAACAACACACACCAAAAACCATGAAACATCAGAAAATTGTGAAGCAATGTTTCAAATTGAGTTAAATACCCTCAAGCCAAATATCTGAAGACATTAAAAACAAAACCAAAAATCACCTAGAACAAAACATTCAAAAGCTAAAAGCAGAAATGAACAAAATTCTAGGAAAAAATGCAACAGGAATTGATCAATCTCGAAGAAATCAAAGAGAAAAGGATAAAACCATTTCTGAAATTAAGAATAAATTACAAAATGCTCAGGAGAGATTGGATTTGAGTGAAAATCTAGTAAGAGACACTGAAGGCAGGAAAATAAGAGAATGAAAATAAGAAAGGAGTAAAAAGAGACAGAAGAGAGTGTATGAAATATAAGACATGCAAGAGATCCAACACTATAATTAGAGGCCTTTAAGAAAAGAAAAATGGAACAGAATATTTAAAACTATTGTTCAAGAAATCTTTCCAGAAATAACGAGAAAATCTAAACCAGCACCTTGAAAGGGTCCACTGTATACCTGGGAAAGCTGACCTGGAACAATCTACTTCAAGACACATCTTAATAAAAACACCAAAACAAACAAACACACAAAACCCATGAAAGACGATAGTGGAGCAGAGAGCAGCATTTTCAAGAAATTTAAGAATGTGGGAGCCAAGCTTTCCTTCAAATATTAAGTCTACCAAAGAAAACAGTTGTGAAGACACAAAAACCCAGAAATACAAGGTACACATGCCCTTCCTGAAAAATTTACTAGAAGATGAACTTCATTCAACTAAGGGATCCTTGGGGAATCTTCAGCGAAAAGTTTAAGGGTGAGCATTTAATACATCTAACTACAGAACTAAGACAAAGGTGGGAACATGGTTAAAGGAACAGAATGTACCTGTTATACATGCTGACAAAGAAGACAGAATGCACAAATACACTAAAATAAAATGACACAGGAGGAAATAACTATGCAGAGGAAACTTCAAAAAATAGACTGAAGACCTCTAGGTAAATAGATCTTAAAACCAAATGAAATGGATAATTTCTTGAGAAAATACGGCTTACCAAAACTGACCCCAGCAAAGATAAACAGGAAAACATTACCAAAGAAAAACCTCCACAAAAGAGCACGAGGTTCAGAGGGTTTCACTGAGCAATTCTACCAAAAGTTTGAAGACCAGAGTCCCAATGCTACATAAATTGCTTCAGGGAATAGTAAATAAAAGAAAACGTTCAAGTTCCTTATGAAGCAAATATAACATTGATGTCTAACCCTAATATAGAATAAAACTGTAGACTAATATTACTTATGAAAATTGATGCTAATATTTTATTTAGGATGTCTGCAGACTCCAACACCACATTAAGGAAAAAATAAACCACAATGAAGTGATATTTATACCAGGAATGCAATACTCCAATATTAGAAAATCTATTAGCTAGCAGAAATAAACAAATACTTAATAAATTTTGTCTATCTATATCTCAATCTTAAAGTCAGTCAATTAATGGGGAAATACTAGAGGCATTCAATATAAGGTCAAAAACAAGGAAAAAATGCTGTCACGTCCACTATTTAATGTCATTCTGAAAGTATTAGCCAATGGATTAGAAAAAAGAAAACAACTGGAGATATAAGAATCAGAAAAGAAAAACGATCTCTTTGGATGCCATGATAATATACCTGGAAGATCCTAAACTTCAGAACTAAGAGAATCAATGAAAACTAACTCAATAATAAAACAACTGAGTAAGGCACAAGGGTTAAAATTAACATGCAAAAATCAATGGCCTTTTCATATACAGCTAGTAACCAATTAGAAGATTTAATGGAAAACTTCATCACAATAGCAACCAACAAGATTAAAAATAACTTAGGAATAAACTTAACAAATGCTCAAAAATCTATATTAAAAAAACCCCTGACACTCCTGAAAGACACAAATGCAGACCTGACCAAATGCAGACATTCTTTGTTCATGATTAGGACATCTCAACATCATCAAGATGTCCATTTTCCCTAAGTCAATTTGTAAATGTAATGCAATCCGAATAAAAACAATGAACTTTTTTTTCTGGAACTAGACAAGTTGATGCTAAAGTTTATATGGAAAAATAAACACACAACAATAGACAGGAAGCCACAGCAAAGGAAGAGCTATGATGGGGAGATTAGCCTTACCAGATATTAAAATGTACTGGAAAGTCCCTATGAATAAAAAAGTGTGGTACTGGTACATGAACAGACCAATGGGCTAGAATACAAAGTTCAGAAATAGACCCAAATATATATTAAAAGTAGTATATGATAATGGGGGTAACTCAAACTACTTGAGAGTAATGAGAAGCAAAGATGGGCTTTTTCATAAATTGTATTGGGACAACTGACTATTTAGACATAGATAAAATCATATCTAAGCATTCCTTACACCACATAAGAATAAATTCACTAAAATATAAAAATAGTCCTTAAAAACAGGGAAAGATGTTCAATGTCACTTATAAGAAAAATGCAAATTAAACCTATGGTGAAATACCACCTCTCACCATACACAGTAACAAAAATTCAAAAGCTGGAAAATGTACTGTTTAGTGAGGCTTTGAGGAAACAATCAATGCACCAGCAATGTATGCAAAATGTCATGCAGCAGTTGTAACACATAGTTGTAAATGTTTTGACATTACTCCCATGAAGAGGTGAAGTTCATGTCCCTACCCCTGAATCTGGACAGACTTGTGTGACTACCTCCCCCAACAGAGTACCACAGAAGCAATACTACAGGACTGGAAGCTAGGTCATAAAAGGTCATGTAGCTTCTGTCTGGTTGTCTTGGAATGCTCACTCTCCTGATACGTATGCCTTCTCAGAACCCAGGCTGCCAATTCTGTCAAGAAGCCCAAGCTCACTGAGAGACCATGTGTACATATTCTGGTTGACAGTCTGAACTGAGCCCAATTTCAGCCATCTCAGTCCAGGCACCAGATATAAGTAAAGAAGCTGCCACAGAATTCTAGTCCCCTAACTTTTCTAGTCACCTCCCAGCTATCTGAGACTTCCCGACAGAAGCTCGAGACAAGCCACTCTCATGTCCCCTACCTATATTTCTGACCTAGAATCTAGAAGCATAATAAAAGAATTGTTAAACAATTGAGCAGCAACAGATAACCAGAGCATGGCATATTCCTAACCTGACAATAGCTAATAAAACTACTATTAATTGACCCTTCACATCAGCAATCTCACAGGAATTTACTGTGAAGATATATCTTAACAATATGAAAATACACATGCACATTTGTTGCAGCATTATTTATAACTTCAAAATGCTGAAAACTATCTAAAATGTCCAAACATAGGAGAGTGGTTGCAGAGCACACACAGCAGAAAACCACAAAGCTATTAAAACAAAACAAAACAAAAACAAGAAAAAAGAGGAAGCCATGTATAAGCCAATATGGAGAGATGTGCAGGGTATACGGAATAGGGGAAAAAGCAGAGTGCATACACCCCATTTTGTGTAAGAAAAGAGAAATAAGAAATGATACAAAAGTCTGTTTATTTTTGAGAAAAGAAACAGAAAGAATAAATCAGAAAACAAAAAAATTAGCGACTTGCAAAAAGAACAGGGATGAGAGGGTAGAAGGGAAAAGGACCAAGTACTTTGATTATACATTTTTTATGTGTAGTTTTGACTTTTGGAAGCACATTAGTGTTCTACATATTCAAAATATAAAATTGAAACAAAACGGGTTGGGGCGAGAAGTTAAAAGAGAATACAACATAAGTAAATGAACCCAACTGTATTTCAAATGAATAAAATGACAACTCTGAAAGTGTATGGGGTGGGGGTGGGGGCAATGCAAGTTAACTTTCAGACACAGTATTATTTTTACTACATTGCCTTCGCCTAGAGGAAAAGGGACTGTAAACAAGTCTTAAATTTCTCTTAGTACCTCTGTCTGTCAGCGTGGCATGGATGTAGACATTCTCAAAGGAAGTGTTAATGTGGGGAGCTACAGTTTTCACTGTGGAAGTAGAGAGAGACCAAAAAAATGGAATGGGGGACAAAGAAGAGCCCTGTGGGCTGGACTAGTATGGGAGCTATCAGTATGAATTTACAATTTCATATATTTTTTATGTACATGAAACATATACACACATACACATGTCTATACACATCTTAAAATACAAGAATTTCTAAGGATGAGGGGAAAAAATGACTTAGGGCTATTTCAATACCCAGCTAAAATCAGCCACACCAAGAGCAGTGTTTTATAAGAAAAATTGGGTTATTCTGGAGCATTTAACATAGAGCTTTATGTTCACACTGTAAAATTTAATCTTCTCTCTTGGTCCATCTGAGACTGGGTGAGGAAAGGGAATTTGGCCTCTCTCCCTCTTGCCTGCTACTCCATATTAATATAGTGGAGACTCCCAGATCTCAGGCTAGTATAGTACTAGTGATTTAACTTCATTTTTGGATTTTGTTGACCAACTGTTTATAGTTCTATTTCTATGAGAATATTTGTTTCAAGTTCTAAATCAACAAAAATGAACTTCTGAAGTACAACCCAATTTTATTCACTGCCTACACTTCAACCCAAAAGTCTGTTTAAACTAAATAAACATTAAATTCTAACCATCAGGCACCACTCTACCTAATTTGTATTTTTCACTATAGCACCTGCCTTTGCCCTCTTTTCTTGGGATAGTCTTTACATTCACAGATGCAGTTTAATAGGATGATCAGGGAATGCCTCACCAAGAGGCGGACATTTCAGCAAAGATTTGAAGGATGTGATAAATATTCTGGGAATTAAATTCCTTAATAACCAAGTCTAGAGTCAATTTTCCTCCCATAACAGACAACAGAAGTGCTTGCTTTCAACATCCAATCAAATGTCTCTTTAACTTACTGAGAACAAACAAGATAGCCAGTGAGCAGACCAATATTTCCTCGACATTCCCAGTACATCTTCTATTTCCCACTGCAGTCCATCTCATCACTCCCTTCCCCAAGGAGAGAGTTCCTTGGGGGACTCTCAGGGGCATTCTTCAGCAACTTCTCTCAATTCAAATGGAAATACATCAGTGCTTCTCAAAGCATGGTCTGCAGACCAGCAGCTTCAGCATACCTTGGAGCTTGTTAGAAATGCAAATTCTCAGACCCACTCCAGACCTATTAAATCAAACTCTGTGGGTGGGACCCAGCAATGTGTTTTTAACAAGCCTCCAGGTGATTCTGATGCATGCTAAAATTTGAGAACCATGTTCTAATTGACTAAAATTACACTTCAGAGAGTGAATTTCTTTGCTTTCCCTATTATGGACTGAACTGTATCTCCTCAGAATTCTTATGTGGAAGACCTAACCCAAAAGGTGACTGTCTTTGGAGACAGGGCTTTTTAAAGAGGTAATTAGGGTTAAATGAGATCATAAAGATGGGGCCCAATCCAATAGAATTGGTGTCCTTATAAGAGGAAGAGAAGCCAGAGGTGCACAAAAGAGAAAAAGCCAGATAAGGACACATCAGGGCAGCCATCTACAAGCCTAGAAAAGAGGCCTCAGGAGAAAACTAAACTTGCCAACACCTCGATCTGTGAGACTTCCAGCATCCAGAACTGTGAGAAAAATTAACTTCTGCTGTTTAAGCCAAGCAGCCTGTGGTTATTTTGTTACGGTGGTCCTAGAAGACTAATACATTCCCTTTTACCTCAAGCAATATTTAATTTTGATATTTTTCTTTAGGTATCAATGAAAATACTGGCCACTGTTAAAAGAAAACTGTCTGAAGTTCCCTTAGGCAACTGTAAAACTCGTTCTTCGAGTCAGTATTTCGCGCTTTTTAGATGATAAAAGAAGGGTTATCTTATACCCCACGTCCCTGGGAAGATAAACCAGAAGCATATGCAGCTTAACCTGTTAGAAGTCTATTTCCAAGTACAAAAATGGTGCTGCTTCCAATATCTACAATCTATCCTAATTTGACTTTGGTCCACTCTTGTCTAAGCAAAGACTAGATCCCTTTCTCAAATTCTTGTCCCCTATTTTCCCTTACTACAAGAAAGCCAGATAACTAATATGCTTTTGAGCACACTCACTTTCAGTTCAGTTCGTAGTTAAGGATTTTAAAATCGCAACTGTATCTCCCCCTTTATCCAGTTTACACTGAATAAAATGTGATAATGCAGCACACCACTAAACTTTCAAAAAAATCTAAAAGGAAATTTTAGCAAAAATAGTGCTACACTGAGTACACTCTTCATTAAGAAATATTAACATGTAATAAATATTAGCCAACCAATCATATTCATCAACAGCCTAACCAGCCTGAGAGCACCCTCTAGACACAGGTTATTTCCACATGCTTCAATATGCCTACATCAGTGCACAGCATATTTATGTTCAATCTCAACACAAAACTACATGATTGGGAAGAGTGTCATATTTCAAGTGGTGTGTGTGTGCATGCACAGACACACACAGCAAATATGCTTAGCTAAACTGACAGTTAAGTGGCCACAGTGGCCACATACACACTAAGAGAAAACAACTGGGTATTAATCCAAATAAAAATAGGATCCTGTCTCTACCATATACCCACAATTAACATATTACCCTTATGGAGTTACTTATGTTTTCTAAAAATACAAATGATTAGCCTCTCCCAACTTATTAGGCAGTAAGGTCAAGAAAGTGGCCAATCTAACCACCTAGTCCCTTCCCCATTTAAATAACAATGACAGTATCATTCTCCCATAAAGATGCTACCACACAAAATACCTCTAAAAAATGTAACTACTTAGAATTTACCCTGAATAGTTATTGATTAGAAAAATTTTGTTCCAATTTAAAGAGGCAGTCAAGTTTATAAGTGAGATTCATCTTTAAAACATTCTAAAAATATCCTTGGGAAAGTATAAATTTGGATCATTCTTCCTCTTACTGTACATCATCTGATGAAGAACTGATGGTAAAAATTATAAAACTGGGGCATCTGAATAAAAGAAACATTACGTTTTAACCATATTTGCTGAGAAAGAAAAACACTAATTTGGGGGGATACGTTCAACAAGGGATTCAAATAAAGTTATTCACCCGGTGATTTTCGTTGCTAGATTTTACAAGTTAGAATAACACCTGCATTTCCAATGTTAAAATCAAACCAAATATGCTTCACATATCTGAAAACCAGTGAAAGATGTGAAAATAAGAAGGCAAAACTCATACAGTACATGCAAGATCATCTTTTCCATCAATTCAGTCACATGCAGAATACTAACTCAGGTGTTTCAAAAAAGAAAAAAGCCCAAGAACATATAAGAACACTCCTCCAAGTGAGAAGAGGAGAACCAGGACCATAGTGCTGACCAGCTGAGGACTCCTCATACGCACCCAAAGGCAGCTACCTCACAAATGAGACATCATTCCAGAATAAGGTCCTTGGTAGGCATGTAACTCCAAGATGATGTTGGGGCCTTCAGCCAAGACTTTTGTCTGTTCAGTCTACCAGGGGATAAATCTATAACACTTCCTTTCATACAAACACTAAGGTCTCATCGGTATTACTCTTCATTATTGAGGGTAGCTGAGTGAACTATAAAGGAACAGTTAACACTTATCAGTTGCATAGATGTTTTGGTTATAAAATATCTGGAGACACTAGTTTTTGCACAACTATTACAAACTGCAGAACAGGGGGAGTAAACTTCAGGGATCAGGCATCAGAGTTCTAGCTCCAGATTACACATGTTAATGAAGCCATTTTATCCTAAACCTTGCTCACTGAGCATCAACTGCTTACAATAAATAAATGGAAAGACAATACATTTCCATTTATACAGGACAGAGACTACCTGCTGTAACCAAAATTATCCGGCACCTAGAATAGTATCTGAAGCTATACCAGAGACAACATAAAGCTGGCACTCAAATATTTCGCTGAAGAGATACTATATCTGTCAAAGTTCAAGAGAACTAAACACATAACAGTGGAATGAGCACTAAGATGGGATTCTGATCTGGTTTTTCACCCTCACTGTGCAATCTTGGGCAAGTTGTGGGGTCCCCAGATCTCAGTTTTCTCATCTAAAAAAGAGAGGGTTGGACCAAGTTCTCTAAGATCTTTTCTAGCTCTTAAATTCTTTGCCCTCAAAATGCTGCCCCTCATTACCTCTCCCAGTCCAAGTGCAAAAACATCAGTGGTTCCCTTCCATGGATTTAAGACTACTCGTATCTTTTGCTTATAGTCTCTTCTACCAGAAAAAACATGAGAAGCCTGAAGCTGAGCCACAATGTAGAGTCAGTTCTAAGTTCACTTTAATGGTTCAGAACCTTGGTTCACTATATTGACTTCAGTTGTTTCCATCCAGAATCTAAAAACCTCCTCTCTATTGTGATTGGCAATGAACAGATGCTCTTCAAACTTTTTCAATATTGGCATCCTTTTAAAAACCTATGCATGATCTATATTTCAACTTCCTGTTTTCCAACTTAGAGAAAAGATTCACATTCTGTTACTGCCTGTCTTGTCAGGTTCTAACAAGGCTGCTGAGTAAAATATAGAACACCCACTTAAATCTAAATTTCAGACAACCAATAAATAATTTTTAGTATACGTACATCCCATCCATTACTTGGAATACACTTATACTAAAGAATTATTCATCTGAAATTCAATTTAACCGAGTGCCCTGTATTTCTACTTGCAAAAACTCTAGTACTGATTTAATATTATTACCAGTTTACAAACAAATGTTTAAAAGTAGTCTAAACACTGAATATACTTAATTTTTCTGACTCAGAAGGAAGTTGGGTCTTCCAATAGCTAAGCTTCACCTCACTCTGGTCTCCCAACTTACAACACTTACAAAACACTGGAAATGAACTGTAAAATAGCCTCTACCATATGACCTGCCTTCCTGGCCCCAGACTAATAAAAGAACTAATAACCTTCATGCTTCTAAGATGAAACTTAAGAAGACCAATTCGTATCTGCAGCTCGGAGGCTGCCTTATTCCAAATGGCCTATACTCAATATTTTTTTAATTGAGATATAATTGACAGGTAACATTATACTAGTTTCAAGTGTAAACATGATTCAATATTTGTATATATTGCACAATGACCACCACGATGAGTCTAGTTAATATCCATCACCACACACAGTTACAACCTTTCTTCCTGTGATGAGAACTTTTAAAAATCTACTCTTAGCAACTTTCAACTATACAATACAGTATCATTAACTACAGTCCCCACGCTATATATACTACATCCCCAGGGTGTGTACCTTTTGACCACCTTCACCCATTTGCCTCCCGCCAAAACCCCCGCAAATCACCAATCTGTTTGTTCTGGTTTGTTTTTTAGATTCCACATATAAGTGAGATCATACAGTATTTGTCTTCCTCTGTCTGACTTATTTAGCATAATGCCCTCAAAGTTCATCCATGCTGTCATAAATAGCAAGATGTCTTTCTTTTTTTATGGTTGAATAATATTCCATTGCATATATACACACACATTTTATATAAACCATCAATATGGCTTCTTAATCCTCATCTATTCTTTAATTTGCTATATAAATACGTATATTCATCTATCGTACCCAATATATCAAAAACCATTTAGGGAGATACTTCTTTTGTATCCTCACCTTCATCTCCTATCCTACACCATACACATGGTACACACTCTGTTATGTATACAGAAGTTTAGCAAGTGTTTTCTAAATATTAAATGTCATTGTAGGAGAGTATAAATGCAGAAGTTGTAATGGTCTGCACTGAATTCATACTGATCCCATGACAAACCTGGAGCTCACTTTTTGAATTAAATTCATATTGACTCTTAAAATATGGAAATGCCAGTTGTGAACTTTCTGGATAGTTGGGTTCTTTCCAGTAAGCATTTACTAAGCATCTACTAAATCTAGACTCTATCCTAGATGCTTACTATGACTATGTAGTGTGACTATAAAGAAATAACTGAGGTATCAAAATACATAACCTAACAGTATCTATTTTTACACTAAGAATTAATTATGTTAGCTCATCTCAGTAAGGCTGTGATTGCTAAAAACATTTCAAGCACTCCTATTTTGAAATTTCCTTTAGAGTCTGGGGCACTTTTAAAAGGAAATATCCTCAATGACAGCAAATCTTCATTTTCTAGAAGATACATCAACAAGAGTAATTTTGAAGAGATATGGGGATATATGTATAACTGATTCACTTTGTTATAAAGCATAAACTAACACACCATTGTAAAGCAATTATACTCTAATAAAGATGTTACAAAAAAACAAGAGTAATTTTGTAGATAAGTTTCATTAACAAGTGAATGGTTCACACAATATATGTTATAGGGACATTGGTTTAAAACATAATTATATCACAGAACCTGTTGTTTATCAGAGGCAAGTGTCTATAAAAGGCAATATTTCATAACACAGAATCTCAATCAATTCAGAATGTCAACATCCTAAACACAAATGAATTGTTCAGTCTTGTGGAATGAATTCAACAGAATTATGCTTTTTTAAAATTAATAAACATGTTTTGCCAATTATTATTTATCACTTATTAATTTTGACATGAACGCTTCCTTGAATTTCCAATGTTATGTTTTTCTATTACAGACCTTAACTTTTTTCCCCAGATATCATCAGACATACCACACTTCATTAACAATTACTATTTCCTAATATCTTTGGTAACATAAATTCTCCTTTTAAGATTAAGATAATATCAAGTCTTCATTGTCACTTTAAATGTGTGGCACAAACTTCCTACAACCTAAGCAGAACTAGATTTAAATTGGGCTTTTTGTAGTCAATATTTAGTCAATCAGAATAAGCCAAATCTCTAGCCTCCTGTACATTTTTCATCAAGCCTTAGGTAAACAAGCATGTCAAAAATCATCCAAGAACACTTTAATTCCAAGAAAGAAAAAGAAAAATAAAATCTAGCCCTTGACATTACTTTCAAACTTCCGGTAACATGTGAGAGGCTCAACAGTATATTAGCAGAAAGAGCAGCAGAGTGGGGAGTTAGAGAACTGGGGCCACAGGTCTTCTCTGCCACTGAGCATCTGGGCAGGTGAATTGACTCATTTCTCTATCTCCAGAGAAAGAAGCCATCATCTTATCTGGAGGGCTGCTATGCAGAATAAATATGATAGTAACTGTTACATGCAACATGCTTCTGACACAATCAATCTTCTTCTAACTATCAAAGAAAATCAGATTCTTTATCCTCATGACCTCAAATATTATAGCCAGTACGCCAAATCTATTTTCTTTAACTAAAGCAGTGGTCTGAAGTCTGTGACTGTTACCAGTATAATACTCAAACTCTTCATGTCAAAAGCACTTATTTATGGAGCAAAATCGGGTTGTGAGATATTTGCCGTAAGCTGAAGCTTATCCTTATAAAGAAAAAAAGTTTATTTTAATATTTTTACACAAAAATCTTTCAACAACATACCACAAAACTTTCTTGGACAATGTGAAAAAGTCAAACATGATTAAACCAGCAAGTAACCACTGAGGATTACTGCTTTTTTTTTTTTTTTAAAAAAAAAGACCTACAACATGCCAGGTGTTATGCTAGGTCCCGGGGATAGAGACAAGCACCAACTTAGACCTCACCCTTGAAGAACTCTGTTTATCTAGGAGTGTGAACTTGACAGATAAATATAAGATAATAAAAGATATTTTAGAAATACTGTATTTCTCTGGCTTAAATATATTTCAGAAATCATTCTTTCCACTTTGCAGCATTTTTAGCCCATAAAATAGGAAATTCCACACTTGTTGAGTTGATGGGAATCTGAATCCCCAATTTTTGCTTAAAATATCTTTCAGAAATTTATAATTAAGAAGTAACACTGAAACCAAAAGCTAGTTTATACAGAGATTGGTTGTCACATGCCAGGCAAAACAATTAAAGGGAACAGAATTTGCCACCTCTCAGAAAAACCACAGAATTATCAAACTAAGAAAGGGCAGTGTTTCCTTTTTATGCATTAGCACTCAGTTACTATTAAAGACAAAAAAATTAAAACACACAAAGACAATAAAAAAGGAACCTTGAGTTTAAACCAATAAGAAATGCAGACAAAACCGATATATAAGTTTCAAAGTTACAGGTCAATTGTAAAGTTGTTAAGATAGTTAAGATCACAGAACATAGGTTATAAAAAGCAACTTTTTTATAAAGTTGTAAAGTTGTAAAGTTGTTAAGATAGTTAAGATCACAGAACATAGGTTATAAAAAGCAACATGTTACCATGCTGTGATCCTTAATCAAATGGCCAAAATGATTTAGATGACTTAAAGCTCAGGAAAGGCTTGGACTCAGATTTTCCTATACCGAAGAAAGTGGAATATGCCTGTAACATGCCTCTGCCAGTTAGCTGAAGTATTTCTGTATGTATATTTAATTTCTACTTTTACCTCCCACAACTATTATTAAATCAGTAATTTATTTTCTAATGAATGTTTCAGAACCAAGGAAACACTGACAATACAAAGCAATGGCAACACAGACATGGAAATGACCCTGCCTAGGTAAGGTGGGGGAATGCCTCGTCAAAGAACTGGCTTTTAAAGTGTGTCCTGAAGAGACAGCAGTATTTTGTAATACGAGGAACTTAGACAAAGTATGATGTACAAAGTATTCATATGTCAGAGAATAAAGAGCAGGCTGGGCATGTCCGTACCACAGTAAGAACTCGTGGTATGACTTGAGGTGATCACTGTGACAGCAGAGATGGGGTCCTACGGGGGGCTCAGAGTCTAACTGGACAACCTGAGAGTTCAGTAAGTGTCAAGAGAGAGCATCCAATTTTCTGGAGAGGTTGGGAGGGCTTCACGAAGCAGTTTCATGATGAGTCCTACAAGATGACTAGTCCAGATGATGAGAGCAGCACAGAGCTACTGTTTTTGAACCAAATTTTCCATGGCTATTAAGTTTTGTGAATTCCAATTTTTAATTTTAAAAACCTTTTTCACGAGGTCAATTTTCAATTTTTTTTTTTTGTAATACTTGTGCCTGCTTCTGAACAACCTTTCCAGTTCCTCCAAATCTGCTCTCATCTGCAGTGTGCTGCTGCGAAACCAGTTATCAAAATGTTATAGAAATTTATTTAAAATACTAGTAAACAAACTAAATACCTAAAGTGGAGCGAGGCACTGAGAGATCTGATGCATGGACTCCTGGCTTCTAAGAGGGCCTGTCTGCCAATTTCCTGGTTTTCTACATGTTTTATATGGTTCAGGAAGCTAGATAAATAATAGCCTTCAGGCTAGGAGAGAAACTATCCCACACTTCTCCCCATTCTTCTGGTCTCCTTCCTCTTTCATTCCTTTCCCTTTCAGAGGCATCTCGGATGGCAATTAATCCACTAAATTGCATTCCACGACAAGACCACCATTATTCACTGATTTCAACATTAGAGGAATGTCATGGTAATTTTATCCTTTTACACCTTTAACTTTTCTAAGTAATTAAGAGGCAGCACTTAAGAGAAAAAAACCTGCTTTGAATATTCAAACATATACGTCGATGTCTAACTACTAACAATGTAAAAAGTTACATTCAACCAACTACATAATCTGTCCTATTCTCCCTCCTCTTGGCACATCCCACTTCTGCAGCTGTCATCTTTAAAGTCCTCAACACTGCTATAATCTAGTGACTTTTGATGACTCTAATCTCTTAGCGTACGTTTGCAGCTTTAAGTTAAACTATAATCTCTCTAGATCCCAAAAACCACTCAAAAATTCTTCCTTTCAATTCCTTGCAGCACCTGCCTTATGGGGCTACCTAGTATTGAATATATTGGAAGGGCACAGCCAAAGAAACCCCTCAAAGGAGTTTTCCTTCCTTTCAGCACAAAGACCTTCACCAGTGCAGCCTCAGCTTGGGGAAATCTACAAGAAAGGAAACAGGAGACTTCCCTGGTGGCTCAATGGTTAAGAATCCACCTGCCAATGCAGGGGACACAGGTTCAAGCCCTGGTCCGGGAAGATGCCACAGGGGACCTAAGCCCACGCGCCACAACTACTGAGTGACCCAACGCAGCCAAAAATAAATAAATAAATTTATAAAAAAAGAAAAAGAAGAAAGGAGACAGTAGGGGCAAGTCCAAGATTATGACGCAACTCAGAACTGACAGTCTGGCTCTCTACCTTGGTTGTATGTGAAATATAAACAGAGCTCAGTGCAACTTAAAAAAACAAACAAACAAAAAAACACAAAACAAAAAAACTTCAAAAGTAATAGTGACAGGAGAGAGATCACCATCAAGAGTTCTAAGAATATGCAACGATGGTAGCAAAACTATTGCCATATGAAGGTTTGACAGCTGACTCCAAAATGTCTTTCTTCTTTTTATAAGAATAGCTGGAGGAACTTCCCTGGTGGCGCAGTGGTTAAGAATCAGCCTGCCAATGCCCGGGACACGGGTTCGATCCCTGGTCTGGGAAAACACCACATGCCGCAGAGCACCTAAGCCCATACGCCACAACTACTGAGCCTGCGCTCTAGAGTCCGCGAGCCATAACTACTGAAGCTCATGTGCCTAGAGCCGGTGCTCCACAACGAGAGAAGCCACCGCAATGAGAAGCTCATGCACCGCAACAAAGACCCAATGCAGCCAAAAATAAACACATAAATTAATTAAAAATAAATAAAAATTAAAAAAAAATATGTCATTCTCTTTAAAAAAAAAAAAAAAGAATCGCTGGAAACAATATATCCCTATTCATTATAGGAAGAGATCAAAGACTAGGAAGGAGGCATGTGCATACACTTAACACTGGTTCCTTGGAAGCATACAGCACCTGATGAATCACCGCACAAAAAAGGAAACCAAGAAGGAACGCTGGACATACCAAGTGAGATGGACTGAAAGCTCTGCATAACAGACTCTCTTTCTTGGCAGGTCACAGTTATTACTGTCTAGCACAGTGATCACATAACTATTTTTTGAAGGAATTTATTTATCCAAAACCTTAAGTTTTCCACTCAAAGTCTGAGCACTGAAAAAAAGTCAGATACAATGTCATAGGAAAAGCCTGCTAGGACACCTTCCTAAACCTAAAGTTTTATTTCATACACAAATACAGAACCTCCAGTTTTTTGGATTAATTCAACATACACTTGCACTTAAAAGCTTAATGTCAAACTTTTGTAGAATTTTATCCTCTGTTAAAAAAAGATGTATTAACCTGTAGGAAGCATTTTAGAAAACTTTATTAGCATTTTGAAATAACTAATAATAAAAGTAACATCCATTTCTAAGGGCTTCTTCTTAGTATTCTACCTCACTTAGTAAAGTTTATCTTACCCTTTAAAAGCAGGGATGGTGGAACTGTTTCCAAAAGAATTAAACTTATATAACACAGTTGTAACAAAATATTTCTCATCTTCAATAGTATGATTCAGCTGACATATTTTCAGTTTAAGTTAAAAGAAAAAGTGCCTTGTGATAAAGTCTCACCACAAGCATATTACAGTTTCTAAAGAGAGACGGGGGGCTTCCCTGGTGGCACAGTGGTTGAGAGTCTCCCTGCCAATGCAGGGGACACGGATTTGTGCCCTGGTCTGGGAAGATCCCACATGCCGTGGAGCGGCTGGGCCCATGAGCCATGGCCACTGAGCCCGCGCGTCCGGAGCCTGTGCTCCACAACGGGAGAGGCCACAACAGTGAGAGGCCTGCGTACCACAAATAAACAAAAAAATGGAGACAGGGACTTTCCTGGCGATCCAGTGGTTGGGACTTCGCCTTCCAATGCGGGGGGTGCGGGTTCGGTCCCTGGTCAGGGAGCTAGGATCCCACATGCCTTGGGGCCAAGAAACCAAAACATAAAGCAGAAGCAATATTGTAACAAATTCCATAAAGACTTTAAAAAAATAAAATAAAGAGAGACAAAACAAGCATTTTACTGGAGTCTGAAGTCAGTGGACTCAAGCTCAAGACCAGACACAAGAGGCTCATTCAAGAGTCATTAAGAACATCACAGGTAAAAGTCATGTGCCAGAGGCTAGTAACAGAAAGATAAACAGTCGCTGCTCTCAAGCTGAACATCTCGTGGAGGTGTCAAACATGTAAACAACAACAAGTTATGAATTTTTAAGAGGGCTATGAGAATTTGAGAAAGTAAAGCAAAGACCTAGAAGTTGAGTGGCACCAACTGTACACATAGCAGGAAAAGACAAAGAATCCTAAATACTTAACTAGCCTCTCAGCAAGGAGGCTGGCAAAAAATGTTAATCAAAAGATAACAAACTACTGAAATCCTTTAAACCCAGAAATTACAAAGGAAACAATCATAAATGAAAGTAAAATCTAAAAAAAAAGATGTTCACTAGAGGATTATTTAACATAAGAGAAAAAACTTAAAACCCAAACATCCACTAACAAGGGACTAGCCATGGGATGGAATATCACACTTATTAAAATAATGTTGATGAAAAAAATCTGATGACAGGAGAAAAATAGTACAAAGCTTCTTAAAATCACACAATTATACCTACATTATCTCAAGCATGTTAATAGATGTACAAATTTTTTTTAGGTTCAAAAATAAATCATAATGTTAAAGCTGGCTATTTCTCAGAGATAGTGATTTTGTTTCATTTTTACATTGTTCTATATTTTCCAAAAATTATACAATCAGTATTGTTACATTTTAAATTGGCAGAAAAGTTATGTAAGTCACTGTATTCCAGGATTCCCTTTTAAAACCATTAATACCCCTTTCATCTTTTTCGGGAGAGAATCTCTCTCCCCCAAATTCCACAGAACCCACTCATTTAAACAGGTTAATATCTGTAAATTCCTTGAAATAGTATCTGGCAGGTAGAACGCAGCTACACCAGTGTTCACTTTATTAAATATTTTAAAATTCCCTTTATCTAGTCAAAGTAATTAGTGTGTTTTATAGCTGGTCTATTTTTCATGCCAGTTTGACAAAAAAAACCCATAGGTTTTTATTTTTCTTTTCTGAATTCCAGCATCTCTTAAGGGATGACTACTGCTTCCCTCTGAGATTCTTCCTTCAAAGAAAGAGCAGGAGGAAGAAATTCTGTCAAATATCAAATTCTTCAAAGGGAAGACAGGAAATTAGTGAAGGGGGTGGAAGTTTAAAATATGGTTAATTGTTAAGACGCACCTACAGAAGGGTACTCCTTAACATATTAAAGAGTCTCTCACAAATCAACATTTCATGGGATTAAATGCTATACTTACCCAGATGAAGAAATAAAGAAATCATATACCAAACTCTTAACTACGGACAGGACTATATGTAACTATTTAGAAAAAATGTCTTCATATGTTTTTATGAGCTGCTTGGAGTGCGTGTGGAGTAGTGGTGATGGTGAGGGACAGTCCAAGGGAAACTAAGAAACCAAAGAAGGCAAGCAACTGTTCTACATAATAAAGGAGGGAGAGATTTGAACTTGCAAAGTGGAGGAAGACCTGAGGGAGAAATCAAGGAACTTAAGTGGACTGTCTCCCCTAAGTAAGTTTTCAGTCAAGTCCACATTGCTCACTTATGCTTTAGTAAAAATGGATTCTTTTATTCAAAGTAATACTGAATTCTGCATCTCAGTTGCACAAGACTGCACGCAGACACAAGAACAGAACGGGACACACCTGGCTTATCCACAGATATAAACTTATTCCACTCATGTATTCATTTTTAGTTTTGACAAACTTATACATGCATGAAGTTTGTTTACAGAAACAGGTCTATAAGACTTATAAAAAATATCAGCAGTTTTTTTAGTCCCCTTATCCCAGTTTCCATTCACAGGCAACAAGGAACAGGTACCTTTCGTTTTAGTACCTAACTCCATTTCTACAAATAATACTTGCAGTGCTCCTGTTTGCTTTTTCAGTTTTAGGTGTTACATACATAAATCTCTTTAAACACTATTCCTCCTCCCACCCCCCAGCACAAGCACAAATGCTTCCCAAAGTACTTTTATTTAGAGGATATCAAGAAACTACAACTCAATAATAAGACAAACAACCTAATGAAAAAGTGGACAAAAGATCTGAACAGACACCATAAGTTACTGGAACCCAAAAGGCTATCAATGGGTAAATGGATAAACAAACTGCAGTACATCCATGCAATGAAATCTTTACCAGCAATAGTAAGAACCGAACTATTAATATATGCAGCATGGATGAATTTAAAGTAATTATGCTGAATGAAAGCCAGACCAAAAAAGAACACATACCTTATGATTCCATGTATATAGACCTAAGAAAGTTCAAATTAACCTATAATGACAGAAAGCAGATTAGTGGTTCCTTTCCCTTGAGCTAGTCAGAGTTCTCAGAGAAGACACTTCAACTCTGGCCAGCATCCTAAAAGCAAAGTGAGGGAAGGTGGCTGCGGATCTTAACAAATACTGTAAACTCACACTCACTCTCATTTTAGCAAACTTTGACAGGAAGTAGGTGTCAAATGCCACTGATATGCCACTTCTTTAATGGAAGTCTTAGATAAATAGATTTACTGAAAAGCTAAACCGTCTTCATGAATGAAACAGCATATCATCGATGAAACACCAAATGATAAATTAAAGGCAAAATTAGATGGTAAGCCTAAAAAATAAATTCAACAGTTGAAAATTTGGGACAAGGTGGAGGGAGAAGAAGACCTACTGTGGACATATTGTTTTAAAAGTCAAAACTTCCAAGAAAGACAAGTTAATAAAATTCTCTGATTTTATATTTTGTACTTTTGTGGGAGGTAACAAAGAAACCAAGTGATTTACCCACGGTCACTTGGCTTTTTAGTGGCAACAATAAAACTCAAATTTAAATCTGGAGAGATCTTAAGACAACATCACAGAGTTGAAAACCCAAATCAGAAGTTTTAGGTCTAGTCACACATAGGGATACCATGAAGATACACAGGCTCAAGGACCTACGGTACAGCACAGGGAACTATACTCAGTATTTTGTAATAACCTATAAGGGGAAAGAATCTGAAATCCAATCATATATACACCTGAATCACTGAGCTTTACACCTGAAACTAACACGACATTGTAAATCAACTATACTTCAATAAAATACAGATATACAGTCTCTGAGAAAAGTGGGCATTCCTGGCAAAAGGAACGATGTAGCAAGAGCATCCAGAGGCAAAAGAGAATCAGGTAAGTTCCAGTGCTCAATATATATATTTAAAAAGTGGAGTTTAAGCTTAAAGGCAGGTGAATTTAAATTTTATCCTAAATCCACTCTTCATGCAAAAAAGGGCTGATTGGTGTTTGTTTTTCTGATACCCGACATTCAGAGGGTCTGATGCTGGAGGATATCCTTTTCCTGGACTTTGCCATCATCTCTTTCCCATTTCACTGACTGACCTTCCTTGTTTTCAGCTCCCTATATTTGCCCTTTAACTCAATAGTTCTCCACCACAGTACTAGTTGTCAGGAGTGTGCAAAGTCAAGTACCTGGAGTTTGTGATTCACTTTTTAAACAAACAAAAAAGGGTAGTTAAAGCATCATTCACTTGATTTGGGGCATAAGTAGAGAAAAAAAAGGACAGAATTATAGCAAAGGAACTGAAAATTTCACATAACTCTAAGTATAAGCAAGGCAGCATGGAGTATATGCCAATGCCATCCACGTCTGTCCCAAGAGGAAAGATCAAAATCTAGTAGGAAAAGATCATACTCTAACCCATTTCACTTTTGCTGACTCCACTGATGTCTGCCTTCACAGCTTTCTTTTTATTTTTTTCACTACTAAAACCGTTCGACACTCCTCTTTTGATCAACAATTAATTCCTTCCATAATACCTTACCAAGAGTTAGGTCTATAAAATGTAAAAGGGTTGGGAGAACACTCAAGATCAGTACACCTGTACAGTTTCAGCGGTGCTAAACACTGGAAAGTGAATAATCTATGGAGAGCAACTCTTTTCAAGCATTTTAAACCAGAACAGCTTACGTGCCAAATCTATATAAATCATTAATTGCTTAAATGTTTGAAATTATGACTCCATGTACTACATGAGCATTCAACAGAAATGATAAAGTCAGGTACAGGCTTTCCTGCCTTGACCTAAGGAAGAAGAATAACCACATTGCTATGCTTTAAACTTTAAGAAAGACCATATATCTACACATCTTCCTGATGCCTACAGTGATCATGCACCAAGTCATGGGCCAACAGTTCACTCTCAATGCATGAAGAAGAACTCTCAGAAAATCAGAACCTGCAGCAAACAGACTCTTGGCTCCAAGAGTACTCCTATCGATAAACAGTAACTACAAGGGTATCATACTGTAAATTTTAGACCATAATATATGCTTCAAATTATGGCATTTTACATCATGCAATATGCTAATGGATTACAGATACAACAAGCACATCTTAAGAACATCAATGCTGATGAAAGGAAAAGATGTCATGAGCTAAAAGAAAAGTGAAACTGGTCATTTTAAGACAAATTTTAGCTACTTTAATTTGTCTAAAATGGACAAATGACTACACCGCAGTTAAGAAATGGAAATGACTTCCTATGGAGAAGCTAAATTCTATTGTCCTAGCAACAGTCTATGAAATGCGGCTGCCCTCCAAAAGTAAAACAGGTTGTCCTATGAATCCATCTGAGCAAAGCTAAAATTTCAAAGGTAAAAAGTCTTTAGAAATTCTCCAAGAAAAATTCCTCCACTTTATCCACTTTACCTTCACACAAGCTACACAATGTCTAAGTCCTAAATCAATCCGCCAGAAAAATACTGATTGAACGTTCATGGGATAAAACTCTATATATCCTCAAGAACTGATGTTCTTATCTGAATGAAATTACTAAGACAAAAAGGATATATAATAGATGGGAACTGTATGACTCAGACTACAAATGTACAGCAATTCAGACAAGAAAGTTAATGAGTGATGACTGCAAAAGGTAGATGAATGCTGAGTTTTGAAGAATGGGAACATTTAGACACACAAGATCAAGGGTCCCATCAAGTGAGAGGAAAATCATAATGGCATCACAGCAAAAGGAATAAGAAGAGTGTACGCAGCATACTGCCAGACATGACTGTCCCGCAGTGGGGAGTCAGCATTATAGTACTGCAGCTCTGCTCTCAACTCCAGAAACTTGATTCACATTGCAAACAGCACCCCCCGGAGGTGTGCAAAGTGGTGACCCTGGTTAAGTAATACAGAAAAGCAACAAGTGGGTGCTCCACTAAAAGGGATTCTGTGAAACAAGGGAGCTTTTAAAACACTAAACACATTTAGATAGATTCAGTCCATATTACCATAGAAAAATATGGGAGAAGTCCCAAATGGGAAACTGCATAAACCAGCCTGTCTCGGATTTGGGTTTTGCCCCTCTCCCTCCATAAAACTTCTATTACTATTTCTTAGAATCGGTGTTCTAAAATGCACTTTAGAATACTGAGCTACTTTATAAAAGGTCTTCAGAGTCAAGCTGCATCTTGATAAAGAGAAAAATGAGGAACCACTGAGCGTTTTAGTCAAGAAACGACAGCAGCAAAACTACTTAAAAACAAGAAAATTCTGGCACAAATATCAAAGGTAGATTAGAGCAGCAGATCTGAGAATTTTGAGAGTAAAAGATTGCTTAGAATCCTTCTGGGAGCAAACCAACTCACTGAGTTAATACAATGAACAATAAATCCACATTGTTAATAATCAAGTTATTTAAAAAGCATCTTTTAAACAGACAAATCCTTTTTTATGATCTACTTTTCAGAACATACAATTTTTAGTCCTAAATTGGTCAAGTCTTTATAACAGTCATACCAGTTTACAGTTAGGGAGTATCATCTCAGATTTCACAATGTAAGCAAGCACTGGTCCATTCAAAACTATCCTTGTTTTTAACTCCAGAGGCCGAAGCGACAAAAATATTAATACAAATCCAGGTATCCTGGATTTGGCGACACCACATTGTTGAAAGTTATCGTACTTAGAAATACCAAATAATATTCCTACCAAAGAGGTAACTAAAAACACTGCATACTGTTTAGAATAATTAACAAAGTTATTTAGGAAAATTTTAATGAAAAATAGCTTTAAAAGAATATGGTGAAAGGTTTACCATAGTTTATCTGTATCTCTCTACCAGAAATTTTTATGAGCTTAGATTTCCACAACCATTAGTAAATTATAACCCATGATTTCTAAATATATTCTGAAGGGCAGTGAACAAGCCTAAGGTTTTGTAACAAATGATCAAAAAAGTGTTCAGCACAGTCTTGAGATGGACCTGCTTTGAAATTAATTTCATTATAAAATCTATTTTAAAAACAGATGCAGGCTACTTACTCTAGTGTCATACATGAAGCAAAAACAACTGCATTTTAAATCTGGTCTTAAACAGAAAGTAATCCATATGGGGTAGAGAAAATGGTTAAAGTCAGATCAGTTTACATCAAATGGCTCTTACAGTAGACTGCTGAACTATATAATCTGTTCTTTAACATTAAGTAAAACAGCAGTAACTTTTGTTTTCATGCACAGAATGGTAAATTATCAATTAGTCTTATTAATATTCTTGAAAGATCATTAAGGACTAACCTGCTGTTTCTGAAGCAACAGCTACTTGTTAACTGAAATTAATAAGGACCACTACTTATCCACCAATTTATGTCCTTTTAGTTTGAAGGAACATCCAAAGTCTTTCCTTCTAACATAAAATAAGAGCTAGACTAAAGCATATCATATGTATATAAATATACAGTACTGTACTGACACAGCATGCAGTATTTTTACATAAGCCTCCATGTTCAGGTCATTTGGAATGGCAGACACTGGGGCATGAAAACAAACAGAGAAGAACATTTTCCATCTAGGACTTTCACAGTGCTTAATAAATAAGTAACTCAATAACCGTAGATGGATCTTCTGCAAGAAGACAGTGCACACAGATAAAAAAATATTTTCAATTTACCAGTCTTACAATTGTCACAAAAACCACCAAGTCCACAAATCAAACTTGGCTACAATAGTCAAAACTACTTGAAAGCACTATACTCATAGTCAAATAAATCAATGATGTCTTTCTAATTTATAAAGGCATCTCAACTACATAATATAATTTTAAGCGAAATGCAAACTCAACGTGTTTCTCAAAATGCTGACTACTGGGCCCCACTCACATCTGCTGAATCAGATTTGCAGGGGCAATGCCAGGGAGTCTGCACTTTCAGTAACTCCCCCAGGTGACCCTCTTGCACACTTTCTGCAGAACCACCACATTCCCTGTGAGCTTTATAGCAAGGTTTTGGATATCAAGAACTAAAATCTCATTTGGGACCTTTTAAAACTAAATTTCATTACATACCGAATTAATATTTCAAAAAGACTTAAGTAACAAGCTGTGGCAGAAAAAAACCAAATACATGAAAAAATGACAGCAGAAATTTAAAAAAGAAACTTTTAGTACAGGCCACTTTATTTTTAACTCAAGATTTAAGACACCCCTAATCATTTCAAGGACTAACCAGTCTTTGTAAACATAATTCCTAACTTAAAAATAATCCTATCCACAATATTAAAAATATAGTATTTCAAATATGTTCAAATTCATTTACTCAGCTGTTAAGCAAATCAGGGTATGAACTGCTTATATTATACTAAATACAAGCAACGATTAAATTTATAAGTTAAACCCAAACAACTCTGTTTATATTCCACTATTAAATTTACTGTGGTCAGTACCTGATTTTCATAAACTTATATAACTTTCACAAACTTATGTAGACATGTATAATGGAAAGAGCAATGAAGCAAAAACTAGAAGGCATCTAGAGTCCAGTTCTGGCTAATCTAGCTGCTGGCTATATTATATGACCTTAGGGCCTAGAGAAATCATTTTACCTACCTAAAAAACAAGGAAGGTACAGCTATCTACTAATTTCACAGATTTATTGTGAGAATCAAAAGGGATACTATGTAATACACTCTGAAATACTGTAAAGCATTTCATAAATCAAAGGCATTATCATTAAGAGTAAAATTTGAGAGACACTATCTTTAGGTGCCTGCTGTAAAACAGACTATTACAGAAACAATAAACATAAAAATTGACCTTTCAGATTCACCTAGATGTTGTACATTATTGTATATATCCTATAAATTATAAATATAAAACATAAGAATTTAATACAGTCATCTGTCTTATGCCCCCATTTATAATAGATCTATTTCTTGTGTAAAAACAGAAATGAAATTAGATGCACCATGAAATGATAACTGTCAAAACTGGTCACTAAGTATAATATTCTACTTTCACATGCTGGACAATTTCCATACTAAAAATTTTAACAAGACAACAATGTATATGTGTGTGTGTATAAAATATCTGTAAAAACTAAAAACCAAATCTTTTAAAGTTTTTTTTTGAAAATTATCCCCATACCTATTGTATCATTTTCCTTCAATGTTACCTCAGATTCTATACATTCCAAAATAAGCTGCTCTCACGTACCCTTCTATATATATCATGACACCTATTAGAAAATAACTATTCCTCTCCAACGGAGTGAGTAAATACTCTTACCCAAGCTGCAAAAACTTAATTTTCTGTTCCCTGATCCTTACTCCTTTAATTTTCTCATTCATTACAAAATTCCAGAAGTAAAAAGTGAAATGACCAGTTTCAACTACATGTATGTGTAAAAACATACGAAAAAAAAGGGGGTCAAATACACTTTTTTGTTAGTATTGCAAAAGACCACCAATAGTTGTAATTGGCCATTCCTCTTAAAACCTGTTGACCCATACAACTCAATTCACATGGTAAGAGAATGCTGCACCCAAAATTAACATATCTGTCAGACAAAGGAAATTGGTAAATTTAACCCCCAAATCAAGGATTCTATCAAGATATACATAACAATGTATAATTACTCTGCATACATCAACCTAATTGCTCAAATGATGTCCTTTAACCTGGGGCCATATTCCAGACTGAAAAACATAAACTACCTTTCATCACAAGCAGATTTTTTAACTTAATAAAACTATTTGTAGCTCAATAGCTTATGCTTTATAGTAGTCTATGAAGAAACTACAAGTGGTGAATTAAAAATTAAATGCAGATAGAAATGGTAACGATCTTGTGGTTTGCAATTAAAACTATATTTAGTAATATCCACACATTTATTTATTCATTACTTGAAAGCTGAATCATTTTTTATGTTACATCTGCAGTCACAATCATCAGAAGATATCCAGTGTCTAAAGAGATAGTGTACCTCAAGTTTTTGATTTGTGAGGGACGGGAACAGAAGGGACCAAGTGGTCAGGGAAGGAAATCTCACCCATTTAGCTGTCACTACAGCACCTGTTTTCTAAGCATTAAAAACTCCATTCATTTTTATATAAGATATTGATACATTAGACAAGAGCCATGCACAGAAACCACTTTTTCCAATATGGTCTTCAATAACTTTGAGGGTAAGTACTCCTGCTGGAAGTCCTCATTTGTATTATTTAAAAACAATTAATTGTAAAATCTGCAGTCAAACCATAAAAGGCAAGCTGTTGGAAGATGAAAAACAAAAAAATATTACTATACCTTATTCAAACAAGGTTAATAATTTTGCATGTTTACTTTAGAATCTCTTTATAGCACAGAAGCTAAAAAAATTTTATAAAACCACTATCATGCTGGTGGGTACCCTTATTTGGTGGCAACGGCTAGTTTTAAATATCTATTTACAATGAAGCTATTACTTTCCTTATTTCTTTTCCTAAGTAGATCCAGACTATTATTGCCCCTATTATTTTATCATAAGCACAAATCAAATCTAGTTTCTCACTTCATCTCAGAGTTCTACACTAAATCCCAAACTTCAATTAAAAAACCATGATTTCCCATACAATTGCAGAAACACCCCTAAAAGAGTGAGGTATTGCAGAATACGGGAAAATGAAGACAATTTCACCTTACACATCTAAATGGGGATGCCAGTAATGACAACTGCAACAAAAATCAAGAGGGTGTTCTCTGAATTTTCACCATTTTAATAAAAGAAAATGCTGAAATTTTAAATTAAAGGTGGCGCTCTGTCCTCAACTCACCCGATTGTGACTCACTTTTGCAGACTATATGGTAGGAAATAACTTACTTTTCAAAGATCTTTGCAGTTACACCCAAGCCAAAATCAGGACAGAGATCCATCCTTATTACAGCAATTCATGCAAAGAACAGAACTAAAACGGCCCCCTGAAATCATGGCTAAAGAAGCCCATTTCATATACTAGTTCTCAAAGTCTCCCTTTAAGGAATATGTTCCTATTTACTTCAAATTTGAACTCACCAGGACAAAAAAGAAAAAAAGAGGGGGAGGGGGACCCAGATGAAACGCTCAAGTACAAAAAGCAGATTCTCCTCCAATCCCTCTAATTCCCCCAATCCGCCTCTGCCACACACAAGGACAGGGAGTCTGGGGAAGGCTGGCGGCAGGACAAGCGGTGAAGGCCCTTCATTCACTCACGTGGGCCACTATCCAAAGGGTTACACACCCTCTGCCCGAGGAGAGCCTCATACAAAGCAGATCCTTACAAGTACTTTTATTACAAAATACACCCACGCTGAACAAGAGCTTTATTTTAAAATAAGACTGTCCTCAGGTGGGGGGAGGTGAAACACAACAAAGGCTTCCATGTTGAAAGGCAGACAGTCCAGATATAAGCATATAGGTACCTACACGCGTATGAAAAAGAATCCATATAACTAATTTATCATGAACAGCAATCGATACCAGCAGGAGCCATTAGATTATTAATAAACCCAGAAAAGTGGCATGCATAGCGGCCAAAGGTGGCTGCCTGCTGCGCTCTAACCCCAGGAAAGACAAAATTACGCGTGCAGAGGAGGGTCGAGCCCTCCGCAGGTTTAAAGACCCCCTGAGCACCTCTTGCCCTACCCTCCGCGCCAAGCACCGCTGCACCGCACAGGATTCGAGCACTCCCAGCCCTGCGAGTCCGGCAGAAAACTGGTGAATGAAATGCGCACAGACACCAACCTGGCCAGTGACCGCGGCGCAGAACCAGGGGTCGCTAACTAGCTAAGCCACAGGATTCTCCAGCAGGATGGAATAAAGGGAGTACACCCCCCCGCCACCTCCGCAACTGGAATGCGGCTCTTACTGACCCTTCCAAAAAGGGGGTGGAGGACGCAGGATTTTTTCTTTTTTTCTTTTAAACTAAGTCTAAGAACGCGAATCGGAAGCAACCGAGAACATCCTGGGGGGCCAGACAACAGACACCGGGATAAAGGCGAGACTGTTCTCCAACTCCCGGGGAATTGCCATCCGATGTGACACGCATCAATCAACTAGCCCCAGCCGGGGGCCGACCCCGGCCCCGCTCTCCGCCCGCGGAGCGCCAGTGGGGCTGAAGCCGGGGATTAGAGGGGTGACCCTCCCGGGGCGCGGGGAAAGTGCCGGGCACCGTTGCCCTCAAGGTCACCAGGCGCTGGAGCGGGGGCGGCCGGCCGCAAGATGGGCTATGGCGCGGCGGAGGCAGCTCGGAGAACTGAAGAGCTGCGGGGTTAGACGCGAAGTCCCACCGAGCCCCGTCCCTGGAGCCCTGGGCGGGGATTCCCGGCCGGACCCGGCGCTGAGGCGCACGCCGAGGAAGCCGCTCACCTTTACGATCTGCCAGGGCGGGCGCGGCGGGAGACAGCCTGCGAGGGGGCGCCGGAACGCCCCCGCCAACTTCTCCCGAATCCGCGCAGTCCACGGAGCACCCAGCTGTCAGGAGCCCCGCCGCGACGCCCCCACCTCCGTGTTCCGCCCGGCTTCCCCCGCAGGTAACCTGTCCCGCCGCCCCCGCCGCTGACGGGCGGCGGCCGCCACTCACCTCGCCAAGCAGCAGGAACCATTTTCCGAAGGGGAAAGGAAGGAGAGGCTGCAGGAGGGTCGGGGGAGGGGGCGGTGAGGACAGCGGGAAACACACCCACGCTGAACAAGAGCTTTATTTTAAAATAAGACTGTCCTCAGGTGGGGGGAGGTGAAACACAACAAAGGCTTCCATGTTGAAAGGCAGACAGTCCAGATATAAGCATATAGGTACCTACACGCGTATGAAAAAGAATCCATATAACTAATTTATCATGAACAGCAATCGATACCAGCAGGAGCCATTAGATTATTAATAAACCCAGAAAAGTGGCATGCATAGCGGCCAAAGGTGGCTGCCTGCTGCGCTCTAACCCCAGGAAAGACAAAATTACGCGTGCAGAGGAGGGTCGAGCCCTCCGCAGGTTTAAAGACCCCCTGAGCACCTCTTGCCCTACCCTCCGCGCCAAGCACCGCTGCACCGCACAGGATTCGAGCACTCCCAGCCCTGCGAGTCCGGCAGAAAACTGGTGAATGAAATGCGCACAGACACCAACCTGGCCAGTGACCGCGGCGCAGAACCAGGGGTCGCTAACTAGCTAAGCCACAGGATTCTCCAGCAGGATGGAATAAAGGGAGTACACCCCCCCGCCACCTCCGCAACTGGAATGCGGCTCTTACTGACCCTTCCAAAAAGGGGGTGGAGGACGCAGGATTTTTTCTTTTTTTCTTTTAAACTAAGTCTAAGAACGCGAATCGGAAGCAACCGAGAACATCCTGGGGGGCCAGACAACAGACACCGGGATAAAGGCGAGACTGTTCTCCAACTCCCGGGGAATTGCCATCCGATGTGACACGCATCAATCAACTAGCCCCAGCCGGGGGCCGACCCCGGCCCCGCTCTCCGCCCGCGGAGCGCCAGTGGGGCTGAAGCCGGGGATTAGAGGGGTGACCCTCCCGGGGCGCGGGGAAAGTGCCGGGCACCGTTGCCCTCAAGGTCACCAGGCGCTGGAGCGGGGGCGGCCGGCCGCAAGATGGGCTATGGCGCGGCGGAGGCAGCTCGGAGAACTGAAGAGCTGCGGGGTTAGACGCGAAGTCCCACCGAGCCCCGTCCCTGGAGCCCTGGGCGGGGATTCCCGGCCGGACCCGGCGCTGAGGCGCACGCCGAGGAAGCCGCTCACCTTTACGATCTGCCAGGGCGGGCGCGGCGGGAGACAGCCTGCGAGGGGGCGCCGGAACGCCCCCGCCAACTTCTCCCGAATCCGCGCAGTCCACGGAGCACCCAGCTGTCAGGAGCCCCGCCGCGACGCCCCCACCTCCGTGTTCCGCCCGGCTTCCCCCGCAGGTAACCTGTCCCGCCGCCCCCGCCGCTGACGGGCGGCGGCCGCCACTCACCTCGCCAAGCAGCAGGAACCATTTTCCGAAGGGGAAAGGAAGGAGAGGCTGCAGGAGGGTCGGGGGAGGGGGCGGTGAGGACAGCGGGAAACGCAAAGAACGGGGGCTCGGTCCTCAGCCCGTCCACAGGCGGCTCGCAGGACTCGGAGCGCCAGGCGAAGGTTCGGCTGCACCTCGAGGATGAGGTGGCCACGGAGCCGAGAGGTTCGGCTTCCACCAGCCGGGGCTCCCTACTCACGCTGCACTGCTAGGAGGCGGCGGCGCCGGCGGCGGAGGAGGAGGCGGCGCCCGGCCGGCCCCCGCCCAGAGCCCGGCAGCCGCCGAGTGGCCGCCCGCGTCCCCGCAGGACCCGCCTCCTGAGCTCCGCAGAGCCGCACACAGGGCGCGCCGCGCTCAGCACGGGCAGCTCTGCCGGCCTCACGCCGCCGTCCGCAAAGGCAGCGGCGGGCGGGGTGCAGCCCCCTCCGTGAGCACCGCAGCCCGACCCGCTCGGGGCGGGGCCCGCGGCCCCCGGAGAGCGGACAGCGGAGCACGAGGGGGCTGCGCGAAGCTTCGGGCAGGGGCGCCGCTTGCACCGGGTGGCCCGCAGGATTGCAGGGGGAGGCAAGGGGAGGTGAACACTCACCCGTTCCGGTCTGGCGCTCCCTTCTCTCCACACCCTTTCGCCTCCCGCTCCACGCTGGCGGCGCAGCTGCTGCCACTGCCGCCGCCGCCGCCGCCGCCGCCGCCGAAGCTCGCGTTGCCGCCGCTGCCGCCTTGGCTAGGCGCGGTCACGTGACGCGGCCCGCGGGGAGCCTGGGGGCGGGCAGGCGCGCGCGCGGGAGGAAGCGCGACTCGGACGGAGACTGGGAGCTGAGCGGAGCCGAGAGGGCGTTTAAGGGGAGGACCCGGAGAGCGCGCCCCCGGCTGGCGAGCGCGCGCCTGGTGATTAGCACTTGCCGCGCGGTGGGGAAAGGGTGGCCGGAGTGAGGGGCGGGGGACTCGCGCCTCCACGCGCCCCTCCCTCTCTTCCTCCGCTGAGCGCTTCGGCCGGCCGCGGCCCCCGCCTCCTCCCGCTGCCAGCGATTGGCTGAAAGGCTCTGACGTCCTTGTTTCCATGACGTATCGGGGCGGGGGGCGGAGGGGGAGGAGGGGGTGGGTCGGACAAGCGGGGCGGTGACGCCGTCAGTCACAGCTGCTGTTTCCGAGCGGGTCCGGGTGGTTCCCGCAACTGCGGAGGCAGGAGAGAGATGTCTGCCGCAGGCTGACTTGGGCGCCCTTTACTTGGGGTCCCGCCCGAGGCAGCCCCGGGTCTGCGATCCTCCGAGCCCCGAAGCCGGGCTGGCGGGCAGGCTAGGGCGAGCCCTCCAGGCGAGGACAGGTTAACGCAGACCCCCGCGTCCGCGGACATTTGAGCGGCTCCTCGCCACGTCTCTGCTCCATTCCGTACCGGACTCGGTTCCTGTCCTGGGCCGTGACGCACGCGCCGGACGACAAAAAGTGCCGCCTAGCTCGCTCCCTCCTTGGGGGAGGACAGCCCACACCCCCCACGGGCGAGGGGCGCCCCATCTCTGTTTCTGCCGGTCGGGCCCGTAGACTCCGGGGATACCCGCTGCAGCGCCCAAAGAGTTAACGCAGGCGTTCGGCCGGTGTGAATAGGCCCATCAGGATCTGCGCTCAGAATCCCCGTGTCTTCCTTTGGGGTTTGCTTTTTCTACCTATGCCAAGCCTTTGGCTCTTCAGTTCACTTGTAGCATCTCGGGGGGGGGGGCGGGGGAGGGATTGAGATGCTGAAAGGTAACATGCTTTGCCACAACCTTCAAGAGATTTTGCAAGTTAATAAAAAAGAAACCACCGTAGTGACATTTTCAGAAATAAAACGGGTTTTCTTTCCTACACACACATACACACGTGTTCAAAGATTTGTGTCTTACCTAAGACATCGTGCTCCATCTTCGTCTAATCGCCTCTGAACTGTCTTCGCTGCTTTAGAGACCTTGTCCGTGTTGTTTTCAATACCACTTAATCAGAACAAAAAGATAAATTCTGCAGAGGCTCCTCCTTTCTCTTAACTCCAGGACTGGAAAAATTAATGTCTGTAACGTCTTCCTAAAAGCAAACAGTCGATGCGAAGGACTTTATTATGTATGTTCACTCTGGTAGTGTTTACATTAAAATAGTTTTGAAGGATTTAAAAACTAGATATGTGAAAAGTTTAAAAAGCAAAAAAAACCCAGTTAACCCTGTTGAAAAATTTTTTTATCAATTTACGTATCTTACCAGGTCAAACAGTACCAACCTTTTGAGCTGTGCCCTTGACATGCAAAACAAGCACTGGGCAGGATGACCCCGTTTTTTCCTCTCTTTAATCACTGTTAAGAAATTGGTGGGTACAACAGCCCTTCCTGACACTATTTCAAAACTTCTTAACAGAAGAACAGATTAACTTTTCAAAACGGCTTAGAGACACTTAAGACTCATTGGCCTTCGTCCAACTTTTCCTCCAAGGAAGTCGCAATAGAAAATTGAATTATGTATTCTACTTTAATCAAAAATTTGACATTAAAGTAATATATGATTCATTGCTATAGTGCACTAGCAAAATGGATAATAGATTAAACTAGAATCTGTTCACTTTGTGGGTTTGTTGCAGTTCCAAATAACAAACGGTATGCTCGTACAGTGTTGTGGTCATGAAAAATTACTCAGCATGTTCATTTTAGGACATGATTTCAGTAGTTTTCATTTATGGAGATTATATACATATATATCCCAGAACATATTTTATGTGCATTTTAATGAAATGTGAGTCACATACAATAGTATATTTTTACTGTCATAGTCAAGATGATTGTATTGTGTAGTTTGGTTTTTATATTTTCATTCTTCAAACAGAAAGCAATATATAACTGTACACGTTATATACAGAAAATTCATCTTTTTCTCCCAAAGGTTTAGCACTGAAACCTTCTTGATGGTATATTTTTCATTGTAAAAATCAAGAAAATATTTGATTACTTAATTAGCATTTCCTTAAAAAATGGAACTACTTAAATTCAAGAATGCCACTGTATATGATATAACCGTATTCTTTTAATCTTAGACCTCACTTACTCTGGATTCAGTTGATCCATAGATATATTGGTGCATAATAAGAGCAATATAATGCAATTTATTGTTGAAATACTTAATCTTCTACACCACTTTTAATATGCTTTAAATTTTTTTTTTTTAGTTACAATGAAAATTTTATAAAGGTATAAATCTTATGGCAAGTTACTATTTGGGATGTTAACATTGCTTGAAGACAGGCTGTGTATTCAAAATAATGTATTTTGCAAACTGTTAAAGTATGTTTCATTTAGTGGCATAAATCTCAACTACTGACATCTTTTCTAATAAGTTGATCAATTCAATATGAACTAATTTATATAACTTATGGAGACAGTTTTCTAAAATCCTCAATGTAATTAAGTGTAAAGGGAAACATTAGGATCTTTATTCCCTCAAGAATTCTGTCACATTCATCTATCGAGGGGACAAAGTAAAGGCATACCAACAGCAGCATATTTTTAAAACCATATCATTTCCCAAAGTACACTTTTATACGTATGTGAATGTGTCAGTGCTAATCATTGCAGAATACTAAAGAGAACTGACAGGTGTAGGGAGGCAAAAGAGGAAAAATATTCAACGCTTCATAAAAAGTAGTTGTGTATGTTCTCAAATTTCCATTAACCTGGATCATCAGAGAGATATAAAGTGAAACATTACTTAGCTGAAAGCTGCAGAGAACTGTTATCTATTAGTAACAAACTAATTACATTTGCTGAATTAAATGAAGTATGATTACAGGTAAGCCTAGAATAAGAATTTTCAAGTCACATAATGGAAAATTTTTATAGGTGAAAAATGTGAAACGGTTAGATGTCATAATTTCATGGGAATTATTTAACATCCTGTACCCTTCAGTATAAGGCTTTTTTTTTTTTCTACCCCACATGTAGTATCTAGGTCATAGGGTGTGGCCCTAAATCTAAATTCCAGAGACTCAAAAAAAATGGAAAGATCTTACTTAAATGTTCTTGAGGAAGATTTTCTAAATGAGGACTTGGACTTGACTGGTGCCACGAAATATATAGGAGATTTAAATTAATGCAAAAGAAGATGGGGAATAGAAATGCCAGGAAATGTACCTGAGAATTAGCAAGTTTACCACATCCATTTTCCTATCCTTTCTTTATCTATGAAACATAGATTTACTACCTTTGTTATCTTTCACCTCCATATGTAACTCATTTATTTTCCCATTAATAATGGTGAGTTATGGTGTATCATAGGGTTGTTGTGAAGTTTTGGTGAAATGTTTATATTAAGCTCTTAACAGAAAAATTGGCGTGTACTAAATGCTCGGGAACTGTTGTCATTATTTTTCATAAGCATGCATTCTTTATCCCTTATTACAAAGTAAATGTGCTGCAAACAAGAATATACATTTTTACCTGACTTACTTTAATGAATAGGGGCTTATTCTCACATTAGAAGTTCAGAGGTAGGTGATAGTATGATTGATTCAGTTGCTGAACACAGAATCAAGGATCCAGGCTAACAGCTTTCTGCTCCACCCACCCTGGTGTGTGCGTCACTATTTTTTATGCCCCAAACAGGAAAATCAGAAGGATTTTTCTCACATTTGTGGTGCATCTTATGTTTTTCAGATTATTTAGTGCTTATAGTTTTATATAATTTTTCGTTATTGCCCTCTTTTCCTTTGAAACCCCTCCTTTGTTCTCAAGATATTAGAATGTGCTGAAGAATCACCTGTGTGAGCTTAGCGATGCAGATTCTTGGGGCCATAGTGGCAGAGCTTCTGACCCCGACTGTTTGGAGTGGAGCCAGAGGATAGGCATTTTTGATGGTTCCTTTAGGTGACTTTGATGCACTTCACAGTCTTTGTTTCCCTCCTTTGTCCTGACATTCTCTTGTTGTGTTCTTCATTAGTTCTTCATTCTCTTTCC
>NW_006774345.1:1692575-1698884 GCF_000442215.2 Lipotes vexillifer | reverse complement strand
TCTTTCCCTGGCTATTTCCAATATTAAGTTCTTATACTTGAGCATTTCCTTCTATCCTAACTTTCATAAAGTTCACCCATTTTCATGACTTCAGCCCACTGAGGATAAGGATAATCAACTCATCAATTTATTCATTAGTCATTTGTAGATCTTGACAATTATCCTCTCAGTTTACTAAGGAAGGAAAACATGGAAGATGCCTAATATTTAGGAGGCATTAGCATCAAGGTAGTAATTCATCTATCCTTTTATACAAAGAAACTTTCATTAAACATTTATTACATGCCAGACCTAATAAGATCTGGCACATAATAGGTGATTAAAATAAAATTAGTTTGAAATGAATAAAGAAATGAACTATCATCTCTCCAATGATAAATTCTAAATTTTTATCCACTGCCTTGTTCTTTTATTCTGGTGACCCCAGGGAACTCCTTCAGGGTCATTTTTTTTCTTCCAGGTAGAAATAAAGTTGAGCCTTGAACGACACAGGGTTGGGGCACGCACCTCCCAGCAGCTGAAAATCTGCCTATAACTTTACAGTCAGAACCCTCAGAATGGGACAAAATATTTGCAAACGAAGCAACTGACAAAGGATTAATCTCCAAAATATACAAGCAGCTCATGCAGCTCAATATCGAAAAACAAACAGCCCAATCCAAAAATGGGCAGAAGACCTAAATAGACATTTCTCCAAAGAAGATATACAGATTGCCAACAAACACATGAAAGGATGCTCAACATCACTAATCATTAGAGAAATGCAAATCAAAACTACAATGACGTATCACCTCACACCAGTCAGAATGGCCATCATCTACAAAAATCTACAAACAATAAATGCTGGAGAGGGTGTGGAGAAAAGGGAACCCTCTTGCACTGTTGGTGGGAATGTAAATTGATACAACCACTATGGAGAACAGTATGGAGGTTCCTTAAAAAACTACAAATAGAACTACCATATGACCCAGCAATCCCACTAGTGGGCATATACCCTGAGAAAACCATAATTCAAAGAGTCGTGTACCACAATGTTCATTGCAGCTCTATTTACAATTGCCAGGACATGGAAGCAACCTAAGTGTCCATCGACAGATGAATGGATAAAGAAGATGTGGCACATATATACAATGGAATATTACTCAGCCATAAAAAGAAACGAAATTGAGTTATTTGTAGTGTGATGGATGGACCTAGAATCTGTCATACAGAGTGAAGTAAATCAGAAAGAGAAAAACAAATACCGCATGCTAACACATATATATGGAATACACACACACACAAAAGGTTCTGAAGAACCTAGGGGCAAGACAGGAATAAAAACACAGATGTAGAGAATGGACTTGAGGACACGGGGAGGGGGAAGGGTAAGCTGGGACGAAGTGAGAGAGTTGCAGTGACATATATACACTACCAAATGTAAAATAGCTAGTGGGAAGCAGCCACATAGCACATGGAGATCAGCTCGGTGCTTTGTGACCACCTAGAGGGGTGGGATAGGGAGGGTGGGAGGGAGGGAGACGCAAGAGCGAGGAGATATGAGGAGGTATGTGTATGTATAGCTGATTCACTTTGTTATACAGCAGAAACTAACACACCATTGTAAAGCAATTATACTCCAATAAAGACGTTAAAAAAAACAAAACAAAAAAACTTTACAGTCAGCCCTCCCTCTGCACCAGAGGTTCTGAATCCTTGGATTCAACCAACTGAGAATGGTATAGTACTATAGTATGTATTTACTGAAAAAAATCCACATGTAAGTGGACCCAAACCTGTGCTTTTCAAGGGTCAGCTGTGCTGGAAGAAAAAAGCCAATTTACCAGTCATCAAAAGCCAGGTCACTGAAAGTCAATTTTTTCACTTATATGTTTTTGATGGCAGAGAAGAAGGGGTCAAGGGAGGAAAGCTGAAAATCCTGGGGAGTGTGCAGATCAGAATAAGGTAGGATCTAAAACAGAGGGGATTCACCTTGAAAAGATAAAGGAACATCTCTTTCTCTGATGCAAAAGAAAAAGCCAAAAAAAAAGTGTCAAAAAAGTAAATATTGAAGTTTAGAGGAAAGATGACATAGGCACACAAATGTCATCTTAATATTCCTTATATAATAATAGGTGCTTTTGGTCATCAGCCAGAATTGACTAAGGCTAAGTAAGGAGTGGGTTAAAGAAACTAAAGGATGGGCAAAGGATAAAATGGTATCCAAGGCCCAGGCAAAGTTAGAGTACAATTTTATAGCAATATAGGTTTGCACAATATTCTCTGGTGACTCAGAGTTGGGGTTTCTCATTGTGGTTACAGTTGTTAAGAGTTCAAGAGAGTCTGGTGCAGTTCTTCTCAGTGGGGTTTGTCATGGACCCTGATAATTGGACTGTATTAGTCTGCTAGGGCTGCCATAATAACACACCACAGGCTGGGTGGCTTAAGGAACTGAAGTTTATTTTCTTACAGTTCTACAGGCTAGAAGTCCAAGATCGGACTATTTGCTTTGCCTTTCTCTTTTGGAATCTACGGCCTCCAGGTTCTCACTCTGCCAGTAACTGTGCGGGTAACTACTCTTTTCAGTAGCTCTTTGAACTCCAGTAACCATGTCCTCATAATCTTCTGCTTGCCTCCCCTGTTTCTGACCCAATGATTAGACTTACTTCTCACATCTACTTATACTCACTTCTGCTTACTTGTTGCTTAGTTTCTGACCTCACTGGTTCATCGTGAACTTTAATTATGCCTGTTTCTTAAAAAAATGTCCTGATGACTGATTCCCTTGCCTTGTCAAGATTCTCACCTCCTCTGCATTTCTGGTTTTCCCCGTTCCAAATTCTAGCCCCTTTTTAATGCTCTGCTACTGTCACACACAATCCCCGCATTGAGTTAAGTGTGTCTGGCCACTGTCATTTCATTTCTTATTTTCTTCACCTAAATTTTTAAATTTAGTTTTTAAAATATTTCTTAAATTCCTTGTTTCAGTGTAAGCTATTGAAGCCGCTTCACCATTGAACAAAGAATATATCACAGCAAAATTACTTTTCCAAGTAATAGTGCCTTGTTTATAGGACTATAAGAACACTCCTACACTAAATAATCTACCAAAAAGGATGAAAATTTTATTGTTTTGGTTTGGTTGTGTTAAATTCTCTTTGAGCTATCATTATTCTACTGATATCACAGCATGCATATATGGTCTTCTATATTCCTGGGGACGATTTCTGAGGTAGTCCTATTCTAACTAAAGATCTCTTTAATCATACCCTGACATAACCAATGTAAAAGGTTGTATAGGGGCTTCCCTGGTGGCGCAGTGGCTGGGAGTCCGCCTGCCGATGCAGGGGACACGGGTTCGTGCCCCGGTCCGGGAAGATCCCACATGCCGCGAAGCGGCTGGGCCCGTGAGCCATGGCCGCTGAGCCTGTGCGTCCGGAGCCTGTGCTCCGCAATGGGAGAGGCCACAACAGTGAGAGGCCCGTGTACTGCAAAACACACACACACACACACACACACACACACACACACAAAAGGTTGTATAATTTGTCCAAAGTAGTTCTTGCTGTGGGGCATAAAAGGAAGTAAAGCATACAGTGTCTGGACCTAGGGAATATATACATCTATATAAAGTCATGAAATATCAAGAAAAATAATTCCAAAGAAATACATAAATATGTGACAGTATAGTACACATTGCATAAATTTGTGCCAAGAGAACTAAGATTCATTGGAAAGATTATTATGTGAAAGATGAATCTTAAACTTGGCTCAGAGGGGGAGGCAATATGCCATTTAGAAAGAGCCTTAGCTTTGATGGAAGGCAGGCCTGGATTTGAATCCCAGTTTTGAAGTTTGCCAACTGTGTGACTTTGAACAAGTGCCTTAACTGCTCTGATTCTTTAGTTCTCCCCTATGTAAATGGAGACAGTCTTCTAGTGTGGCTATGAGGATAAAATTAGATCATGAAGTTTTTCCTAGTAGACACTAGATGAATAGGTGTTTATATTCTTCTTTTAAGAATATTTATTTATTTATTTATTTAGGCTGTGCTGGGTCTTAGTTGCGGTGCGCAGGACCTTCGTTGCGGCATGCTGACTCTTAGTTGCAGCACGCATGCGGGATCTAGCTCCCTGACTAAGGATTGAACCCAGGCCCCCTGTACTGGGAGTGCAGAGTCTTACCCACTGGACCACCAGCGAAGTCCCGGTATTTATATTCTTCAACTCCCACTTAATCTGCCACATTTTATACTGTCTTCATATTTTCTACTGTATATGAAAATAATACAATTTACTGGAAAATGTAGAAAATATAGTTAAACTGTATACAGCTTCAAAAGGATTTTTTATGATCTATATTCATCATTAAAAAGGAGATTTTAAAAGTTGTCCTCATAATCTTCTGCTTGCCTCCCCTGTTTCTGACCCAATGATTAGACTTACTTCTCACATCTACTTATACTCACTTCTGCTTACTTGTTGCTTAGTTTCTGACCTCACTGGTTCATCGTGAACTTTAATTATGCCTGTTTCTTAAAAAAATGTCCTGATGACTGATTCCCTTGCCTTGTCAAGATTCTCACCTCCTCTGCATTTCTGGTTTTCCCCGTTCCAAATTCTAGCCCCTTTTTAATGCTCTGCTACTGTCACACACAATCCCCGCATTGAGTTAAGTGTGTCTGGCCACTGTCATTTCATTTCTTATTTTCTTCACCTAAATTTTTAAATTTAGTTTTTAAAATATTTCTTAAATTCCTTGTTTCAGTGTAAGCTATTGAAGCCGCTTCACCATTGAACAAAGAATATATCACAGCAAAATTACTTTTCCAAGTAATAGTGCCTTGTTTATAGGACTATAAGAACACTCCTACACTAAATAATCTACCAAAAAGGATGAAAATTTTATTGTTTTGGTTTGGTTGTGTTAAATTCTCTTTGAGCTATCATTATTCTACTGATATCACAGCATGCATATATGGTCTTCTATATTCCTGGGGACGATTTCTGAGGTAGTCCTATTCTAACTAAAGATCTCTTTAATCATACCCTGACATAACCAATGTAAAAGGTTGTATAGGGGCTTCCCTGGTGGCGCAGTGGCTGGGAGTCCGCCTGCCGATGCAGGGGACACGGGTTCGTGCCCCGGTCCGGGAAGATCCCACATGCCGCGAAGCGGCTGGGCCCGTGAGCCATGGCCGCTGAGCCTGTGCGTCCGGAGCCTGTGCTCCGCAATGGGAGAGGCCACAACAGTGAGAGGCCCGTGTACTGCAAAACACACACACACACACACACACACACACACACACACAAAAGGTTGTATAATTTGTCCAAAGTAGTTCTTGCTGTGGGGCATAAAAGGAAGTAAAGCATACAGTGTCTGGACCTAGGGAATATATACATCTATATAAAGTCATGAAATATCAAGAAAAATAATTCCAAAGAAATACATAAATATGTGACAGTATAGTACACATTGCATAAATTTGTGCCAAGAGAACTAAGATTCATTGGAAAGATTATTATGTGAAAGATGAATCTTAAACTTGGCTCAGAGGGGGAGGCAATATGCCATTTAGAAAGAGCCTTAGCTTTGATGGAAGGCAGGCCTGGATTTGAATCCCAGTTTTGAAGTTTGCCAACTGTGTGACTTTGAACAAGTGCCTTAACTGCTCTGATTCTTTAGTTCTCCCCTATGTAAATGGAGACAGTCTTCTAGTGTGGCTATGAGGATAAAATTAGATCATGAAGTTTTTCCTAGTAGACACTAGATGAATAGGTGTTTATATTCTTCTTTTAAGAATATTTATTTATTTATTTATTTAGGCTGTGCTGGGTCTTAGTTGCGGTGCGCAGGACCTTCGTTGCGGCATGCTGACTCTTAGTTGCAGCACGCATGCGGGATCTAGCTCCCTGACTAAGGATTGAACCCAGGCCCCCTGTACTGGGAGTGCAGAGTCTTACCCACTGGACCACCAGCGAAGTCCCGGTATTTATATTCTTCAACTCCCACTTAATCTGCCACATTTTATACTGTCTTCATATTTTCTACTGTATATGAAAATAATACAATTTACTGGAAAATGTAGAAAATATAGTTAAACTGTATACAGCTTCAAAAGGATTTTTTATGATCTATATTCATCATTAAAAAGGAGATTTTAAAAGTTTAATGAGGGCTTCCCTGGTGGTGCAGTGGTTGAGAGTCCGCCTGCCGATGCAGGGGACACGGGTTCGTGCCCCGGTCCGGGAGGATCTCACATGCCCCAGAGCAGCTGGGCCCATGAGCCACGGCCACTGAGCCTGCGTGTCCGGAGCCTGTGCTCTGCAA
>NW_006774345.1:1603706-1692532 GCF_000442215.2 Lipotes vexillifer | reverse complement strand
AAAAAAAAAAAAAAAAAAAAAAAAAACTTTTGAAATAGTAAAGTACTTGAGATTTAGGTTCTGTGTGGCTTTTATACTAGTTAAACTAGTAAGTAACTCAGATAATTTTTTGATCCCACAGGCTTCCTCTATGTCTAGAAGATTGCCAGCATTTGTTATGTTAAGGTCAAATCAATGGCTATACAGTCACGACAAGATTACTAGTAAGTGTTTCTGAGTAACGATTAAGCAGGAGAGTGTATGGTCTTCCCTGAAAACAAAGACAAGCAATTCTTTAAGAAAGCTTGAAATGACCACTGAACTATGAACCAGAGCCCAAATAATGAAAACCAAGCTACCTCCTCAACAAGAAATGTTATCCCAGCAGTGCAGCTGTGAGCTAATTAAACAGGCTAGATGGCTGTGCCGAATTTTAGTACTGCATTTACAGAATTAATTCAGAGGACATGTTATTAAAGTCTTGGGTTTATCAGAAGAAGGCAGCCTCTTTTTTCGAGCAGCATTTTAAAAATTAACATACTGGATAAGCAGCTTATTGTAGATGGAGCCTATGAGATCCTCCATATAGATGCAAAAACCAAGCAATGAATTTCTAACCAAAATAATGAGGCTATTGCACTCTGACAGTAAAATCCAAAAATAGTGCTTTAGATACCCAGAGAGCATGTTCAAAAATAAATTTTTATTCTATTTTATTTATTAATTATTATTTATTCTATTATTATTTTTAAGATTCTAAAAGACATATTGATGACCACTAATACACTAGAATCTAACAACTAGATATATATCCAAAATATGTAGCAATTCTCAACTTACCATAAATCAGTAATAATTGGAATGTGTAAGGCAAGGATAATTTAAATTAACATGTAGTATAATACCTTCCCTCTTAATTAATCTTAATAACTAGTAATAACAAGATTACTAGTGTCTTAAAATTTAAAGGCTTTAAAATTTATATCTAGAAATATAAATAGTAAATAAAAATTATACTTTATCAGTAAATTCTGAAAACTGTCCTTATTTAAGTTATTATACATGGGCAGTAAGGGTAGAAGTAAGATACTGAGAGAGTTAATGATGAAACTTTTTGGAGGCCCTAAAGTGTTACCATTTCAGGCACCTTGATGTAGTGACCCAGAAAGACACAGAGCAAGAGCGTGAACCCTTTACAACCCTATCCACCCATCTTCTAAAATGGAGAGAGCAGCACTTATCCTACATTTCTTCCAGTGCTGTACAAAAATAAAACAATAACTTTTGAAGAGTTGAGTAGTTTTGGTACTTATGTTGTAACAGGTAAAAATCATTCTGAAAAAAACAACACGAGTCTAGGTAGACACTTCATACTGACAAACAGATAAACCTCACATACAGTATATACTCCTATTTATAACTTTAATAGATGTGTAATGATTTAAGTAAAGCAATGCGGCAATGCGAGGGAAATTTTCTACATAGCTTTTAAAAGTTATTTTTAGTTTTCATTTTGAAAATTTTAAACATATTGTTAAGTATAGAAAATAATATCATAGATATCTATGTGCCATACCTACTTTCAAACTGGGAAGGCACAGAAAATCTGATGGTAATTTTGTTAACAGGGTTGACTTTTTTTAAAGGCAGGTACACATATCTGTTCTTATTGTTCCATACGGACTTACTCCTCCATCTAGAAAATCCTAAGAGTGCCATATTTTGGTTAAGTAGTTAATTTCCTCTCTAAATCCTCCAAACACCTCCCTAAATAATTCTAAGCCGGAATGAAATACTTTTGCAAGGACTGGTCTTTCAAAGCCAATTAAACAACAACAAAAAGAAAGTTTATTAGCTTGGTAGACTTCCCAGCAGTCTTAACTTTTTTGAGCTAAGACACAGAATTTTACAAATATCCTCTCTAGCCCATCAAAGTCAGCCACTCCCTTGATAAGACCATGGTAAGCTCCTGCCCAACCATTACTGGAACTGATTGACTTAAATATCTTGTCACATTTAGGGTATAGCTTGAAAAAAGGCTCTGAGGCAAAGATTAGATGACTTGATACAATGAGATATAAGCAATTTTTTTCTTGAAGGGGATAGCTTTAGGAATAAGAGATTACAGAGGAAGTGAATTATTCAGAAGATATCTAGTTTTACTCTTAGAAAATGAATTGGATAGATTTTAGATGGTATGTTAAGAATTTTTGGAAGGAGAGGTTCAGAAAGCAAGATGAGGTTACATAGGAAATCTATTCAAAAAGAGCTTGTGGTCACCAAGGCAAAGATGATCAGACTGTGGATTAAAGGAGATGTTGAGAATAAGAAGATAAATTTAGACAAAATATTAGGGCTATTATCTGGAAAAGGGAATAGACCCATGCAGAGGTAATTTTTTGCTTAACAGAAACAATCTCTCATGCTCATTCAAAACTTAGTACCTAGCTATATTTCAGGTCCTGTAACGGTACTATATTTACTGGAGATACAAGACTCACGGTCTAATGGGAAAAACAAAGACGAAAACAATCCTAATTCAGTGTGATAAGTGCCAGGTATGCATGTGTGCTATGGGAGCTTCACAGGGAGAAACAATACCTAAGCTGAATTTTGAAAAATTAGCTTGGCCATAAGATGGCAGAGGAAGAGATTTTTCAGGTAGAAGGAACCACACATCCAAAGACAGGGAGGTGTGCGGAAATGCTAGTTCTTTACAAATTACAGGTAATTCACAATGCCTGAAGTATAGGATGTAACTGAGGTTAGATATAGGAATGAGGTTGGAGAGAAAGAATGAGGTTGGCTGGGACCAAAGCCTTTATTAGGATGTCAAGAAGTCTGGTTTTAAGCAGCAGGTGACAGGATCAGATGTGTGTTTTAAAAAGTTACTCTGATAGCATCATGAATTAATGGTTGCAAGGGGTGAGGACAACTCTTTGGGAAGGCTGGGTTATTTTAGTAATGCAATTGGAAGTGATGAAGATGTAAAATGGACAAGTGGTGATGGGGATAGAGATGAGGGAAAATATTAAGGAGCTGGACTCTGTAGGACTCTGAGGTCAATTGAATCGGAGGGGTAGAAGGATAATAGAGAGGAAGGATTCAGACTCATCCGGAGTTAGGCTTGGAATGTGATGCTTACAAAGAAGCCTTCCAGCAAAATCTGCATTTTTAACTGTCAGACACTTTTGCATTGAATACAGGCTTGGAATCCCGTGATCTCTAACCTTTATAACTCTAAGAAAAGTCCTATTTACATTCGTATTACTAGAAAGATAAATTATCAGAGAATCATCTTAAATGAACAACTTCTCTAGAGTTAAAATCTATAGGTTTTCCTATATTTCTTCAGTAACTTTTACAGGTCTATAGTGATTTCCCAGCAATCATGTAGATAATTCCTCATCTAGACCAGAGCAATCGTCTAGACAGGGTGTCTTAAGATGTTAAGTTAAAGCTCAAAACGTGCATATACATGTCTTTGTCTCTTCCTGTCTCTATATATCTAACATATCTCTAGGTAGATAGGTAAATGATAGGTAGATAGATAGATAGATAGAGATATCATATATATTTGAAAGTTCTGTATATACAGAAGTTTCTATAGCATATACATGTGGTTCCTATAATCATTCTATCTGAACCAAACTCCAAAGATTTAGGTAAAAATATATTTTCAATTTGATACAAATCTCTCCATATTAAGTCACTTATTCCATCTGAAGCTGCAAGTTGTCACAATCAATAGTCATTAATGGTGATCAGAAAGGAACTGAACAGGAAAGGAGTCAAATGGCAAAATTACTTTCTAAAAAGAAACAAAGCCTTCATAATAAATACAAAAAACACAACTCAGTAGGTGGCAAAAATAATTGAGGCCAAAATGGCCAATTCAGTGAGTAGGATAGAAGGATAGAAAATATCACTCTTATTCCCTTTGACCCAAATTCTTGGACAATAGTAGGAAGAGCTGTTAGAGCTGCCTTTCCACTCCCCTGTGCTGCCCTTTCTGTGTCTTCTTTTGAATACAAAGCATTTTCCTGCTGCCCAGACTCCTTCCTGGTGCTCCACCCTGGCCTCATACCAACAGACCTAGGGTCTTCCTTTCCATCTATAAACCTAATGTGACAAAGGATGGTGTGAATTTTAGACACCTCAATAAACGGGACACATATTTTTGGTGAGAGAATAGTTATCCCTTTGGGTCAGTTTCAAATTGAAGAATACCCAAGGAGCCGCCCACTTTTATATGTATGATACTTTCTTTCTAAAGAAAGAAAAAGTAAAAAAATAAAAATATTTTTATTTTTTATGCTTCGTATTCTTGCCACAATGATGACTCAGGACATTGATAAGCATGTGTCTTTCATACGTCCCCCCCATCACTTTTCCACTGTATCTCGTTTTACATGTGTGCTAATCACAAAAATCCTAAGTGCAATAATTCGTAAAATTTGCCATGACTGTAAAGAAACAAAGAGTTTTATAGAGTCTGAATACCATCCATGATAAAATGTCCACTTTCTTTTGATTTTTATTTTGTTTGCTTTCTCAAAGTCTAGGCAGTCTCCTTGATCTTCCATATTTCTCTTCAGGTTCTCTCTGACATCTGTTCTCTTCCAAATCCCAGTGCTTCTGCTGGTCTCCTCATTTGTAAAAAAAAAAAAGCTTCGTAATTTTCACGAAGATTGGAATAATCAGACTTTGTTTCCCTGCCCATTTCTCTTCTGTAATTAACATATCCTATTGCTTTAGAGTAGTCCTCCTACTCTGATTCATATTCTGATTTTATAATTTACGTCATTATAAAATATATTCCAGGGAACAATTCTGGTCTTCAAATGAGGTGTTTGCAAATATAGCATTATTAGAACTCAAGAGTGTTGCCATCTTTTGTATTTGTCATGTATTTGTATACGCCTCAAAGCTGAAATATTCTGCACTTGACTTGCAGCTACTTTCTCCTCCTCCCTCTTCTAATAGTTAGTTACAAGCTTTTTCCTTAGGTCATCGCAAACTGTCCTATTTCCTCCCTAGTCTAATAGTGCACTTATGTTCAGTATACTTGGGCTGCCTGTTTGCTCTTGAGTTTATTTCTCTTCCTTTTTCAGAGGGTACAGAATCTGAGCATGGTGAATACAATTGATATTCTCTGTTATTTGTCAGGCAAGTAGCTAATTTAAGACCTAAAATAGTAGTGTACATTATTATAAATAACAATTATAAGTGACCAAGTACCAATCTTGTGCTTTCAGCTGTAGAAAAGGAAATTTTCTTAGAAAACCGTGACTAAATACTATCGGTAATAAAATGTTTATGCTGAGCTTCCTTGGTGGCGCAGTGGTTGAGAGTCCACCTGCCGATGCAGGGGACACGGGTTCGTGCCCCGGTCCGGGAGGGTCCCGCATGCCGCGGAGCGGCTGGGCCCGTGGGCCATGGCCGCTGGGCCTGCGCGTCCGGAGCCTGTGCTCCGCAACGGGAGAGGCCGCGGTGGTGAGAGACCCGCGTACCGCAAAAACAAAAACAAAAACAAAAAATGTTCATGCTAATCATAGTGGTAAGATTTTGAAAGTTAGAAATGCTGATACTCTAATATCACCATTTCTCCCCATGATACTTAAGTAGAACGTGGAACTAGATACTAAATCTAGAGCATTTTTCTTTACAATATTATTTTACAGCTCATTCTAATTCTAACTAAAAAGTAAGTCCTTTCTAAAACTACTTCTATTACCAATGAAAAATTGTGTTGACAGCCCCCTACTACTTTGTCAGTGGTAACCTTGCTTTTGCTAGAACTGATTCTATTGTCCATACTAGATAGGGCAGAAACTGAACTGGTGAAGGGAGATAGATAAATCTAAATTTCTGGGATCTTCCCTGGTGGTCCAGTGGTAAAGAATCCACCTTACAATGCAGGGGACACGGGTTCGATCCCTGGCCAGGGAACTAAGATCCCACGTGCCGTGGAGTAACTAAGCCCATGCAGCACAACTACTAAGCTCGTGCGCCTCAACTAGAGCCCAGGTGCTGCAAACTACAGAGCCCATGTGCCCTGGAGCCTGCCCACCACAACTAGAGAAGAGAAAACCCGCTTACCACAATTAGAGAGGAGTCTGCGCAACGAAGAGCCCGTGCGCCACAATGGAAGATCCCTCTTGCTGCAACTAAGACCCGATGCAGCGAAAAATAAATAAAATAAATAATAAATCTTTAAAAAGAATTTCTGGAGCATCTTTTTTTTTTTCTTTCAGCATAAATATTTAAGCATGCCAGGAGAAATTCTGAAAAAATTGTGACAGTGGGATTGATTTTCCCTATAAGTAGGGCACTCACTGTGTATCTGAGAAAGGAACTAACACTTTTTAAGTCTTTCTAAGTGATGGCTCTATTCTAGGCACTTTAAAATATTCGCTTTCATCTTCGCTGTCTCCTACAAACCAGGTACTATCATCCCTATTTTACAGATGAGTAATTAAGACATAACTTGCCCACAGTTGCACAGTTACTACTAGGAAGAGCCAGGTTTATGACAAAAAGCTGATTCTAAAGCTCACGTTCTTTTCACTTTCTTTAAATAGGCCCTTCCTGGTCATTCTTAAGGGGAAATATCAGCCTTGCAATGTATTATGATGCTTACCTCGAGAGCCCTATAGTTTGATGGATAAGAATGTGGTCTCTGGAGTTGGACTAATTGGGTTCCTACCACTCACTAATTTTGTAATCTTAAGCAATTACTTGATGTCTCTTTGCCTCAGTTTCTTCATCTGTAAAAAGGGAGCGATTACAATAATATCCACTCAATAGTGTGACTTGTGAGGACTAAATGAGGGAACACATATAAAGTACTCACTAGAGTGGCCGACACACAGAGAGTGTTTAATAGATCTTATTTTCTAGGAGTTTGTTTCTTTATAAAAATTTGTCTTTCTGTGGGTAGAGAAAAGAAATATGGGTTGTAATTTATTTTTTCTTGGCTTCTTATGTCTGGCTCTAGTAATCAGTGTTTTGTTTTTGATCCTTACCCAATTTTGCACAGTCATTGTTTTTCCTTCATCTTTCCATACGGAAGATGAAAACATGACCATCAGTTTAATTCTTTGCTAATCCTCCCTTTGAGAGATGGAGTCTAATTTTCCTTCTGTTGAATACAGGCTAGACTTGGTGACTTGCTTGATGAATAGAATATGATAGAGTGGGACTTGTGAAGCTAATTAATAGGAAGTATTGAATCTTCTGCCTATACCTTTTGAATGCTCACTTTTGGAGGTCTCAACCACCAGGGAAGAAACCTGATTGCCTTGAGAACTCCATCTTAGACAGTCATGTGTAGGCCCTCTGACCATCAGGCACAGCTAAGCCCAGCCTTCTAGTCATCCCTGCCAAGGAATCAGAAATGTGAGTAAAGTTGTCTTGGATCCTCCAGACTGGCCCATCCACCAGAGGAATATCACTGAAGGTCCCCAGTTGCCAGAGGACTCTCTCAGCTGACACTTGCCCTAATTCCTGACCCACAAGAGTATGAGATATAATAAAATGGTGGTTGTTTTAAGCCACTACATTTTGGGATAAGTTATTACATAGCAAGATATAACTGAAACATGCATTTATTTATTTAAAAAGAAACTATTCTGCCAGCAGCTGTTGTAGACACTGGGGGATGCATCTGTGAATAACCCAAGCAAGGCCACTGTTCTCATGAAGGCTACACTCCACTGAGGGAGACAGACAATAAAAAATAGACAGTATTTAATACATTCATAATTTTGGATATACATAAATACTGTAGAGAAAAAAATAAAGCAAATAAAAACACAGAGACTGACAGGGGTAGGTGAGTGGATATTTAGGTCAGCTGATGGGGAAAGACTTCTTTGAAGCATTTGAGCAGAAATTCAATTACACATTCACTTACTCACTCACTCATTAATCCACCTACCTATTCAATGAACAAGCAATTATTAACCACTGCTCTGTGTCAGGCACTGTGCTAAGTGCAGAATAAGATAATGATAACGTCTTGTGAGATAAACAGACATGTAGAGATAATAACAACATTATATGAATATGCTATCAAAGAGGTATGCACGTAGAGCTTTGGAAGCACAATAAAGAGGCATTAGGCCCAACCATGAGGAAGTTAGGAAGATATAATACTTCTTTAAGTAATATGCCTTTCCATGGACATATATACACTACCAAACGTAAGGTAGATAGCTAGTGGGAAGCAGCGCATAGCACAGGGAGATCAGCTTGGTGCTTTGTGACCGCCTGGAGGGGTGGGATAGGGAGGGTGGGAGGGAGGGAGACGCAAGAGGGAAGAGATATGGGAACATATGTATAACTGATTCACTTTGTTATAAAGCAGAAACTAACACACCATTGTAAAGCAATTTTACCCCAATAAAGATGTTAAAAAAAAATTAATATGCCTTTCAAAGGAGTCAACTGGGGGAACTGAATATTTATTCAAATGATGCTATGGCTCAAAACACATCAGCAGCTTCCTTTCTGCTACTGTGCACATAGAGCACAGGGCCTAGCCCATACACACTTCAGAAATATTTATTGACTTAAAATTGCTTTAAGATTCAGTTATAAGTCATATAAGAACATTTCTTGCTACTGCTATTCCTCTTTTTTGAACCAAAATGATCTTATATAATATAATCATTCATTCCTCTTATTCATCAGACTTAGCCCTGAAGTTTTTTTCCTCCCCCCACCAAATTTATCCTAAACAATGAAGATTTGCCATCACTGAGGATATTCAAAAGAATACCGTTTTCACTTTTTAAAGGATGGCTCCAAAAAAAAGTGTTGAAAATATTTTTAGTAGTAGTAGCAGCAGAGACAGCATGAATGCAGGGCCTCCTGCAGTGACTCGGTTGAAAGAAGCATCTTTCTTTGGGATGTTTAAGTGATGCTGGTTTTGTTTTGAAGAAGCAATTCTTACTTTATAATCATGCCATGTTTTTGCAGATGAGTTTAGCTTATTCTCATTTGGACTCCTGTTTTCAACTATCTTCTATGCTCCGTGGATACCCTCAAATATGTCTTCCACTTCCAACTTCTGATTTCTTATCACCTATACCCAAAAGTTTCCCCAAACCCTAAAATTCTGTTTCTCCTAACTTTCTTGGCTGCCCAAACATTTACTTCTCTTTTAATCTCTTCTTAATAAATGATGTTATCACCACCGTAGTTGCCTCAGGTAAAAATGTGGAGGTCATTTTGGACACCTGCTTCCTCAACATTCACAACCAATCTCAACACATCTTGCTGATTCTGCTTTCAAAATATATCTGAATTTCCAATCACCCTCGCCCACTACAATTACCTTGATACAGGATTTTATTAGTCTTTTGCTACTCTTGTCTCTTTTGCGTGAAATGCTCTTACCCATCTTCACTACCTGGTGAACACATTTTTCAAGACATGGGTTAAATTCACCTGTTCTATATCCTGTAGCATCCTTGTAGCCTTAGCCACCTTATAGTTTAATCATTTACGTTAGGTCTGTCTTCAATTTTCTTTTTTCACAGCTTACATGACATCCCACTAATTCATTTAGTCAACAAGTATATATTAAACATGGGGCAGGCAGTCTGCTAGACGCTGTTGTACAAAACAGACATTATCTTAGACCTTGTGGAGCATATAATATAGTGAGGAAGATGGAAAATAAAAGAAATAATTACAGTAGAGAACAATGAACATAATGATAGGTGGATGACAACCATGAAAAAATATAATGTAATTATATGGGGTTAGAAAAAGGTTTTCCTGAGGCAATGACATTTAATCTGAGACCTGAAAGATGAGCTAGGGTCAGCCAGATTGAGAAATGGGAAGGTGGGACAAGGAAGGAGAGTATTCCATTCAGAGCAAATAGCATATGGAAACACTCAGAGGTCACAAAGAGAGGGAAAGGGTGGGAAAAAATACTATAAGCCTCTCAGTCAACATCTACTGAATGAATATAAGGTCTGGGGACATGGGTCCATTTATGCTGAGCTTTCTGAAGAACATAAAACTCTTTGGTTTAATTACACAACAAACTTTAACAATAGTTTGTCAACTTCCCTGCATTCTTAAACAGAAACTATGTAATTTCACTTTTACTTGACAATTCAAGATGGTCAATAATAATTTCAGTAATTGTATTGATATGACAGTCATTGTTAGCTGCCTTTATTCATATCCACTCCAACGTCTCTTTTCCCTTGTTAAGAAAACCTGACCTAAAATGACCTCATGTGTAAAAATAACCTCTTTTATAGGCACAGTGGCTCCTCCCATAGCAGTACTGGGTAGCACTGCTGTAAACTCCACACCTCCTACAGTGGCAATCTTGTACTTTTTTTGGTAATATCAATACTTATTTTCATTTTATACGAGCCCATGCTCCAATGTTATGGCAGAAAATATCCCAAGATATTCAGAAGAATTTAAAGGTACCACTAAAACTATTTCATTCACATTTTGAGCTTCTGTGTATATATGAATTCGGAAGGCTTTCAGCTGCAAGTAACAGAAAACCACAGTGATTTAATCATCAGGATATTTATTGTTTTCCTGACAAAAAATCTGGAGATAAATGGCAGTGCAGTGATTCAGTGAGGATCTTAGCTCTTTCCATTCTGCCATTCCACCACTCTCAGCTGTTGGCTTTTGTTTTCCAACTTAGAACCTCATGAGGACAAGATGGCTGCCACAGCTTCAAGCATCATGTCCTCAAACAAGTGTTCAAAGGAAAAAGAGAGGAAAGGGTTCAAAAGACTTTCTTCTTATACCCCCTCTCTTTTATCATGAAAGAAATGCTTTATCAGAAACCTCTTAACTGACTTCCTCTTACTTCATACTCAGCAGAAGTAGGTGACTTACCTATGACTAGATCAATAACTGGCAAAAAGGATTGGAGTTGCTATGATTGCCTTAGACCAGGGGATGATAAAGTATGGTCCTAGGCCAAACCCAGCTCCATGCTTGTTTTTGCGAATAAAGTTTTATTGGAACACAGCCACACCCATTCATACACATATTGTCTATGCCGGTTTTGTGCTATAATGGTAAAGCTGATGGGTTGTGACATAGATCATATGATCTGCAAAGCCGAAAATATTTATTACCTGGCTTTTTATGAAAAAAGTTTGACTTCCTCTGGTGTAGTCTATGATTAATTCCCTAAAGCTGGCCATAAAACCAGGATTCTCTAAACAAAAAGAAGAAAGAATGGCTCTTGGAAAGGCAACTAATCGTGACTGTCCCCCACCATCATTCATAACATCATTTACATGGTAAGTAATGCAGATTTCAACAAATGGCTAAGCAGATACACTTCTTGAAAACATTTTTACCAAATTGTTGGCTTGGACCCTTTACCTTTTGTTCTTTTGCCATCCCACCTAATTCTTAATAACATCCCTAATCTCCTCTTTCAAAACTTTCTTTCAGCCTTTGGAAATTAAGATGAATTCTTCAGCATCAAAGGCCCTGGAGGGAGTGTGATGTGGAATTCAATTAATGAGTAAAACCAAATTTCAATTTTTTTTCATCCTGCAACACATGATAAGGTACCTCTCTGCTTCATGTTACTCTGGTATCTGATTTCCTTCCCTGGAAGGGCACCATGGGCCTAGTTCGTGTTTTCCCCCAAGTGTAAGCTACTCTTCTCAGAACTAAGGGAGAAACATTAGAAGAAAGTGTCTTAGAGATATTGGTAAGCAATTAGAAGATGCACCACCAAATGCTAAGTAGGAAGATGTGTCAATCTTTAAGTTTGAAGTAGATGAAAGAGACGCTGGATGAATTTTCTGATGTGTGTTTTCATGGTGTGCAGGTTCCAAGTCTTCGTGTGCTGCTTGTGAGCTTGGGCTGAGGCTAACTGAAGGAGATTATGAGAGTCAATACATTTTTCTATCACCACATAGTCTCCTACTCTTTTACCCCCCAAATCCTACAGCTTTTCATCTAGGAGTCACAAAGAAGCTTTTAAAAATAGAGGCACTGGCTGAGGAACAAGGGTCTGGGACATGAAGGAGACCGTATCACTTTGTTCAACAGCCATCAGAAGTCAGTTTCTACTTTTTAGCTCTAATCGTATGGAGAGGTTTAACCCACAGTTTGATGAAAAAAAATCAACCAGTGTGCAATTTCAGAATACAGAATATCTATAAGTTAGGACGCACAGACCTTCTATGAACCATTTTATGGCTGAAACTTCAATTCAAAGAAGAGACAATTCAATTGAGTTGATCTACTTGTGCTTCCGCTTTCCTTGGAACAATAGCCCTGTAGGGCAGGAGGGATAAAAAAGGGATTCCAGGGTTCCACCTATTTAAGCCCCTGGACCTCTCAGCCTCCCCACATCTCCTTGTTCAGGCCCTCTCCACAGTGGCCATTAAGAATTCGATCCTGGGCCTCCCTGGTGGCGCAGTGGTTGAGAGTTCGCCTGCCGATGCAGGGGACACGGGTTCGTACCCCGGTCCGGGAGGATCCCACATGCCGCAGGGACATTCACGTGAGTGCAATAGGTAAGGGAGATTAAGACAACAAACAGACTCCCAACAGTGGTTTTGTAAGTCAACAATCAAGATTTCGAAAAAAAAAAAAAAAAAAAAAAAAAAAAGAATTCGATCCTGTTGCCAACTCTCATTCTCCACCTGCTACTGGCTCTGGTCCATCCACCTGTCCGCTCACTGCAGCTGTCACCCCTTCCTTTCTCTTAGAGGTGTGTAGCAGATCCCTTCTCACCACTGCTCTGCTCACAGTTCTGTTCTACGATCCCAGTGTTAGCCTGACTCTTATTTACAGGCACTTCCGCCATAGAACCTGGAGCATTTCCTAGGGCCTGGGAGGGAGTAAATTTGAGTGATGTAATCTTATGTCTTCCTAAAACGTTCTCTTCCTCACAGGTATCATGGGATGGATTCTAAACATCTTGACCTCTTTCCTACTTAAGGTGCGGTGGTTCATCTTCCCTTTTCTTTTTGGGTGAGAGAGCGTCAATTATGGTTTCCTAGGCTTTCCATCTCAATTTTTCTCTCAAGAGGTCTGGTAGATTCTTGAGCAGTTAGAACTCCTGGAAGCCTGTTATTTTTGTTTTTTGTTTTTTTATTATTCTCAATTCTCGATGTAAGTACACTGACTTAATTCTTCCTTGCTTTCCATCTTTTCTCATCTGCTGGCCCTTAAAGCACTGGCATCTTAAAGTAAGGCCATCAATACGTCACGGTAAACCTTGGTTTATATGATATTAAAAAATAGTGCTGTGTGTTTTCTAACTTGTGGACTATTTGCTTCTTATCGAGAACATCTCAGCTTTAACACACGCTGGCACAATTGGGACCATGTAGGAGGTGCTAAAACACGTGCGGTTGGACTTTGAGGTAGGGGGAGGACCAACACTTATGACTCTGGTATTCAGTCATTTATTCACTTATTAGACTTTTAATAAACATTTGCTATGTTTAAGATAATATGATAATGATACCAGAGATCCAAAAGATGCAAGAGGCATAGCCCAAACAGTTAGTGTACAGAGAAGAGCATAATTTAGACACAACTGTGGGAATCTGAAATAGAACCTATTTGAGTTATAAATTTACAAATATTCCCCATGGAGATGACATCTGAAGTTTTGTGACAGGCATTCATTCATGAAGTCAACAAAAATTTATTAAGTACCTCTGTGGCAGGTGCTTATAAAGCATGAGCAAACAGAAATGGGGAGTTATTGTTTAATGGGTACAAAGCTTCAGTTTTGCAAGATGAAAAGAGTTCTGGAGATGGTGGCAGTGGCAATGGTTGCACAACGATATGAAGGTACTTAATATAACGGAACTGTACATCAAAAAATGGATAAGGTAGTAAATATTATGTGGAATTTACCACAGTAAGAAACTGAACGAACAACCCAACAAAAAATAAATAAATGAACACATAATTTTCTTATTGAGGTATAAATGATGTACAATATTATTTAAGTTTCAGGTGTACAACATAGTGATTCACAATTTTAAAGGTTATATTCCATTTATAGTTATTATAAAATATTGGCTATATTCCCTATGTTGTACAATATATCCTTGTGGCTTATTTATTTTATACATAGTGGTTTGTACCTCTTAATCCCCTGTTTCTACCTTGCCCCTCCCCCCTTCGCTTTCCCCACTGGTAACCTCTAGTTTGTTCTCTATGTCTGTGAGTCTGTTTCGTTTTGTTATATGCACTACTTTGTTTTACTTTTTAGGTTCCACATATAAGTGATATCATACAGTATTTGTCTTTCTCTGTCTCACTTAATTCACTTAGCATAATACTCTTCAAGCCCATCCACGTTGCTGCAAATGACAAAATTTCATTTTTATTGGCTGAGTAATATTCCATTGCATATATACACCACATCTTCTTTATCCGTTCATCTGGTGATGGACACTTAGGTTGCTCCCATGTCTTGGCAATTATAAATAATGCTGTTATGAACACTGGTGTGCATGTACCTTTTTGAATTAGTGTTTTTGTTTTTTTCGGATATATACCCAGGAGTGGAATTTCTGGGTCATATGGTAGTTCTATTTTCAGTTTTTTGAGGAACCTCCATTCTCTTTTCCATAGTGGCTGCACCAATTTACGTTCTCACCAACCATGTACGAAGTTTCCCTTTTCATTTTTTTTTTCATTTTTTCTTTTTTGTAATTTATTTTTGGGGGTGTTGGGTCTTCGTTTCTGTGCGAGGGCTTTCTCTAGTTGCAGCGAGTGGGGGCCACTCCTCGTCGCGGTGCACGGACCTCTCACTGTCACGGCCTCTCTTGTTGCGGAGCACAGTCTCCAAACGCGCAGGCTCAGTAGTTGTGGCTCACGGGCCCAGCTGCTCCATGGCATGTGGGATCTTCCCAGACCAGGGCTCGAACCCGTGTCCCCTGCACTGGCAGGCAGATTCTCAACCAGTGCACCACCAGGGAAGCCCTTTTTTTTAATTTTTAAAAATATTTATTTATTTTATTTATTTATTTTCGGCTGTGTTGGGTCTTCGTTGCTGCGCACAGGCTTTCTCTAGTTGTGGCGAGCAGGGGCTACTCTTCGTTGTGGCTCACGGGCTTCTCATTGTGGTGTCTCCTCTTGCTGCAGAGCACAGGCTATAGGCACGCGCACTTCAGTAGCTGTGGCACGTGGGCTCAGTAGTTGCGGCACGCGGGCTTAGTTGCTCCGTGGCATGTGGGATCTTCCTGGACCAGGGATCGAACCCGTTGGCAGGTGGATTCTTAACCACTGCACCCCCAGGGAAGCACCAAGTTTCCCTTTCCTCCACATCTTCACCAACATCTGTTATTTGTGTAATGACCACATGACTTTGAAAAATATATGAGTGAACAAAAAAAGATCTTTGCCTCTATGGAGCTTATAATCTAGCAGGGAGAGATAGACCATGTATAGTTAAATTACTCCTATGTTGGAAGGTGATAAGTACTATAGGCACAAAAAGAACAGAGTAAGGAGAGATTAGGCATCCTGAGGTGGGTTGCTATTTTACACTGGATTGTCAGCCTAGGCTTTTCTAAGGAGGTGACTTGAGCAGAGACATGGAGATGATGGAATTAATTAACCACATGAATATCTGGGGAACAGCCAGTGCAAAAGTTCGAAGGTGGGAGCATGCCTGGCATGTTGAAGGGACCACAGGGGGCCAGTGTGGCTGGGTCAAAGTGAGTGGGCAGGAGCAGGGGAAGAGTAGTAGGAGTTGTGGTCATGGACATAAGGGGAGGTCAGATCATACAGATTCTTGAGATCACTTGAAGGAGTTTGGTGTTTTACTCAGAGAGAGATGAGAACCATTGCAAGTTTGTCAGGAGAGGAATGCCATGATATGACACAGTGTAAAAGGAGAACATAGGTAACATAGGGGGCATGAGAAGAAGTATGAGACCCATCAGCAGACTGTTGAATTCATCTCTGGGTGAGAGATGCTGGTGGTATGAACCAGAGTAGTAGCACTGGAGGTGGAAGGAAGTGGTTAGATTTTAAAATTTATTTTAAAGTTAGAGCCAACAGAATTCTCCGAAAAGGCAGAAGTGAGTGGAGAAGAGTCAAGGATGACTCCAATATTTCTGACCTGAGTACCTGGATAGATTGCATGCCAATATGGGAGATGCTCTAAGTGAGCAGTTTTTTGTTTTGTTTTTGTTTTTGGAGGGGAGGGGGGAGTTTGAGGGGGAGACCAGGAGTTCAGTTTTGAATGCATTGAGTTAGCTCTGTTATCAGTGCAATTCATTTTTTAAAAGTTGCACAAGTGAGGGCCATGGAAAGCATGAGTCTGGTATAGCGTCTGTCACATGGTATTAGCTCAGAGTAGGAGAGTCCTTTTAGATGTGGAAGAAAAAAGAGGATGCAGGATTGTAAGAACTCCATGACTGTCTCATGCTTTTCATGAACCTCATTTGTGCAGTTTGAAACGGTTAACTGTAGTGATAAGAGAGCTAACATTTATGGAGCTCTTACTATGTACTTGACACATGACATATAACCCATGCCTAGGTGTATAATTGGAGGAAATGTTAAATTTCACTTAGAGGCTACTGAATGCAAAGGTGTAACTTTTCCCCCATCCAAATTCATGGTACCCTGTCTTCTATCTTTGGACTCCAGGTTAACAACCCTTGAGTGATTTATAGTTTACAAACACCCCTTCACATACATGATACATCTTTAGAGCAGTCTTATGGGGGGATCAGTGAGGTCATCCTTTTCATGCTCAGAGGGCTAGAGTGGCTTGCCCGAGACAGAAACACCAGTTTGAGGTTCTAGGTCCGATGACTTCAAGGTCAACAATTTCCCAATACCACCTGCTGTCCAACTTTTTCTTTAGAATGTTTTAAACCTGTGAACATTTTATAACAGTACAACAAACACCTGTTCACCAATAGATATTTTGCCACATTTATGTCTTTACACACACACTGTTTTTTGGTGACCTATTTGAAAGTAAGTTGCAGACAAACCTGTCACATCCAAGTATATTTAGCCTGCATCTCTTAAGAATAAGGACATTTTCCTACATAATAAATCTTTTCACACCTAAAAAAACGAATAATAATGATTCAATGACATCACCTAATATATAATCTGTATTTACATTTCTATAACTGCCCCCCTGTTTTCATAGCTCTACTTTTTTTTTCTATCTAGGAACCGATCTAGGATCATGCATAACGTTTGAGTAGTCTATCTTTTATATTTTTTCATAGAACAGTTTCACCAGTTTTTGTCTTTCATGCTATTACCTTTTGTGAAAAGTCAGGTCACTTGTCATGCAGAGTGTCCTAAGTTCTGTATTTGTTTGATTGTTTCCTTGCAGTTCGCTTTAGGTTAAAATGCTTTGGGCAGGAATAGTACAGAGGTGAATGTCAGGTTGCTCCCCTGTTGGTGGTGTTTAGTTTGGTTACTCGATTAAGATGGTGACTGCCAGATTTCTCCTTTGTAAAGATAAACTTTCTCCTTTTTAATTAATAAGTCAGCTGTGGAGTAATGCTTTGAGACCAAGGTTTTAGCATCCATTGATGATACTTGCCTAAATCACTTACTACACTGGTAGCTACAAAATTCCCATGATCTTTCTATGCTACCTATAGACCAGCACTCTTCTCCTAAAGCTTTACTTCCAGTACTGAGACCACTGTGTTAGTATATTCCTCTGTGGACATGGGCCATGCACTGAGGGAAGGAGCAGGAAGTGAGCCATGGGAGAGCAGATCAGATAGCAGATAGGGTGATCTCTGTGTTTCAGAAATGCCAGGCAGGGCATATTATTGTGAAGCAAAAGGGCTACTTGGTGACAGAAAAGTTTCAGTTCTGTAATTCTTGGGTGGTTACAGTTTGTGTTTTATATAATTTAGCCATCTTTTCCTTCAAAATAGTTTTTTTTGGGGGGAAGGAAAAAGGATTAAGACATATTATATTAGATATAAATCTATTTTTAACACCTTTACTATTGTGTTCTGTCCTCTTCACCTTCTTTTTCTTCCTTCTTATTTTTTATTCTTTTCTTCTCTCTCTAGATGACTTTCTTCTTTTTAAAATCTTAAAATTTCTTTCTGATTTTTCTATTTTTTCAATTTACCTCTTCCAATTGACCAGTCTCTACATTTTTCTTCTAGTTGCTCTGTCCCTCCTGCCCTTCTACATAAAAAGAGGTCTTTAGAAATTATAAGGCAATTTTAAATTATGGCATATGATGTTCAACTCTTTGTATAATAAAATACCTGATTTTAGAAGATTTTAAAAATATATTACAATATATTCTCAAACAACCACTGATGGACTTAGTTGTCTCAACAGTACTTTTGTTATTTTAAAATAAACTATTTTGTTAACCACACCCCTTCTCCTATAAAGCTGAAAAATAATAAACTTTCTTTTTTCTTTCATTTTTTTCTTGGTAGTTTCCAACCACATTTTTACTGTGGTTTCATGTAAGCACTTGCTGATAATCAACTGACAAGTGTTGTTATGTTCAGAAGTCATGCTTATGAAGTATGAAAATGAGTGAAACAACATTTGAGAAAAATGTATATTTAACTCTCAAAACATTAAGTTACTATGACAAGAAAAACAAATGAATTTTCTCTAATGTGCTCACCTGTCCCACAAACAGCCCTTGGGTTGTTCAAAGATAATTGTCACGATCCACTCTGTAATTTAAAATAAAGATTAAGAACTTTTATTTTTGCCTCAATGTACTTTATTTAAAAAATTCCACAGGCTCTAGCAATTCTCTCCTAATTTACAGCTCAAAATAATAATAACAATACTATAGCATATGGCATAGTTTTAAATTGGTAAACATAATTTTGTTGACTGATATGATTTAGAATTCAGCTCTGAACCAGAGCTAGGGATGGATGAAGCTCAGGCACATGGACTGGAGAAGGCCTTCTGTGTGTGCAGTGCACGAACCTGCTTGTCAGTCTCTTTCAGGAGGTTGGAAAGAAAGAGCTGAAGGATACTTTTGTTCTGCCCCCAGGACATCCTTGGCCCTACCCCTGCCAAACAAGGAATGCTATTTTCTTCCAGATGTTAACCCAAGCCTTACATAAAACTTCTGAGGCTAGAAATTCGGACAAATAGAGTAAATTATATTTCAGAAGAAAGATTGCCTGAAGATCAGCTTTGAATCCTGTTTAAGATTAAGCAAGAGTTTCCTAAACTTTGTTGAATTTAGAAATTATCCTTCTTATTGAATAAAACAAAACAACACAAAATGTGTGTTTAAAAAAATGGTGGCACTTGCATTCTGTGGAATTCACTTTGGAAATTAAAGTTTAATGACTCTATACTGAAAGTTAAGGCCTAAACCAGATAGCTTTTGAAGGTTCTTTCAATCCCTATAACAATAAAATTCCAGTATAATGTGTTAACAAGATCTCATTTTCAACCTAATGTGTTAACAAAATACTATAGATTTTATAAATCTATAAAAAAAATATGTAAAGTAAAAAAAAATGTGTTGTTTACTAATGTAAATGCAATTTTAATTAAAACAAAAACAATGAGTTTTAGTTACATGACTTTTTCCGTTTTTTTTTTTTTTTTTTTATTCTTTTTCTTTTTTTTTTTTTTTTTTTTTGCGGTACGCGGGCATCTCACTGTTGTGGCCTCTCCTGTCGCGGAGCACAGGCTTCGGATGCGCAGGCTCAGCGGCCATGGCTCACGGGCCCAGCCGCTCCGCGGCATGTGGGATCTTCCCAGACCTGGGCACGAACCTGTGTCCCCTGCATCGGCAGGTGGACTCTCAACGACTGCACCACCAGGGAAGCCCACATGACTTTTTTTGATGGTTAAAAATGCATTGTTTTAAATTGAAAGATTTAATATTTTATTATAATCTAAATATTAACGGGCTTATGACTCAGATGTTTTGATTATAACTTTAAAAAACATTCTCTTGTAATCTTTTAAAATTCAAAACCAAGAAAAGGTCAAAACCTGCCAATGCAGATTTTCTGATGTCTAGGTCTTTACCTTTGAAATCTGTGGTACCATTTAGAAATAACCTAAAAATTAACTTGCAAGTGGTTTTACCTAATTCATTTCTATGCCTCAGTTCACAAGTTTACAAGTTACCAAATCACAGGGAAAATAACAAATCTGCTTTGTCTACGATACGTAAATATCTGTAGTAAAATGGAATTTATGTGAAGGAACCAATAATGTTTAAGAACCTGCTGATGAAAGATGATATTGAGTAAAATGGTAGAGTCCTATCTTAAAGTGGTAATGGCTCTGATTCTTTAATGACACAGGTTCTTTATTAGTTGTTTATTTAGGACAGGCTCAAGTAGAGACACAATCTTGTAACTACTGCTAGTTTCTACCCATTCTCAACCTACTCTTCAGGACATGTACTAGTATTCACTGGGTTACACCTCATCAACAAGTAATTTTCATCAGAGTGAGTAGACTGCTTATGTTTTCTAATCTGGGAGTATGGTACCCAAGGTTCTAGACCAGAGATTGGGCAAACTACAACCCTCAGGCCAAATCCATCTGACTATCTATTTTTTGAAATATATTTTGATTGGAACACAGTACATCCATTCATTTACTCACTGTTTATGGCTCTTTTCACGTTGCAACAGCAGAGTTGAACAGTTGTGACAGAGACTATACGGCCCACAAAGCCTAAAATATTTACTATGTGGCCTTTTACAGGGAAAGTTTGCCAATTCCTGATCTAGATGGCTGTGTGAGGGGGAAAAAAGGTGTTTCTTTTTTGTTTTTAGTTTTTATTTTTTTAATTAAGTCTACCAGGGACAGACTTTTTAGTCTTTAGAGTAAAAAATAATTCCCATGTTACTAATGACCTGGATAGCACATTTCTGAAATGGAACACATGGTTTAGAATGCTTCGTTGAACTCAGTTTTTCTTATTTACAGCTGCTTGTAATTAGTAGTTATTTTGCTCTTATAATTACTTTTTTCTATTGCAAATAGCTAGTTACAGAACTGCAAAATGGAAGGTTGTCCAGAGGCATCATGAGTTTGGAGTATTTTTGACCTGATGTTTCTTGAAGACAGGAAGATGCCTGTGCTCACCGTCAGTGGCTTCATTTCCTGAGAGAAAATCACCTACAGCACATAATAGCAGGCTCAGTATATCCTTGTTGCTTGACTAGTTGATTGAAAGAACCGAAATAATGAAGAAAAGTATTTCTATTTTGGAAATGAATTAAAACAAAACATTTTTAATGATATGACCTTACAAAGTTACCTCATCTCTCTGAGCTTCAGTGACTTTCTCTATAAAATGGAGATGATAAAAGTACACATCTGATAGTGTTATGAAGATTAAACAACATGGTCCATTTAAAGCATTTGACAGGGACTTCCCTGCTGGCGCAGTGGTTAAGAATCCACCTGCCAGTGCAGGGGACACGGGTTCGATCCCTGCTCCAGGGGGATCCCACATGCCACAGAGCAACTAAGCCTGTGCACCACAACTACTGAGCCCATGAGCCACAACTACTGAGCCTGCATGCTGCAACTACTGAAACCCATGCACCTAGAGCCCATGCTCTGCAACAAGAGAAGTCACCGCGATGAGAAGCCCACGCACTGCAAGGAAGAGTAGCTCCCACTTGCCGCAGGTAGAGAAAGCCCGTGTGCAGCACTGAAGACCCAACACAGCCAAAACTAAATGAATGAATGAATGAATGAATGAATAAAGTGTTTGACAGAGTATCTTGCATATAATTAAGGCATAACACATTTGTGTTGTTATTATTATTGATGTCTCTTAGCTTCATACCCTTATTCCCCTGACATATTTTAGCTACACATACCATCATTCATTTATCCATTTTGTTTATTGATGCTTACTGTATTAGTCTGGGTCCTATAGAAAAACAGAACTCATAAGACACACAACACACACACACACACACACACACACACTCATGCATGAACACACACATGTATACATGCATATTATAAGAAATTGGCTTACATGGTTATGGAGGCTAAGAGGTTCCCAAGACCTGCAGTCAGTAAGCTGGAGACCCAGGAGACACTGTGGTATAGTTCCAGTTCAAGTCCAAAGGCAGGAGAAGACTGATGTCCTAGCTCAAAGACACTGTGGCAGAGAAAGCAAATTCTCCATCATTTCACCTTTCTGTATGATGACTAGAAGTATAGAGCCTAGAGGCCAGGCAATTGGATGTTATCTACAGGTCTGGTGAATTTATCAAGAATGATGACAATGATGGCAACAGAGAAAGAGTTGGTGAGTCTGTGCTAAATATTGCATGAAGTTCTCATTCTTCTATGAGAGCGCCATGATTTTCTTACTTCTGAGACTTGGACACACTATTTCTGTTTGGAATACTCTTTCTCTTTTTCTCTGTCTGGAAAATTCCATTCATTCTTCCACTTTAGATGCCACTTTCTCTGAAAAGCTTGTACTGACATTCCCCATGTAGACTGCTTTTCCTTTGTGATCACATGGTACCTCTAATACTTTTGTCAGGACGCTTACCAAATTGAAGAGGAAGTTCTGTTTATAAATCTGCCTCTTCACGTACGCTGTGATATCCCAGAATGCAAAGATTACACCTTATGCATCTTTGCTTCCGTTCAACAAATGTTTGTCAAGTGAATGCTTTCCTATTAAAATATGATCAAATTAAGCGCATATCACAGTGTCCAGCAATAGTAGAGGCCCAATAAATATTTATTAAGTTCAAGTATCACTTTTCACAGAAAAAAAGGAAAGCAAAGATTCAATGACAATAATTATTTTCAAATGTCCATAGTAGGCAAATACTTGGTAGCATGAGCAACCCAGTTAACATTTGATTACAATAAAATATGGATGATACGTGAGCTTTTCTATCTATAAATCTTTAATAAACCATTCTAGCTGACTAATACAGGCAAATGGAAAGTTGAACCAAAGTGAACAGTTACAGTTAAACTTTAGGAGAGACTTGGGGGGATTTAGATTCAAAGGTTGGGTTGGTTTGCATTGGAAGTATGCTTGGAATTTATCGCAGCTGCTGAAAGTGGGATAGCCTGCAGGGGTACAGATTGTGGAACTACAGCTGTTCTGTGGAATTGAGGTAACTCTTTTGAGAAGTGGTCAAAGTCTCCTTATCAGGGAACACATTTGTTTTTAAGTTTGCATGGCAATATTCTAACTAATTCCTCTCAGAGAAAGGTGACTGAAGGACTATTTATGTATTGCTTATATCAAAAATCTCAATCTTGCTGGCGCATTTGAGTCATTTGTGGAGATTTCTTTCAGACAAAGAAGCCCAGGCTGCACCTTCAGAGGTCCTGACTCAGCACGTGTTTTTATAAAGCTTTACAAGTGATTCTGATGCATGGCCAAGGTTGAGGACCACTGAAATGCAGAGTCAAATTCCAGTGAAGGACTTGACTATGAGTTACTTCTAAATCCAACATTAATGGAAATCTTTTGTGCTTATTAAATGGTTTTAAAATTGCATGCTTAAAAAGAGTCAAGCTCTTTTGTGGGAAGGTCCCTATTATGTTATGATTCATCCATTAGAAAGAAACATTTTGTTTTCTGTTATACTGCACAGGTTAAACATGTTCATTTATATGGACAATTCCCTGGGTTTCACTTCCTGAACTTCATGACTAAGCTGTGAGCTGATGATCGTTCTGTACTGAGACAGATGCTGAAGAACAGCATGTCTACTGAGGTAGAAAGGGAAAATACAGCACCTGACACTCTTGGATGGAAAAATATCACACCTAATTTCTAAATAATATGGAAAATATTAAATTTTCAGATTTAAAATATCTTATCACAATCTTTTTTTTTTTTTAATCTCAGAGAGTACTCCTAATGTTATCACAGAATATGCGAGAATTTTTGGACTCTGTGTTAACACATGATATATTAAAAAAAACAATGTTATGCACTCTTGGCTGTATCTTTCCTTTATATCTTTTTAGCATATATTTATCCAGCTTATATTGTATTGTTTTGTCTTAACATTATTCCTATTTTCTATTATGTTTTTACTCTTTAAAGATAGTGGTGTCCTTTCCTATCCTATCTTGTACCTTTTCCTCTCCTCTTCTCTTTTATCAGGACACTCTATAGCAGATCCTTCCTTTTTTCATGATGTATTTAGAGAAGAACCATATACCCTTTTGCTGCACACCAAATTTAAAGCAGAAGACCCAGCAGTGAATCCACACTCTGCCATCACACTATGACCTTACCCAGCCTCTTTGAGGCTCCATTTCCACACCACCATTAACATCTCTATTGATGGTGATTATAACAGGGGCTTCCCAGAGCTGTGCGAAGGAAGATAAATGCAGACGCTCCCCACACATAATGCCTGTGCATGTTAGGTCCCTGATATCTGAGTTTCTTTCCTTCTTTCCTTTGTAAAGGATCTTTAGAAACAGAGTTCCATCCACGGCAACTGGATTCTTGGTCTTTTTCCAATAACCTCCAAACCATTGCCATTTGGAAATTTTAAAACTTTCAAAATATGCCCCAGGGTTGTATCTTAAGGATATAGTGAGGAGCAAGATGTTTTGTAAAAGATTCGAACTGATCACCTCAATCATTCCTTTGTCTCCAATTTAAAGAAACTACCTTGAATTAGGACATAGACTGTTTTCAGTCAAGTGGAAGCCATTTTACAAACATTATCCACTGCACTCCCTGCTACCTTCAAATATACTCAAACTACAAACTAGCTTTCCTATTTATTCATCGGCACCATCATCATGCAGCTAACTCTAATTCTTCGGATTGCCTCTGTCCTTTGCTCTTTGCATTTAACACATATTGGCCACCACAAAACAGTCTTTGGTTTCTTTCTTAATGACTCAGTGTTATTCCTGATATAAGGCTTCACCAGGCCTACATTATTTTGATGGCCCTTCTAATTCATCTCACACCATGCTGCTGGGTTATCTTTTCCTTTACTGCAGCTCCGTGTGGTTTGCTGAATCCAGGCCAAATTTTTTGCCTGACATAAAGCTCTCTACCTTTTAGTCTGCTTTGCCTATTACCATCACCTGCTACTCTCCAGTGTGAACCTCCCACCCCCATGGCATGCTGGACTGGTCAGTATCTCACTGCTCCCATGCAGTTACCTACTTCTAGTATTTTACCTGTTGATCAAAGGTACAATCAGGCTTTTCCTCATCTGCCTCTACACATTTTAGGAAAACATACATGAAGGTCCAACATTGGAACATATAAAGTTCTAACTCTTCTAGGAAGCTGTTCCTTTCCCACCAAAAATGGCCATAAGGATTTTCTTACTCTCTAACTTGATGAATGTCTGTTGTCTTTTCATTTGGGCAACTATGTCTTATTTACTGTCTGCCTCGTTTCAAGCGGTTTTAAGGCAACATTTCTATGAAACTGCCACAGCAGTGAGTCTGTAGGCCATTGAAAAGTGGAAAATATGTGGGGTTTTGAGACAGAAGACCAAGGTTTGGGTCTCAGCTCTGCAACTTACTAGCCAAAGACTCTGGGCAAATTATTTATTTATTTAATTTTTTGCTTGGTTGGTTCATTCTGATTTTTATACCCTAAAACAAGGATGATAATATTGGCTCTATTCAAACTAGCACACAGGATTATTATGTATGACAAATAAAATGTTTTCATTGAAAATGCTTTGTAGATACCTATACTCACTTAAAATATCTTTTTTTTTCCTGCCTTGTATCTGCCAAAGTTTTAGAACAATGGTAACCACTATAAACTCATAGAATTTAGGTTAAAGTAATATTAGTTGGTGTTTTTGATACACTAACAAAAACACATGCAATTATAGCATACTCAGTATTAGGGTTTATTTTACTGGAGGGACACAAAGGAATGAATATTAGACACTATTAAAAATTCACTGAAGCATTCATAATAACAGGGTGTACTTCCATTAGTCTTGCATTATGAAGTGTAGACATTCAAGTTCCTACTACTCTAATAGCATAGGTTCTTATTTGAACTGGTAATGGGAATCTAAATTCCTTTGACTGTCCAACAATTGGAGAAGTGAAAGTATAAATGGATTCATCTTTCCTCTGATGATTTAGTCACTTCCATGACCCCTTCCTCTGCATGATATAATTTTTTACATAAGGACTCCCTATGGACTCATAAGTTTTTTATATGTTTGCAACTAGCATGTACAGAGAGTCAGATTAAAATCCTAGGTGAAGTTCTCAATGGAGTCCCAGCCTTTGATCATGCCACCAATGCTTTAGTTTTAAAAGTGTGACAGGCTGATTAGAGAGTTTTAAGATCTTGGTACCAGGCACAATACAGAGTTGACAGCTGCCTTGAAGTTGGCAACTTAGGCAGAATACTCACCTATGAGGCGCTGACAAAGAAGTAGAATGTTAAATAAAGAAGTTGAAAGTTAAATCAAGAAGAATAAAGGATATCTGGAATGCTGTCAAACATATTATGGACTTTATTAGACACAAGACCTTGACCCAAATTAGGAAATAGTGAAAACTTAAGGCCTAGATTTAATAGAGGTCCCATATATAACTTCAAGTAGTTTTATAATTATTCTCCCCCCATATTTAATTTTAAATGTGGGCTTCTCGTGTCCCTTGCTCCCCAGTGATTGTCCACTGTAGCACTACCTTGATGGAGATCTACCTTGTCCAGCAGTCAAATACACCTGCTCAGTTTCTCCATTTCCCTGCAGGTCTACTAGGTGACGAGTTACCAGTTTTCAGACTCTACATGGGCTATTGAATTAATGTGTCAGTACTACTCTTCCACCCTTTATACCATTTGCTTTCCAGTAGGATCTCCTTATTGCATGATAAAAATAAAATAACAATAATAATAATAATAGCTAATTTAATGGCACTTACTACATGGCAAGCACTAGTCTAAGCACTTTACACACATTCGCATTGAATGCTTATACCAACTCTATGAGTTATACACTATTTTTATATCTGTTTTACACATCATGGACCTGGAGGGTAGAGATGCCAAGTAGGTCATAAACTGAGAAGTGGTTTTGAAACACCTGTAACAGTTTACTCCACCATCCCTACTCTGCATCCCTAAGCTATCCTGCCTACACATGGCACTGGGGGGATATATAGTGGATAATGGGAAACATTTGTGCATTGGAGTCAGAAATACCTATTCAAATCCTGACTCTGCCCCTTACTGGTGTGTGGCTTGTGTAAGGTATTTAATTCCTCTGAATTTAATTTTCTAAAATGTAGAATAGTGACAATAGTACTTATATCAGAAGTTTATTGTGGAATTAAATAAATTAATGCACAGAAAGTACCTACCACCAAAGTATAAAGCATTCTTCACATTTGAATGTATGACTGAATAGAAATGGGGAAGGTTCTTTGTACAAAGGGATTTTGTGGGAGCACTCAGCTGCTCTTCCCAGCCTGTGGGAACAGCAGCATCAGAGGGGTCAGCCCAGGACTCATAGTCAGAATTGGGAGAAGGTCAAGGGCAATATGAATCCAAGAGGCAGAGGTGATGGTCACTGTACCTACAGACCAGAGGAGACCCAAATTACAGTGTCATGTGACTCTCCAATTGACATGCATTTGTGGGTAGCCAACTTTCAGAAGGAGATGATAAATGTATCAAGCTGTGGTTCACTAAAGGAGGCGATGTCCTAAAATACAAGTATATGTGATATACTTACTTCCCATGTATAAATACAAAATTTACTCTTAAATAGAATACAGAAGCTACTGTAAATGTTTTAAATTGTCTTTATATTTGACATCAGGTAGAAAGTGAATTTTAGTTTTCTGTACTTTCTCCATACGTTACTTAATACAAAATTTGAGTTCTGTTTTACCTTTGTGTAATTCTTTTTAACTCTACATGCTAACAGAAAAATCTGTCAAGCAGCTCTTTTCATTTTGTTTCCTCTAATTTTGTAAATAGCAGGAAGGCATTACATGTCAAGAAATTCACATTAGCCAATGAGGTTATAAAGGCTGCATTCAGAGAAAACAGTAACTTCCCAAGTATTGATTACTGAGCTAATAATTAAAATATTTGTCTTTCAAAACCAAACTCTAATAGACAAAACGAGTCTTGTTATTTTAAAGATTATTTGGAGGGAGTTAGCATTAAGAACATTTTGCACCTGATACATGTCATTAATAGTTTACATTAGCTTCCCCTATAAGGGAAGATACTATCCTACTTTATAAATAGGTCTTGTGGGAAAATTGCTTCTTCCTTGAGGTTAAACAATCTGATATACATTTTTAATGTAGGGATAGTTTAAGGCAATTTGAAAGCTAACCCATGTTAGGTTGTAATATGCCAAACCTCTAAAATAAAAAAGACTTCATCAGTCATGGTGTTCTAAAGATTCATTAAGTTTGGCCTCCATGCTTTATGGGATATATAGAGAAGCTAGAAAATGTACTAAAAAGACGAAATAATATTTCTCAAGAGTTAAAAAGCAGACAATAGCTAAGTGGGATAAAATGACACATAGGAGAGAATGTTTAGGTATTAATAAATCCTAATAAAGTTAAACATATGAAAATTGTAAGAGGCAGGTGACAGTGATTACCAGGTCCTTTCCTAATTCATTAAGGAGGGAAAAGGGAGTGGTTTGAAATTGCAGTAGGAGAGATTTAGGGTAGATATCAGAAAGAACCTCCTAACTATGAAGGCTGCTGATCACTGAATAAAGGATATATCACATTCTAAAAGAGCTCCTTGGAGACATTTAAGAATGAGATATAAACTGTTTCCCCTGGGGTGGTTTAAAAGCAGTCCCACCCAATCACAGTGACATTAAGATTGTATTCTGAAGTCTTTCTAGATCCATTAGTGAGAGCTGGTCTGTGTGTGTATGTGTGTGTGTGTGTGTTTAAAGGTGAATAGATGTAACTCATGGTCACAAAATAAAGCAATGGATTCCACAGCACAGTGACAGAGTTTAGTGGCATAATAAAAGTCAGATACCTTGTGAAGATGCTGTTGATAAAAGAGGGTCAGAAATCCTCAGTTTATGAAAACTAAGTATTGACTTTGAGGTTATTTTAAATAAAGCAGTGCATTGACAGAACCATCAGTTTTTATGAAAATTGGAGAAAACTCCCATCTTTGCCCTGCCTTGAGAATATTTTAAAAACAGCAACTTTATAAAAAAACAAAAACAAAAAACCGCAGCAACTTTGTAAATAAAACAGAAAATTAGAATAGTTCTTAAAATAAAAAGTCAGAGTGCAAAGTATATCAGTTAGAGTTTAGTTCCTCTACTTCCCTTGCATCCAGATAAGGAAACGAAAGCTTAGGAAAGCTGAATGGATGGTTCAGGGTCACTTGCTTGTGGCAAAGACAGGGACAGAACCTTGGTGACTGTGGCACACTGCCCAGACGCCTCCCCCACCTGCCCCACTTTTATAGGCTCATTCTGCCTGTTGACAGCTGGGAGTGTTGGTTGTTGAGACAAAGAGTCGGTTTCCTCGCCAGGAATTCCCTCCTTCTCTGGGCATTGTCCTCTGCCAAAGGGAAGCTGCCTTGCCCATGTCTATACCTCTCTCCAGGGACAGCCTGCATTCCATAACTGACTGGTGTTGGGCCTAGGGGAGATGCAAAGGACCATCTCTCTGCCTCAATACAGGACAATTCAGGACCCTTTGAAGGGGCCATTCAAGCTCCACCCCTGCCCCCCAAGGATCAGCTGAGGCCTCTGGTTCAATTGCATCACAGTTAGTTTCTCCATCTGTCCTGTCCTGTCTTCTCTACTTCACTTAGGAAAGACAACAGGGGTTTTCCAGAATGCTTATGTTTCTTTTCGTGCTGTCACTACTATGGAAGAAGATAGAGGAGGGAAGCAGTTAGTTGAAGGGTTAAAATTGGAAGTGAAACGGAAGAATAAATGGAGAAGGCAAAAAGAGGAAGTGAAATCAAACTACTTCCGGCTTCCTCCATCTCATGTTCCACTTGCACACAGAGACTGAGGGGAGCAGATGGACCGAAACTTCTACCTGATTAGAAGCTGAACTTTTGTCTTTGGTGTCCCCCATTTTATTTTCTTACCTCCTAACTCATTTCCTTTTCTCTACTCATCCTTCAGATTTATGTAAACTAATGGCTAATGTAAGCATATTCAATAGTTAGCTTTGAATTTTAAAATGAAGAGTTAGACTATCTAGTTCTAAGATGATCATGACCTCAGCTTTTGTTCTAATCTACTCCTACTTTTGGAGAGATCCTATGAAAACATCCTCTGTACTCACTGCCCCAGCAATACCCAGTGCATCTGTACTTCAGGGCTGACATCCTGATCACGGACCATCTTGGATATGACAGCAGCTGTGCTAGTCTAGAGAAGTATCTGCCAGCCACATGTGGCCATCTGCTTTTAATTAAAATTCAAGTTTTTAATTAATTAATAAGATGAAATTAATTAAAATTAAAAAACCAGTTCCTTAGTTGCACTAGCCACACTTCAAGGGCTCAATAGCCACATGTGGCTAGTATTTATCATATTGGACAGTTCCAGAACACTTCCTTCACTGCAGAAAGTTCTGTTGGACAACTCTGTTAAATTAGAAGTCTTCAGAGTATGGTCCTTACTATATTTTGCCCTAAGTGGACAGAACTGATTTAGGGTGACACATTCGGTGTGAAGTTCTGGATTGAGCCACGTTTTAGGCTGTACCAACTTCCTAAACAATTAAGCTTCAGTGATCAGTGTCAGAAAGTCTGGAGACATTTTCTGCATCCTAATCATATTACCTTCAAAATAACATTTGTCCCTTCTCTTTCCATTTTCATTGCCACCATTCTCAATAATCATGATAATGATGACAGTTAAAAGTTACTGAGTGGGGTTTCCCTGGTGGCGCAGTGGTTGAGAGTCTGCCTGCTGATGCCGGGCACACGGGTTCGTGCCCTGGTCCGGGAAGACCCCACATTGGCGCGGAGCGGCTAGGCCCATGAACCATGGCCACTGAGCCTGCATGTCTGGAGCCTGTGCTCCGCAACGGGAGAGGCCACAACAGTGAGAGGCCTGCATACCGCAAAAAAAAAAAAAAAAAAAAAGTTACTGAGTGCTTTCTATGTGCCAGATGCTCTGTGCTTCTTAGATAGCATCTCATTTAATTCTCATAACAATTTTGTGAGGCGGATAATATTATTATCTCCATTTTACAGATGAGAAAATTGAGTCAAAGTAATCAAGTGTCTTGCCCAAAGGCAAATAGCTGGTAAGTGAAAAAGCCAGAATTTCAGCCAATATCTGTCTGACCCCAGAGCCAGTCAACTGTTTGATTACATTGCCTTTATCATCACAGACTTAGATGGCTGGAAGGCACCTGGCTCTTTACTGGTCCTTATTTTCTTCCACTTACAGTTAAGATTGGGTACTGCTGTCAGACTAATTTTTCTTAAATTTTACTTTCCTCCTTAAAAATTTTAACATCTCTATTTTGCTCTGCATCTACTTCATGACCTGGCCTTTTTAAAAATGAGTTTTATTGATTTAATTTTGTAATTTATAGAAGTTTATAATTTATTTCAAAATGCATAAGCTGATGACTTTTACTGTTCAGGATTTTTTTGATAAAAATATTCATTTTATTCTTATTCTTGTATATGACTGATTGCGGCCAGACTTTTTCCATCCTCTATATATTTCTGCATACAACCAACTTGAACTGACTGCCCATTTTCTTTAAAGAGTGTTTTCTACTTCTAATCAGAACAGTCTCCTTAGATTTCAGGAACATGATTGCTTTCAGAGTACAGTCTGGGCTCCACATTTTTCCATTTAATCACATACTCCCTTGAATTGCCTACTGACATTTTGTATTTATTAATGGGTTTAATAAACACCTACTGGTTGACTGAAATCATATGAAAATAAATTCAAAATTATGTTTCTAAATCCTAGTAACAAGAAAAGAGGCTAGAAATATTATTATCTAGGAAATATGAAGTGACCAGTCCTGTCTCAAATGAATGTTGAACATTTCAGTATCAAAATGCTAAGTACATCTTTTTTTTTTTTAACATCTTTATTGGAGTATGATTGCTTTACAATGGTGTGTTAGATTCTCCTTTATAACAAAGTGAATCAGCTATACATATACATACATCCCCTTAGCCCATCCCTCTTGCATCTCCCTCCCACCCTCCCTATCCCACCCCTCTAGGTGGTCACAAAGCATCAAGCTGATCTCCCTGTGCTATGCGGCTGCTTCCCTCTTCAGAGCCTTTTTTTTTTTAGATTCCATATATACGTGCTAGCATGCGGTATTTATTTTTCTCTTTCTGACTTACTTCACTCTGTATGACAGTCTCTAGGTCCATCCACCTCGCTACAAATAACTCATTTTCATTTCTTTTTATGACTGAGTAATATTCCATTGTGTATAGGTGCCACAGCTTCTTTATCTGTCGATGGACATTTAGGTTGCTTCCGTGTCCTGGCTATTGTAAATACTGCTGCAGTGAACATTGTGGTGCATGACTCTTTTTGAATTCTGGTTTTCTCAGGGTATATGCCCAGTAGTGGGATTGCTGGGTTGTATGGTAGTTCTACTTTTAGTTTTTTAAGGAAACTCCATCCTGTTCTCCACAGTGGCTGTATCAATTTACATTCCCACCAACAGTGCAAGAGGGTTCCCTTTTCTCCACACCTTCTCCAGCATTTATTGTTTGTAGATTTTTTGACGATGGCCATTCTGACTGGTGTGAGGTGATACGTCATTGTGGTTTTGATTTGCATTTCTCTAATAATTAGTGATGTTGAGCATCTTTTCATGTGTTTGTTGCCCATCTGTATATCTTCTTTGGAGAAATGTCTATTTAGGTCTTCTGCCCATTTTTGTATTGGGTTGTTTGTTTTTTTGATATTGAGCTGCATGAGCTGCTTGTAAATTTTGGAGTACATCTTTTGAGAAGAATTGTGAGATAACCTACATGTACCATGACATGAACTGCTTTTAGTCTCAACCCATCTTTATAGCTCTAGCTGAAAGTAACCAATTGTTGGCAAATAATACTTTCAGTGGTATAAGTCTTAGAAGAAATTACATCAAAATCAGTCGAAATACAACTAAACTTTGGCTTCTTTGTGGAAGTTCTGGAAAATGCATCAATTCCTCAAGAATGTCAGCCTTAAATATAGTTAATGGAAGTGTGGGTTTACATGTGGGTGGGGAGGGAGGAACGATGCAAGAGAAAAAAAATACTGAGTTCCCTTTGAGAAAGAAAAATTGTCCATTGAAACAACACTGAGTTCGGTTTGGAGTAAAACAATTTGGGGATTTGAGTCCATTCTTTGTTGCTTACTGTGCGCCCTTTGCAAGTCTCTTACCCTCTTTGATCTTCATTATTCTTATCTGTAAAGTGTGGATAACGATAATGGGGGGAGGAAAGTTAATGAACCACCCCCCGCCCCGAAGATGTCCATGTCTTAATCCCTGGAACTTGTGAATGTGTTATGTTACATAATAAAAGGGGCTTTGCAGATGTGATTAAAGATATGCACCCTGAGACGGGGAGTTATCCTGGAGTATTCAAGTGGGCCCAATCTGGTCACACAGACACTTAAAACTGGGGAAACTTTTCCTGGCTGAAATCAGAAACATGTCATGAAAAATGAGGCAGGAGAGATGTGAAAAATGAATGGGATTCACCCTAATGTTGCTGGCTTTGATGGAGGGAAAAGGCCATGAGCTGAGGAATGGGGCAGACTCTAGGAGCTGGAATGGCTCTCACCTGACAGCCAGCAAGGAAATGGGCACCTTAGTCCTGCAACTGCAAGGAACTAAATTCTGTCCGCAACCTGAATAAGCAAGGAAAACAACTGTCCCCTAAAACCCCCAGAAGGAAACACAGCTCTGCCGACGCTGTAATTTTAGCCTGATGAGACCCTTGTTGGAATTCTGAACTGCAGAACTGTAAAATAATGAATTTGTGTTGTTTAATTCAGTAAATTTGTGGCAATGTGTTATGCAGCAATAAAAAACTAATACAATAACACTATCAATCTACCTCACAGGGTTGTTGTGTGATAATGTGTATAAAAATGCATCGGAAATTGTAAAGCAGCATACACAGGCTAATTGGTATCATTGACGCTCTCAGCATTATCAGGCTCTATCTCACTCTTGAATTGCCAGCTATTAAAATGCCAGTCTTAGAAAATAATAGGTACCATTTTTCTGAGCATCTATTCTGTGCAAGATATTGAACATACGCAATATAACTTAATCTGTACCATGATTATGTGAGCTAGAAAGCATTATGCCATTTTACATATGTGGGACCTGACAAGATATTTAACTCTATTGGATTTTATCAGATTTATAATATCTTTTAAACACTTTAAAAAATATATTTAAATTATTTAAAAAATTGAATTATAATTGGCATATAACATTATGTTAGTTTCAGGTAAGATTTATATTGTTAAGGGTTTATCTGCCTTTAGGCAACAGGGTGGGAGAAGTTTAGAAATGTAGTTCCAAAGTACTAGGAGAAAATTGTTGTAAGTTTTTCTTTGCTCCTTTTTGATCACTAAAGAAGAAAATTAAAATAGAACTTATCAGAAAGAGATGCAGCACTTGAAGTGATTAAATATAAGCCATTATCCAGAGTGTGTTTACCTTTAGATCTTGGTTGGAAGATCCCTGCTGCTGAACTGTGGGCTCTGATCAGACAGGTCCCAGGGAGGTGTCTACTATGTGCACACTCTGTGTGATGAGAAAAATTAAAGAAGATGCTCAGTTTGAAAATGAGGCTTAAGGTGCAATGCTTTGAATCCTGAAATCCCAAACATATCTCTACAGAAGGAACTATTCTTTGAAAAATTAATTGAGAATGTTCAGCCCCACACCTGGAGATATTCTTCCAAACAGCTGCAGACTTCAGTGATGCTCTTTCATATGGTCAGAACAAAACTTTGTTTTTGGCAAAGAGAGAATGCTGGAAATGGCAGGTCATAGGAAGGTAAGCAACTAGGGAAGATAAGCAAATATCCTGGATTACTTAATGATTTTGATGCTTTTTCCCACATTTAAAGGCATGTGTTCTGGCGATTCTAGTTGTTATTTGAGTTTCTGCACCCTTGTTCTTCAACTCACATTCTGATAAAAGGTGTTTGTCGCAGTTTGGGGATATAGACTGTAGCCTTAGAAAAAAATGTCTTGACTGGACAAACTTAAAGAAAACAGACCCATACACTCATGACATTTAGTTTTAGGGCCAGTTCTATGGAAAGCTATGAAGTAGGGAGATTTTCTCTTTCCTAAAACTTCGCACTTCCGTATTTTCTGTGCTTTCTTCCATTTCAAAATCTTCCACTTCCAGATTCAAAAATACTCTTATGTTATCCTCATCCTTCACAATATTTAATAAACTGATTTACCCTTCTGAATTATTGATATACCTTAAGGGTATCTGCATTTTAATGGAGACCTTGGTAGATGTGGTTATTTCAAAGGAAAGGATGTTTAATGGTAACACTGCAGGATCTATGGCTTCTTGAAGCATCTCAAAACAACATTAATTAGTAACCAGTTGCCTATTTCACCTCAATATCATTCCCTTCTCAGCCCAGTAGCTGAGTGTGGGTGCAGCTAATCTTCTTGGCACTAGTTGCTAGCTGTTCAATAGAATCCACCATTATTCAGGTATTTTAGTTTTAACCAACATCTCACTAGGACTCTGAGTAATAAAAACAGATATCACTCATAGTCATCAAGCATTAAATCCATATTAACAATTAGTCCCAGAAAACTTACACTATTATGAGAAATATGGCAGAAAAGCTATATCCTTAAGTCTCTATTTTCTGCAAAGTGTGGGTTATACCTACTCATAAATCTGACCCAGATTAAAGGCTGATGTTAATGGCAAGTGTTCAGTACACGCTTGTTGAATAGGCCATGCCTTAAACAACTGGGCTTTGTGCCCTGGAATAGGACGCATAGGACGGTCAGAGAAATGGGGCTAATTTCTCATATTGGTGACTATTTGAGATTGATGGAAGCCTATAAGACATATGATTTTGTATCTCAATTTTGTGCCAAACAAAGTGTTTTACATGAGAGTAGAAGGGTTTGCAATGCTCTCTCTTACAACTTGCTTCCCCAATCAGTTGCAGGGAACCACTCTGTCACAGGTCTGAGTTACTTTTGCATTCTAAATGTTCTTCTGACGCTTTGAAAGATCCCTAATCAGCTCTGTATCCCAGGGAAGACTGGAGAAGAGGAACTGATTTGCCAGGGGCATTCTTTCACCCCTTGCTGGGTAAATCCACAATTGCTTGCTTTTCCTGGGGAAAGAATTAAACTCTTTTTTTTTTTTTTTTTTTTTTTTTTTTTTTTTTGGTATGTGGGCCTCTCCCCGTTGTGGCCTCGCCCCTTGCGGAGCACAGGCTCCGGATGCGCAGGCTCAGCAGCCATGGCTCACGGGCCCAGCCGCTCTGCGGCATGTGGGATCTTCCCGGACCGGGGCACGAACCCGTGTCCCCTGCATCGGCAGGCGGACTCTCAACCACTGCGCCACCAGGGAAGCCCTAAACTCTTATTACTATTGATGATGTGGATATTTAGGATTTTGTTTTGAATCTACTAATATTTGACTGTGTCAATTAGATAGAAAAATAACAAATTATAGAAATAGATATTCAAGTTTTATCCAGGGCACATTTCATATATCATTCAGACAACTTAGCAATTCACGCTAAGAGTACCAAAATAATGACATCTGCACTATGTGGTGGTCAAAAACATATGCCTTATGTTCACTGTAAACCCCTCCCACATAATTCATCACTTAAATCTGATCCATTTTACCTCCTACATAGTTCTTGTATATGTCCCTTTCTCTTTAGCCCCACTGCTATTATACCAGTTCAAGTTCTCCTCACTTTTATCTTTACCTTTATTTTGACATAATTTTCTACTTAAAGAAAAATTGCAAAAATAGTAAAAGAACTTTTATATACACTTCACCCAAATTCCCCAAATGTCAATGTTTTATACTATTTTCTTTCTTTTCTTTCTCTCTATGCATTTTTTCCCTGAACTGTTTGAAGGTAGACATGAGGCATCTTTACCCCCCAATACCTCATTATGTATTTTTTGAAAACAAGGGCTTTGGGGCTTCCTTGGTGGCACAGTGGTTGAGAGTCCGCCCGCCGATGCAGGGGACACGGGTTCGTGCCCCAGTCTGAGAGGATCCCACATGCCTCGGAGCGGCTGGGCCCGTGAGCCATGGCTGCTGAGCCTGCACGTCCGGAGCCTGTGCTCCGCAACGGGAGAGGCCACAATGCTGAGAGGCCTGCGTACCGCAAAAAACAACAAAAAAAACAAAACAAAAAAACAAGGGCTTTTTATTACATAACTGCAGTGCAAGAATCAAAATCAGGAAATTAACATCTATATAACACTATTATCTAATTTACAGACCTAATTCAGATTTCCCAGTTTGTCCTGTAATGCCCTTGCATCAGGAGAAAACACCGTGTCGTGTGCTGCATTCAGCTCTCATGTCTCTTTAGTCTTCTTTCACCAGGAACAATTGTTCAGTCTTTCTTTGCCTTTCATGACATTGACATTTTTGAAGTGGATGGGCTAATTATTTTGTACACTGTCCCTCAGTCTGGGTTTGTCTGATGATTCTTCATGATCAGACTCAAGTATGGATTTCTTCTCAGGGAATCATATAGGGAAACACAAGATATCAGTTTGACCCATTCCTGGTGATGCCAACTTGATCATCTAGTCAACGTGGAGTCTGCTAGTATTTTTATGTAAAGTTACTATTTTTCCTTTGTTATGGGTAAGTATCTCATGGGAAGAACCTCATCATTTTTCACTAGGATTACACTATAGCCTGTGCTGGATAACTTTTATTAGCTTTGTCTTGTTCCCGTCCCAACTTTCTGCATCCTTCTTTGTGGCCTACAACATTGACCTGTGTGGATTGAGTTAACCTGGTCCTCTGGCTTCTGGGTGGGTTTAGTCAATGGGGAGTCCTGCAGGAGATCTGAAGAGGGTAGAGAGTGAGTCCAGAGATACGTCCCCTGGGTTTCTTCTCCATAGGTTCCCCCCTCCTTTTCTCCCAAGACAGATGATGTTCCTCATTTGAAGGTTGGGGCATTTCTCAGCCTGCAGTTCTGCATTTTATAACTGCCCTCTCCCCTTGTTGTCCCAAGTCTAGGGGTAGAGCACATCCCTTGCAGTTTCTCTACATTTCCTACATTCTTCCCACACCTTTGCAGACTCCCCCTACATTTCCCAATTTGAACATGTCATCCATTTCTTGCAGGGACCGTTAACAGTCTCCGATGGCATTGGTACTTCCTTTCTTTCCCATATTCTCAGTTGCAGATACTCTGGTCTTCACCAGTCTCACTTCTGACTTGTTCTTATGACAGCCCTGATGCAGGCAGAAGGTACATTCGATGCCAAAGGCATCAGTGAGGTAGATCTAGGATGAGCTTTTCTGCCCTGGAGCCAGTCCTCCAGCATGCTTGGGGCCTTTCCCTCCCTCCCACATCTCTGGCATAACATGTGCCAGCAGACTTCTGCCTTGGTGTGCTGCTTAGCATCTGACCTCCTATGTGGGTGGAGTCCTCCTCTGACCCAGTTTCTTTTTTGATGAGGGCTCTAGTATTCTGCTTCACTCTGTTGGCCCTTTTCTCCAGATGCTGGGCCCTCATCCCCAGACTCCCACACATTTTGGGGGATCCTGTTTATGTCACCATTTTTCTGTTTGCCCTGCCAGACTCCTTTGCACCCTTTTCCACCTTGTTTTTCCCTCCCTTCTCCATACTGATCCATACGAACCTACCAACCCTTGCCTTCTGGCTCCAGCTGGGTCTGGCCAACGGGGGAGCCCTGGCAGGAGATTCCAGGGAGTGACTTGAGTGAGATCAGAGTATTTATATTTCTAGCTTCTTCCCTCTGGGGTTACCTTGAGCTGCCCACTTCCTTCCAAAGAAGGTCAGAGCTCTGCTCCAGGTGGTCCTCTGCTTCCAGATTCTAGGAATTGCCTTCATTCCCCACCCCTTCTAGCTAGGGATGGTATGGCCTAGCAAGGTATTGGGGCATTATACTTTCCCTTGTGATTTCATCCTACAACTTTAGAAACAGTCCCTTAATTGAACTTTCTTGAATTTTCCTAACCTGAGTGTGATGGATGCTTCCTTCTAGGACCTTGACTGATACAGATTTCTGTGGTGACAACCGCATCTGTCCTGGCAGATCACCTGCTGCCTGAAACCTCATTTTGCCAAACTGTACTTGCTCAGTGGATCTCAGATACTGAAGACTGCTGCAACCAAGCTGGAGGATCACTGTGCCCTTTTGGACTGGTCATTTAACGGCAGACTACCTCCTTGGGCACCAGCCCTATAGCTGGGTCAGTTTCTCCCAGCTTTGTCCCTGCCCAGTCCTGGCCTCATTTCCCTCATTACTTAGGCTGTTGAAGTATTAGCATGCCGTGTAGCAGAAGCAACACCTGTCCAGGTGAAAATAGGAGTCTCCTTGTCTGTAAGCTACATGAGACAGACTTTTAGTCTGGACCTGCCCCTTATGATGATGGATGGACCCCAGAAAAGTAACCTTCTAATCCAGTTGTCCTATGGATGCAAAAAAGTAGCTAAAATATTTATATATGAACCACCAAGGACATGCTTATCAATATGATTGCATAACGTAGTTTGCTAATTTAAATTTGTAGTTATTTTAGATATTGAAAAGAGTATAAATTGGCTTCATTCTACAAGAATTTACTGTCAAGAAAATTCTGTACCTACTTGATAACCCTATAAATCTCTCCATTTATGGAGGTATTTGAAAGTGTTTTAAAAATTGAGCCAGTAGGGCTTCCCTGGTGGCGCAGTGGTTGAGAGTCTGCCTGCTGATGCAGGGGACACAGGTTCGTGCCCTGGTCCGGGAAGATCCCACGTGCCGTGGAGCAGCTGGGCCCATGAGCCATGGCCGCTGAGCCTGCGCGTCCGGAGCCTGTGCTCCGCAACGGGAGAGGCCACAGCAGTGAGAGGCCCACGTACCGCAAAAAAAAAAAAATGTCCTAAAAATTGAGCCAGTAGATTACTAGTCATGTTTTAGTATTTTTTAGCATACTGTTTTTAGGATAATAAAAATTTCACCGTAACTCAGAAATGCATTTTTTTATCTTAAATTGTGCCATGTATGAAGGATAATTTGTAGCAAAATGTCCTAAACTACAATATGTTACTTTGAAGCATTTCTGGTTCAGATTGCATCATGAAATCATTATATTTAGAGTTTTCTAGTAAGTTATTTTAATAGTATATTAATTTGTTGGTCTTGTGTAAACTTTATACCTTTTAATGGGATATTACCTACTATAACATTTTGGAATTGCTATTTTGGACTCAGGTTTTTTTTTTTTTTTTTTTTTTTAGATGTACGTGGGCCTCTCACTGTTGTGGCCTCTCCCGTTGCGGAGCACAGGCTCCGGACGCGCAGGCTCAGCGGCCATGGCTCACGGACCCAGCCGCTCTGCGGCATGTGGGATCCTCCCGGACCGGGGCACGAGCCCGTGTCGCCTGCATCGGCAGGCGGACTCTCAACCACTGCGCCACCAGGGAAGCCCTGGACTCAGTTTTGAGTTGGTAGGTTCATCATTTGACAGGCTTTGCTATTTGTCTTATGCTACATGATTAACGGTCTCAGTCCAGTTCCTAATGGGCTTGTGTTTATTTCTGTTGAGGTTGGCATTAATAGGTCTTCTCAGCAAAGATGCCAAGGACTGACCTGGAACAGACTCTAAATTAATTCTCAGTTTTGAAGATGTTCCTTCTAGGTCAGGATTGAGGCCAGCTAGTAGCACCATGCACTGGAGCAGAATTGTCACTGCTGTGTTTCTTCTATTCCATGAATGGGAGGAGGGGTATCAAAACTAGTCAATGATGTTAAATAAATTCATTAGTTGGAAGACAAGCAATCCTAGATAGGATCTCACTTGAAATGTTTTAAGGCCTAATCCACTTACAGTCAAGACAGATATAGGAGGAATTTTCAGTAAATTTCATAAGCAGTTGTGTGAAATCCTGATAATAGCCAGTGCTTTAATATTGAGAGATTAGCTGTTTTGTCCCCCACCCACAAATTTATTGAGTAATTGTCAAATATAATTGTATATATTTAGTGTACAACATGATGATTTGATACACATATACATTGCAGAATGATTACCAACATCAATATAATGAACATGTCCATCACCTCACGTAGCTAATCTTTTTTTTTTTTTGTGGTGAGAAAGGTGAAGATCTACTCTCAGCAACTTCCAAGTATACAATACACCACATTATTAACTGCAGTCACCGTGTTGTACATTAGATTTTTAGGACTCATTCTACCTATAACTGGAAGTTGGTATCCTCTGACCTACATCTTTTATTGTCTATGCCGCCTATTTGACCCTTCTTTTCTATTGGTGCAGTTACCAAAAAATAAGCAGGAAGAAGGAAAAAAAATTTAGGAAAAGAAGAGCCCAAAATAAATTGATAAAATTATGTTTTAGTATTATCAGTTACATTATATTAGATATACTAATTTCACCCCAGTTAATTCAAGAGCTGTCTGCATCCCTTTGCCATTTGAAATAGAAGCATAGAATACTAGTGTTTGGAGGGACTCTAGAAATGATTGGTTCAACTCTTGATTTATCAATTAGGAAAGTGCCTGGACATGTCACAGCTAGGTCTCAATTTGGTAATAATATTATCCTATTTTTTTTTTTAATGGCTGTGATAAAATGATATAATAATTTTGCTTGCAGATTTTTTTTAAATTGTTGGGAAGGGTAGTCTAAAATTTTATTAATTGTTGTTTTACTTGAACAAGCTCATGGTAATGAAGCAGAGGATAATTGTACAACTATCAGAAGCCTGAAAGAGGTAGAGCTAATTAACACATAGGATTTCCTACCCCTGCTCCCTGGATTTTATTAAAATTTCTGCTTGTCCACTGCTTGACCTCTTATAGACTTGGTCTAGTCTATTGCTAGCCCTCAACCTGGGAATCTATGCTATTTAACTTTGTTGTGTTATACAATATAGAAGGTGAGTGGAAAAATAAAAAGGAGCCTCGTGGTAAATGAGATTTGGACTCCCCCAGACATCTTTATCTAGCAGTGCAAACCAACCTGCTAATGGAAACACCCAAAGTCCCGTGCCCATATCTTAGCTTCCAGATATACTGTGGCTGTGAAGTGGCAGAGGTAGGGAAAAGTATCAGTTCATTTATGGAAACCTTTCTTGCTATTTTGATATCTGAAAACTGAAAGCTGAAATTTTAACCACTGGCAATGAGACTGCTGTCATGATGCTAATGTTCAAGCAGGTTCCATTCTATCAGTCATGTTCTCATAGAGCTATACCCCTTCATCCCCTGAAGACCAGACAAACATAAGATGATGCTATCACTTTCTGGAAAATAACTTCTCCCAGATTGAATACTTAGGTGACAAAGTGATGATATATTCATTCATGGACAAGGTAACCTAGTAGGCCCTTTTGATAACTGAATTGAGAAACTACATTACTACTCTAATTTGGTTGCTCCCTAAGTAGGTTAATAGTTTACCTTAAGGTTAAAATCGGTTTAAGTAAACGTGAGAAAAGTTGCTGAAATGCCTCCCCACTCCTAACGGTGACTTAAACTTACTAAGTTAGGTGAGCCCCAGGTGTTTGCACCCTGCCTCATTTTTCTTATCAACCAGCCTACAGGCTTTAAACACATGACAGTTGAAACACTGTAATATTGAGGTCAGAGGAAAACTGGTCCCCAGCTAAAGCTGAGTATCACTGGCCGGCTGCTGATACCATCCTGAGGCACCAACTGACTGACCTCAGCTTTACAAAACACTGAATAATTTTCAGGCCTAAGGACAGGCCACATGGTTTGGGCTTTTGAACTTGATGTTTTTATGTCAAAATTAGCTTTGGGATATATACGAACTGCCATAACTGATTGTCTTCGTTTCTGAAAATGTGGCTTTAAAGCAGGGGAATATCAATTACTAGTTAAGTAAAATTATATCACAAATGCCTTGCATTTACAAAATGCTTTCACATGCACTGTCTTCTCCGATTCTCCTAACAATCCAGCGGGGCAGGCCAGAAGATAGTTTTATTCTATTTTACAGATTAAAAAAAAGGAGAGTTATAAAGGCTGAGCGATGTTCCCAGGGACACTACAGAACTGATATCTGATCTTCTGGCTCCTAGCCCAGTGCCTTTCCATTGTGCCACATGGGCTGTCTGAGAGAGACAGACCTGCATTCAGCCAGCCAGCTGATCAGCTAAAATGGACTGACCATGTACTAGTAATTGTATCCAAGGTATATATAGTTTTTTTCTTTGTAAATCTAAAATGACTAGATAAATAATTTCACTTATTTGGTATTCATGTTGATTAAAGAGTATGCAATATAGCAAATTCATAAATTATCTCAAAAAATTTGGATAAGAAATCACATTCCATATGTACAGAGGCAATAATTTAAAAGTATCTTTGTTGGGATTTTCACTTTGGTTTCCCTGAAAGTCTATACTCAATATCGTGTAGTCCAGGTTTCTGCATTTATACAAAGAAAGTTTCCATTTAGTGTTCAGAAAGGCAATCCATTTTTGGGGCCCATAGAGTCAAGGAAAGGGAAACATGAACAAACCTAGAAAGAGTAAAATCAACAAATTATTATCTAATCCTATATCACAGAAAAGAAGGAAGAGAAAGGAAGGAAGGAAGGAAGGAAGAAAGGAAGGAAGGAAGGGAAAGAAACTGGACAAATAGTAAAAGTCTGAAACAAAAGGTTTTGTCAAATATTATTCTGTAATTTTACATGTCTGCTAACATACAGACATTTTAACTCTGCTATTCCTAGACATCTGAAGCATATTCTAGCTCCGTCTTCTGTGGTTTCTATATTCTGGTGCATTTTTGCTCCCTGAAAGCTTCCCTTTTCTTTTCCATAAACGTGGTTTCACATCTAGTTTGGCATTTGCTTCACTCATCCTACCAGACATTCCACAGTATTTATGAATAATCTTAGTCTTACTCTGGCCTCTTGCTTCCCCCGACAAAAACTCTAACTTCAAAGATCAGAGAGCAGAGTTTCAGAGTTGAAAAAGTAAGCACAGACATCCCCTGATTCAGGTGGGTCCAATTAATATATAACTTTCATGCCTATGTCACCAAGATATGAATACTGGAGAATGAACACCCTAAAAATGGCAAATCTTCTGGTGATCATACCCATCCCCACTTCTTTTTTGTGGTCATACCTTTTTGGTGTTCTTAGGAAACTTAAAGAAACACACAGATCATTTAGCAGGAAAAATCTTAGGAGATTTTACTTAGCACATGGTGTTTACTACGCAATGGAGTCAGACACGTAGATTAAGCCTGATTCTAAGGCAAATTTTTATATAGATTTTGAATTTATGCTTCCACTGTAGCCAAAGATGTGTGATTGGCACCTCCAACTAAAACTCTGCATGTGGAGATCTGCTGGTATTACTACCACAGTTCAGGGATATTATCAATTAGGTAGATTTTTGTGGGATGCTACAAGGACCTGACCATCAGGTAAAACACTGATACATCACAAAAAGGCACCACTAGCAGCTTCTCATGGACCGCATGCTGACAGAAGCACAGAGACTAAACTGTCGAAGGGGTGAAACACTGTTGTGGTAGTGGTCTGGAATTTAAGTCAAAGGCAAATCAGAGGAGGAGGAAGTAGAGATGAACATTATGCCTGAATCCTAAATTTCAGAACGAGACAGGGGCTGGGGCAAACTTACTTGGATTCCAGGCCCAGTTGCAGAGTGTTCAAGAAAAATGTGTCTTTTCATGCAAGCAACCTAAGTGTCCACCAACAGAGGGAATGGATAAAGAAGATGGATGTATCTGTACACACACACACACACACACACACACACACACACACACACATACACACACACTGGAATACTACTCAGCCATAAAAAGGAATGAAATAATGCCATTTGCAGCAACATGGATGGACCCAGAGATTATCATACTAAGTGAAGTAAGTCAGACAGAGAAGGACAAATATTATATGATGTCACTTATATGTAGAATCTAAAAAATAATAACAAATGAATTTATTTACAAAACAGAAACGGGCTCAGATATAGAGAACAAATTTATGGTTACCAAAGGGGAAAGGGGGGGATAAATTAGGAGTATAGGATTAACAGATACACACTACTGTATAAAAAGTAGATAAACCACAAGGATTTATTATATAGCACAGGGAACTATATTCAGTATCTTTTAATAACCTATAATGGAAAAGAATCTGAAATAAAAAACCTGAATCACTTTGCTGTATACCAGAAGCTAACACAACATTGTAAATCAACTATACTTCAATTAAAATAAAATAAAACAAAATAAAGTCAGGGATAGATCTGACTTGGGGGAAATAGAGAAGCTAGTAAAGGGATACAAACTTGCAGTTATAATATGAATAAGATCTGAGGATGTAATGTGTAACATGGTGAATATACATTGAATTATACAATTAAAATTTGCTAAGAGAGTAGAACTTAAATGTTCTCACCAAAAAATAAAATAATTGATAAAAAAAATTGTATCTTTTGGCCATACTTTCAGAAATAACAGGACAGGAATTCCAATCAATTGGGCAGAGCACATTGGAGGATACTATGGTTGATTAAAACTCTTCCTCTATTTATTTGCTTGTTTGTTTATTTAATTTTTGTAGCTGTAGATCATAGGATTCTTGGCTTACTTACAGGAACATGGAAACCCTGTCTAGAGTGAGATTTTGTTAGCCACATGACGTTCATCACGTCACAGGAGTCAGATAAGGTCCTAGTTCAAGCTAACATAAAACTTTTACAAGTATTTTAAAGGTCTGGTATTGTAGTCTTCTCCAACCTTCTAAGTCTACCCCTCCCCTGCTTATCAGGGTAGCCCATTTAACAAGGGGAACAATTTTGTCCAAGAGCTGTGAATTATTCTTTGTTATTTACAGACTCTCAACGTCATGGGATCCTGAATTATTGGAAGTTTATGTATTGGTTTCATCAGAGACAGCTGGAGATAGCAGAAATGTTCAAAAGTGACTAGTTGGGGCAACAGAAACAATCAAAGGAACACAATAAAAGTTACTATCTGTCCATTCTTGGTTCCCTGCCTTGGTGTCACAGAAAACTCCTAACGGAGAATTGGAGGAGCGCAGTAGGTTCTATGCCTCTTTTGAATATTAGAAGTTCAATCTCTGTAAACTCAGATGTATGAAACCTTAATTTAGCAATATCACTCAATACTGAGAAGGTCTTAAATCAGTCTATGGGCAGTGGGTCCTGGGCAACTGCTCTGGATTTTAGCCTCAGAATGTGTGGGTTCAACTCAAGACTCATCTGGAGGTTTGTAGGCAATCATATATGTAATTGCATAGAAATGTATAGTTTTAGAATGGATAAGGTTACAGACATTGCCTAGAAGCTGATGAGAATTCACTTTTCTACAATTACTGAAGGGCATTTGTGGTGGCAGAAAGCAAGAATGTCTGATGGGCCCTGCGAGTCTAAGGAACCCTGCTTGTATCTCACCTCTCAGGGTTATCTGTGTGACCTCTCTGGTTCCTGTCAAGTAAGGAGGTGTATCACTGTTTCCCAGCTTTTTTTTTTGACTCGATCACCTTTCAACAAAATAAATAATCTATCCAAGGTCCCTAGGAGTTAAACATAATTATTATTACCTGTGTGAAATATAAGTGGTTTGAAAGGCAAGTAAAATTTTCAAATCAGTATGTCTTCAAAGATTACTATACACATTTTTATTCTTTTTCTTAATATTGTTTTATATACATTGAGCATTAGTCACTATATATTTAAATATATCATTCAGCTTTAGAAAATATTTAATTTTCTTTTTCTTTTATAAATTGAGGTATAACTGACATACACTGTATTAGTTTCAGGTGTACAAGATCATGATTTGATATTTGTATATATTGCAGTGTTCACAACAACAAGAGTAGTTAACATCCATAACCACACATAGTTAACAGAATGTTTTTTCTTGTGATGTGAACTTTTAAGATCAATTCTCTCAGAAACTTTCAAATGTGCAATACAGTATTATTAACTATAGTTGCCATGTTATACATTACATCCTTATGAGTTATTAAGAAAAAGCTTAATTTCCTTTAATTTTCCTGAATTTTATTTTATGAGAAAAAGCATAATTTGTTGATGAATCAATTAAAAATAATATTACATCATGTTTCTTTGGGGATTAAATACATATTAAAATATATACTAAAATTTAACTTCTTATTATGCATCAAACCTTGAAAAGCCACTTTTGTAGCTATACTTAGAATTTTAACATTTAAAACAATTTTGCTTTAAAAAGGAGCTATCTTATTTTCATATTTTTGTCTTTTGTTTCTAAATGGTAAGATAAAAGAGAAGGCTTCAAGCTGCTATTCCCAAGCACTTATCCACAAATAACACATTGAGAGTTTAGAAAGTTTTTATTCCTAACAAATTATAAGTAAAATTGGATAAAATCTTATTATATTTTCGCTATTCAACAGTGATTTTTAAAGTACTAGACATACATTGATATACTGTATAAAAAATTTTTGAATTTATGAATTCACTGTTGATCATCTTGAAAGAAATGTTCAGAATTGTCATTTTTATGCTTCTTATCAGGATTGTATGTTGCAAACCACAGAACCTATTCTTGAAAACTCAAGCAAAAAGTGAATTGACTGGAAGGCCATGGGTGACTCACACATCAAAGGAAGCTGAAGGGCCACATTAGAAACAGCAAGAACCTGGAAAGCTCTTGGGTTTTGTGAGCAGTAGGTAATTTGAATAGTCCTCTTAAAGTGTCATCACAGAGATGAATCAGCTCTGTCATTCTTTCCTGTCCCAGAAAAAGGAATTGGGTTGGCCTGCTCTGGGTCACATGCTCACTGTGTGGCTATGGGAGAGAGAGACATCTTGACTGACAGTTCCACTTATATGGTACCCACCGGGAAAAAGGTGCTGATGCTTTCCCGTAAGAAAATTGTGGTGGTATCATCAGAAGGTGCTGGGTGAACATGAAAAACACATGTCAATATGTATGTCTTTCTGTCTCCAAACAGTGGTCCCTTATAGGTGTTAAATTACACAATATATAACTAAGAATAAAAATTATTTTAAGCTGAAGAGCAAATAAAACACTAAACTAGTAATATTAACCTGGATAGTAAACTGACTAAATGATTGTCTTGAGAATATCCCTCTCATCTCCACTGGATGCCATGAATGGTCATTTGATAAATTCTTGGAGGCTCTAAGATGCATCTAATTTAAAGGAAAACATCTGAACAATTATTTTACTTATCAATTTTAAAACACTTCCCCTCCCCTATGTGTAGCAGAAATTTGCTATTTTAGGCTTCTTGGTATTCATTGCACTTTCCTGTAGCAATAGTATCTTAGTTTTCCATTTGTCTCATGAGTAAACAACTTCATCCTTAGCTCTAGTAATGGGCCCTGATTGACTGAAGCCCAGTTCATTCTCTTGACCACAAGGATTAGGTCCCATAAACCAACCTGGGCTAAAGAAAAACCAGAACATATTTTCCAGGGATTTCTGGAAAAAGAGAATCCTTGTTTTTCTTCAGTATTTATCTGGAGAGACACTTTCTCTTTCTCTGGATGATATGGGATGCAGATGTGAGGCCTCATACTGCTGCAGCCATTTTGCTACAATGAGGAATATCAAGTTTGAAGTCAAAGTTGATATAAGGAAGAGAGTAAAACCAAGAGAATTGTAGAGAAATGGAGTTGGGGCAAACTCCAACAGAAATTGTCATTAGTTGTGGACCGAAAATGAGGGAGCCTAAAATGTATTTGCTCATTTATGCTAGTTGGAGTTGGAGTTACTGTTATTTTCACGTGAAACAATTTAAACTGCTACATTGCAAGAAAACTTTTGTAAGCCCTCAGGTCCATGAATTACTGGTTGCAAAATGCTGGATTACATGATATCTAAAGTCATCTCTAGCAAAGATTTTTGCCATTAGTGTAATTAAAGACAAGTTGGAGAAATGTATGTTAGTTAATTGGACATGCATTCTGCAATGGATCTCAGCCTTATCGTTGAAGCACGTTTACTATCTAGTTAGCTATTTTTAATTCAGAAAGAAGAAATTTCATAATAAATTTTTCTTTTTGTGTTCTGTGTGATTGAATAATTGTGGCTCTTACAACTTTTTCTTTTAATGCATCATCTTTCTGCAGTTTCAAATTGTATTAATAATCTCATTTTCAGTCTTTTGTTGGACACAGGAATTTCCAAAGCATGGTAGGTATTAAATAATTGCATGTTTAAATAAAGTTATGATTTTATAGATAGTTTATTCCTAAACCAGTGGTTCTTAAACTTGGCTGCACATCAGAGTCACCTGGGTAGTTTTAAAATAGTGGTTCTTAAAGTTCAGTGTACATCAAATCACCTGGTAGGCTTGTTAAAACACAGATTTCTTGTGCCATCCTCAAGAAGTTTCTGATTCAGTAGTTCTAGGGTTGGGGGGGACCCACATTTTGCATTTTTAACTAGTTCTTAGGTAATACTGATGCCACTGGTCTGGGGACCACTACTCTAAAAATTATTCATCTTAGGCTATTTAAATCAGAATCTCCTTGGTGGGGGTGATTTTTAAGACTCCCCATACTACTCTGATGGATAACCAGGTTGACAACCATTGTCCCAGACAGAGGAGGATGGCTGGCTTTTGTCTCCTAGTTAAGCACTTACAGAGTCCTTTTATTATCCCAATAAAAAATTCTCTTTCATATGTCAAATGAAATCCTTGATTCACACACAGTATCTCACTAGGAAATTTAATAAACTTAGATTAAAAAAAAAAAGACAATCACTAAAGTTGATTACTTAGAAGAATCACAGACCAAGTACAAACTATCTCTTGCCCCAAGAAAAAAACTGTAGATCAACTCAAAAGAATTACTGCAATAATTTTATCAGTCAGAGTCTAATCAGGAAAACAGAAATCATCATGCATGAGATTAGCAATTGCTGGAGAAACCGAGGGAGGAGGTGATCTTATAGAGCCTAGTGGTCGGGGCTACCTAAAGGAAGCTGGAACCAGGATGGGCTTTTTTAGTGGTAGCTGGGGCCAAAGAGGAGATATATCTGCTACCAGAAATGATCCCCAAGGCAGAGAGGGAGAAATAACCTCCCTTTTCTCTTCCTTTACCATCCTCTGATCAGCACTTCTCATTGGACAACTCATTGACTATATCCAGCAGAAGAGCCGTTGACAAAGGAGTCTGGGAAAAACAGCCTGTGGGTTAGCCCCTCTGCACCCAGAGCAGAGCAGAAGGGCTGAAGAGGGGAAGGGTGATGGATGAATCTGAGGGCAAATATGCTAAGGACCAACACACTGTTCTTACTTCTGGGATAATTCGATCTCTTATTGATGAAATCGACAGAATGTGCATATCGCTTCACTTCTAATAACATTCGAAATCTTTGGCTAATTATATTGGAATTTTAACCTAGACTTAAAAATGTGCTTTTATGTATGTGCTATATATATATTTGTTGTGTATCTGTATAGTCTCCTTTAGCCAATTGGCAACCTACTCCAAACACTATAGTCACCTTTTAAAGTAAAAATCTCAGGATTCTCCTAGTGTCTGGTATATCAGCCTTCCTAACCCCTCCCTTTATCATGGAAAGTAAGGAGTTGTCTAGGATTGGGATGATCACTACCATGGGCTTTAGGATATAAAAAATTTTTTGAATCTTTTTTTTTGAACATGGAGTGACCCCATATGCTTCCCTGGTGGCCAGGATTTAAACTCTTAAACTTCCCCTAACCAGGACCCTTCCTTCACTTTTTTTTTACAAACTAAGCTCCTATTTTGCATAAGAAACAAAGCCTCGAGTATACTAAGATCCAGTTAAAGAAGATCTTTTGAATTCCATTGCATGTGTCCTTAAAAGCCATTGCGAGTTGGCCTGAATCTATCATTTGAATGGTATACAGGGTTAAAATTTCCACTTAATTTGCCTTTCTGCCCTGTCTCCATAATCTCATCAATGGATTTTTCCTGTCCAGGTTGTCTGATACCGTTTTTGTCCATGAATACTTAATTATCATGTCATTCAATCTCCAGAAAAAGTCATAATATGATACATAGTCATATATAAATGTATAGTTGTTTTTTTTTTTTGCGGTACGCGGGCCTCTCACTGTTGTGGCCACTCCCGTTGCGGAGCACAGGCTCCGGACGCGCAGGCTCAGCGGCCATGGCTCACGGGCCCAGCCACTCCGAGGCATGTGGGATCCTCCCGGACCGGGGCGCGAATCCGTGTCCCCTGCTTCGGCAGGCGTACTCTCAACCACTGCACCACCAGGGAAGCCCAAATGTATCGTTTTATTATCTATTACTAATCACTGACTTCTCATTAAATGCTAGGCCTTCTGAGAGGATCAGGTTTAGGAGTTCTCCTAATGGAATTAACAACTGTCCTAGCTTTAGTTCAGACCTGAGTGGGTGGCTGATCCCATCTGGGGCCTGTTAGTGAATTAGCAGCTATAGCATTACATATTCCTTGTAAAATTACTGTTCTTTGGCTCACCCAACTCCATTCCAACCTTTGGGTCATGCATTATTGAAAAAAAAGAGGCTGGAAAGTCAAAGCCTCCATTTCCCAGTTTCTCTTATATTGGGGATTTCCCCAGATATCCATGGGTGACATTTTGGAAGTCAGAAATGAGGTGGCTGTGCTTCGGTTGTTGCTTTGGGCAAGTTTGGTTGTGAAGTGTTTGGTTATGAAGCACTTTTTTTTCCTGCAGTAAGTACGGCTGTTCCTAACTTCTTGGACCTTGAGAAGCAGCACATAGAACATCCATTTTACTGGTGTGGATTGTGGCTAGGATGGTGTGTTCCAGGAATGAGCAATTGCATTTTTCCTATTTTCTAAATTTCTGATGGAGAAACAGCAGTTCCCACATAGGTTCATTGTGGTACCTGGGAATCATTTCTGGAAGCTAAGACTAGGTCTTGCTCCTTGAACTTTGTGTGTACCCGTTTGTCTGTATTATGTTTCTGACTAGAGAAGCTGGAATGGTTCTGCATCTTCACTGAAATCTAATTAACTACTAAACGTTAAAAATACAAATGGCAATATTTCCCCTGATTTCCAGAAACATACTTCATACTAATTAAAAACCCTATGCTAGAAGGTGGCAAGAAAATGAACTAGGTTACAAGATTGACCTGCTAAATTTGCTCATGGGTTTTATGTTATTTTAAAATTTTAATTGTTTACTTTTTAATCACTGCTATACACATATATACGGTTTAAAAAGCGATTTTTTAAACTAGGCTTATAACACAAAAACAGCTGTTACCTGTGTCTACCTTTCTGCACCGCAGATTCTTACTCCTCATAGATATTTTAGCAATTTCTTCTATTTACTTATTTCTAAATAGCATGCCTATGTTGTTATTTCTTGAGATTTTGCACTTTTACTTATTATTTTTGACTTCCTTCTATGAAAGATGAAAATTTATCTCTTCTCCATTCTTCCCTCACTAATAAATACCTATACACATTTCCTTCCTCATCATTTTCTGATACAGATATTGAAGTTTTAATAAAGGCTTTTGTGTCTATATTATTATGACTATGTCAACATTATTTACAGCTGAACAATGTAGTATATAAGGCTCACATTTCCTTTCTCATACATTAAAAAAAATTTCCTCCCTGAGGTAATAATTATCTTACTTTTCTTTTTGTTTAGTTTTCTATGCACCTCTTCACTAATTTACCTAAAAATTCTCTGCCAGAAGCACTGGGAATATAAATTTTCCTCAAGATATTAAAACATATCAGATGACTTTTAAATTTCTTTGTCTCTTTTATTTCCCATCCCTCTCCCCTGAGGCATCCTTTCTTGAACCCTCATACCCTGTGCTCCAGTCTGGAACAGGCCTGCTGCACAGCTGTGGAATCTATAGCTCTCGTCTATGTTGGATCCTTAGTTTCCTGGATCTTACATTTTCAGTTTTCTTGGTTTATTTCCCCATTTTGGTGGAACACTTTCTCTAATAGCTTTCTGAGATAAACATATTTGGGGGTGACCTCACATTTCTTTGCTCTATACTTTCATTTGAGTGATAATTTAGCTGGGTGTCAAACCCTAATTTCACATTTGGTTAATAGATTTTTACTTAATTCCTTGTATTCAGTGTGATATCCTAGTCCTCAGAGGTACCTGGTGTCCCCCCCAAAACTAGAGGTCTTCTGATTATGCTCTCTAGAGAGTAAAACTCTAGTCCTCTTTTGGACTCAGAGAGGGGTGGTTTTGTGGATGCTTGGAGTTGGGGAGAAAATAAGGTTTTTATGTAGATTTTCAATTAATTCTTTTTTCAGCCCCACCTATATCCTCTCAGAGAGACCAGGACGCAGTTTCTGAGTCCTTCTGGGGTCTTACAATATGCATTGCTAGATTTTTCTGGCCTCCTAATCAATAACTACTTGTCCATTGTTTCAGCTATTAAAATTTTATTGTTGCGATCCTGCCCTCTTTGTTTTTATGGGTTTATGCCCTTTTAATCCCTTCACTCTTATTTTTAGAAATGTTTGGGGAGTGGGAAAGAGGTAAATACATGCATATAACTTGCCATATTTAATTGGAAGTTCTTTGACCATTGGTTTTAACATCCTCTATTTACAATAGACCTGGACTGTAAATAATTGACTCCTTCACACTTAAGGATTTTGGCCCTTTTAACAAATGGAGAAACATAATAACACAGATGTAAAGACAGACCAGTTTCACAGATTTTAGTTAATCTCAGGAGGATTTTTTTTAAAACGAGTTGCCTGATCATCCTATAATAAATTGTTCCTCTTAATTTTAATTCGGCTAACTAGTAAAGACTAGCCTATGCCATAATGTGCTTACTTGCCCTCTTCTCTATTTAATATGGGCATTCATAGTTTTTTTTTTTGTTTTTTTGTGGTATGCGGGCCTCTCACTGTTGTGGCCTCTCCCGTTGCAGAGCACAGGCTCCGGACGTGCAGGCTCAGCGGCCGTGGCTCACGGGCCCAGCCGCCCCACAGCATGTGGGATCTTCCCGGACCGGGGCACGAACCCGTGTCCCCTGCATCGGCAGGCGGACTCTCAACCACTGCGCCACCAGGGAAGCCCGGGCATTCATAGTTTTTAGATGACTGCTCCGATTTTCTCAGTCTCTCTTGATATTTGTACTTTTAGGTACTTAGTTCACATAGGCATCACAGGACATTTCTATGCTAGAATTAGTAATACTTTTGTTAAACTCTCATCTATGAAACATCTGAACTTGGAAGATGGTTTTCCTCTGGGGCATTACTTCAAAGATGCTGAATGAATCCAAGAAGAAAAATATAACTCCTCATAATGTAATATCATCAAATGCCAGACAACGGGACACCTGGGTGAGGAGGAGGGACTTAACCAACATTTAAAATCAAGAGGCCAGCATTTATTTTTTTAAGTGCCTACTTCTTGTGCTTATTGAAGTAACTTGTGATATTTGTAGAAAATTAAATTGAAGACAAGTATAAAGAACAAAGCAAAATTTATCACTAATTCCACAATTCAGAGACATCATCTATTGTTAATCACTATTAATAGTCTTAGGTTTATTTTACTCAGTCTTGTTTCATGTATTAATGTGCATTAAAAAACTTTTTATTATAGAAAATTTCAAACATACATAAAAGTAGATAGAAGAGTATAATGAATCTCTATGTACCTATTGTTTATCTTCCATAGTTTTTAGCATTTTGCCAGTCACGTTTCACTTATTCCTCACTCTGAGACTATTCCACATTTGTTTTTGCTACAGTATTTTAAAACAAATCTCAAACAACATATAGTTTTACCATAAATATGCTGGTATACACTTTTAAAATATAAAAGGTTTCCTTTTGTTTTCAACACATCACAATGCTATTATAAGCCTTATTAAAATTAAAACAGCAATTATTTATTTCCGTCTAGTATTAATCCATATTGAAATATTCCTAATTATTTCAAAGATTACTTTTATGATGAAGTTTGTTAATCAGGATCCAAGCAAAGTCCATAATTGCAATTAGTTGATATGTCATTTGTCTTTTTATTCCATAATAATTTCCCCCTCCTCTCTTTTAAAAAATGCCATTTGTTTGAGGGAAAACCTGTTATTTGTTTTGTAGACTATTTCGCCATCTGAATTTGACTGATTGGTTCCTTGTGATGTCATTTAACATGTTCCTTTTTCCCCATATTTTCTTATAATTGGTAATTGGATCTAGATTCTTGACTGGATTTAGGTCCAATTTTGTTCATTGTTATTATTTATTTTTTGGCAGGAATATTATTGTATATTTCATGAGGCACATGTCTGACTGTCCCACTGTTAATGATGCTGAGCTTGATCTGTTGTTTTGTTGTGGTGTTAGCCTGACACACCCATTTTTAAAGTTCCCTGAAGGGTTTCAACATCCATTCATTATGACCTCTTTTTCTCTTTTCCTTTTTTTGCTTTTTTCTTTCTTTTCCTTTTTCTTTTCTTTTCTTTTCTTTTCTTCTCTTTTCTTTTCTTCCTTCCTTCCCTCCCTCACTTCCTCCCTTCTCTTTCTTTCTTTTTTTTTCTTTCTTTTTTCTTTCTTTCTGTCGAAAAATGGGATTTTCTGTTTCCAATGTTCCTTTTGCATTTGCTAGCTAGAATTCTTCTATGAAGAACTTTACTTCAACAATATTTAGCTATTGAAAAATACATCTTGTATAGCAAATGCAGGAAAATGGGAAAAATGCATTTTCCTTTACTAATTCTCAGAATCATGAACTGGTTAACCAACAACCTCCATACATAACATTTTTTACACTGTTTTGTGAAAACGTTCTCATTTCATGTAAAATTTCCAGGCAATTATTAAATTTAATGGGTATATAATACTTACTGGTAGGAATATATCACAATTTACTTAACCATTTCCTTATTTAGATTGCTGATATATTTTTTGTTACATATAATGCCAAAATGGACAACTTTACATACATTTATGGTCAAATTTCTGATGATGTACTTAGAAGAAATTCTGAAAAGTAGAATTATAAAGTTAATGAATTTTAAGACCTTTGGTACATATTGACAGGGTCAATACTATTATTTAATAAATAATTATTTAATTATCTTCAGTTTTGAGAGAGAAAACTTATCTAAAGTTAGTGGCCATTTCCCTTTATTTTTCTTTCTGTAATAGAACTATTGCTAAATATATATCTACTCATAATTTTCAAGATAAGATCTGGAGGATTGAGAAAGCAGAGATGGCAAGAGGGTCTTGTGATGAGCAATATTTTGTAGAAAGAAGTAATATCCTACTTATAGTAATTTGGGGTAGAGTATTCTCTGCTAAGCAAGTACTATGAAATAATAGTCAGGAGTCCTGGCTGCCTCATGGTTTACTGGGATCGTCCATCATAACTCTCAAAAGATATGATGTGAGAAAATAAAGTTCTGTGGTGTAAGCCACCAGTCTGTGGTATTTGGTTATGGCAGTCCAAGCAGACTAACACACATAGACACTTGAATATTTTATTAAAAAAAAAAAGAAGCAGTTTGTTTATTTAGTTTGATTCTCTTAGGCAGACTATGTATTGAGATGTAATTTACATACCTTAAAACTCAATCATTTTAAGTGTAGCATTCAATGAGTTTTAGTAAGTGTTTACAGCTTTGAAACCATCACCAAAATCCAGTTTTAGAACAAATACATCATTTATCTATTTTTTAAAAAGGAATATAGTAAATATCAATGATGACCTCAGGTTTGATACAGCTGTTAATGAATATTAATGAATATAAATTTGGGGTCTTAAGAAACCAGAGTATGAGGTAACAGTAATTATGGGGGCACACATATTTATTGATGACTCACAATAATTGCTCACAAACTGACAATTGTACTATGAAAGTTATGTTAGCATCATAAAATGAAGTGGGTCTAGAGTTTTCTATGATTTGAAACAGCTTATACAGCATGGGGGTAGCTTTTTCTTAAAAAAAAAAAAAAAAAAGCAAAACTCAATGGAAAAATCAATTGTTCCTCAAGCATTTTCCTTCTTTTCCTTCTAGCTGAGATTTCTGCATGAACTTGGGTTGATCTTGGAATTGATATTTTTCAAGAAAATAATTCACTTTGTCAAGATTTTACAAACAGCTAGTACAGAGTTGTACACTGCATACCACTGAAAATGGTAATCACTGAAAATTCTCTATGATTATAATATCTCCTTTGCATTCTAATTTTGTCCATTTGTGTACCTCTTTTATTATATTCATGAGAAACTAGTCTATATTATTTTTCAAAGAATGTTGAATTTATCATTGATTTATTTTTTTCTTATTTCTATGTTCTAATATCTTGAATTTAATGATATTTTTATTCTTTTACTAAATAATAAATTACAGTAATATATTTGCCTCTATGTGTCATCTTGAGAAGCATTTTATAAGTTTGGATATGATCTTTTCATTATTTACTAAGTGTCTATTTTTTAAATCATGGGTTATTTCTTGGTCTAATCTTTTTTTATTTTTAAATAAGAGAGCTTTAAAACTTAATCTAAATGGTGATAGTTTAGAAAAAGTAGATTTTATAAAATACATGACGTAGTAAATAAAGTCAAAGAAATCCTGAGCGAGATTTTCTGGATTCTCTCACAAATTTTGTCTATGTAGCTTTGTTATGTATTATAAAAAGTTCTGATAAAGCAGAGAATGACTAAGCAAACAAAGAACATTCTGCATAAATGCTGTTAACACTTAGGGGTACATATGTTAAGATATTTTCCTATGTACTCACATACACATATATATTTTTAAATGAAGGTATGAAATCATATATGTATAATATTTTATGTACATATTTATACTTGAATAAATATAGATCTATATATTCTTTTAAAGTATTTAATACATGAATATATTATAATTTGTTTAGCTACATCTTTCTTGATGAATATTTAGGTTGACTTAGGTATTTTGGTTTTATAAACAATAATACTAGATCTTTGGATATATGTTTGTAACTTGTACAATATTTTTAGGATAAACACATGGATAATTGGATGCCAGTACAGTTTCTATTAATAATTATTTTTGATATTTGCTTTTACTTTTATGCAATGGTGATTATAATAATTATCTCAATAATTCCATTTTTAATTGGTTTTGATGCTCATTGCTATCCCTCACCCTCTGTTTCTTTAATGTGGTTTCTCTATTTTCTTATTTTCCTCAGTATTACCTCAGTCCTTGGCTGATACAAGCTTTGGTTCTTAAAACTTTAGAAATACCACACTGTTGTCTTAAGATACTTAATATTGCAGAGAACTCTGAAGCCAGAATTCTTTTATTCCACATAAAACTGATATTTTTCTACATGAATACTTATAGGGATTTATTCATCTTTTAATAAAAATTTGCTACAATGTGTTTTTTTATGGCTCTCTTTTCATTATTTTTATAGAACAAAGCAAGTCCTTTAATTTGAAGACTTACGTCTTCATTTCAGTCAGTAAAGTTTTCTTCTATTATGTTTTCAATTTTAATTTTGCTATTTTGGTTCAGGGTTCTTCAATAATACTAATTTATCTATTTATTAAATCTCTATTCTCTGGACTTTATTATCTTCACTTTTGTAAATTTTTCTTTTCATGTTTGGAGAAGACTTCTAAATTTTGACCTTAGTCACTAATTCAATATTTTTTTGTCTCAGTTTTGCTAATGATTAAGTTTTACTACAGCCTTCTATTTTAATTCAGCTTTTTCATTTCTAATATCATTTAAATATTACCTGATTCCAATTGTGTTTTTACATTTTTTATTATGTCACCCTTTTTGAATTCTATTCCTAATTCAAATGTTTCTTATCTTCTGTTATCTTACTGAAAACATTGAGAAGTTTTCTCTTTCTTTTATTGCGGTAAGAATTTCCCTTGTGGGCTTCCCTGGTGGCGCAGTGGTTAAGAATCTGCCTGACAATGCAGGGGACACGGGTTCAAGCACTGGCCCAGGAAGATCCCACATGCCGCGGAGCAACTAAGCCCATGTGCCACAACTACTGAGCCTGCGTTCTAAAGCCCACGAGCCACAACTACTGAGCCCACGCGCCACAGCTACTGAAGCCTGCGTGCCTAGAGCCTGTGCTCCGCAACAAGAGAAGCCACGACAATAAGGAGCCTGTGCACCACAACGAAGAGTAGCCCCCACTCACAACTAGAGAAAGCCTGAGCACAGTAAGGAAGACCCAACACAGCCAAAAATAAAAACAAACAAATAAATTAATTAATTAAAAAAAAAAGAATTTCCCTTGTGCCAAAGAATTTGTAATAAGCCACTTCCAGTTGGGGAGCAGATTAATGTTCACAAGTCCTAGACTACTTAAATGCTGCAGGTTGGCTGGATTGAGATGGATTCTATGCCACTCAAAATATCTGCTGATACTTTGAACAAAGGAAGTAAAAGTAAAACTAGAGTCCCCATGGTTAACTAACAGATTGTCCTTATTTTCATTTTTGCTCATAGTACCTTACTTGTTGAATCTATGATTCCAAGCGTGCAGTATATCTATTGTCACCACCACCTCTTCATCCTCTTCCTACACACACACACACACACACACACACACACACACTCCACACTTGCTTTTTGTGTTTTGGGAGTCTCATTTTCCAAAGAAAGGAAGGTAGTAATGAGGGCCAAATTGGGGTATAGTATGCTCTCTCCCTCCACAGGTTATTTTTGTCCTGGAAGGGATCCCTTGCTTGGTGTTCTGGCTAGTACTGATCTTGCATCTTTGATCTACATGACATACAGTGAAAGATAAATGAAAGCTCTTTCTATATTCTTTCATGTTGTCAATTTTCTCTATTTAAAGTGACTGTTATTATAATTTACAATTCACCTCCCTAGTCCCTGCAGTTAATGGAATTTTCTCTTTCTGGTGGTAGGATGATTGTCAGTTTTAGTTTTTGTTGTCATCAATTTTTGTCTTTCCTTTGCCTTCATAGGTATTTTTGCAAGCTGTTGGGATCATCTGCAGCCTGGACTGCTAATCAAGTGCCAAGTTTTGAAATATATTCTTGAATTACAATTTTAAACATTGGTATATAGGTCACATCCTGGCATCTCTTAGTCATTTATCTGAATATCACCCTGATAAACTGAGTTCCTGTCTTAGCAGACAGGAAGACCAGTATCCTCCTGTAATCTGGTGGCATAGTTTTATTCTTATTTAGGACTAAGAATAAGAACTAACTGAAATTAGTGGCTAATTACTGTCAGAAAGTGCAATCTGATATCAACTGTGACAAAATTGAATCAAGTTTTCTCAACAGCTATTCTTCAGGATTTAGATTGACCAGACTAATTAACTATTCAACAGGTCAGTTCTTATAGTTATCACATTACAGTTATCAGTTCTTATAGTATATTTGTAACTAATTCATCTTTACTGGGCAAAAAGGATTTAATGTCACTCAAAATTGTATTTGGCTGGAAACAAGGTATTTAATGTTTAGATCAGCTATGTACTTATACCTACCTTGAAATTCTAGTTCTGTATTATCTATACTGTGATATATGATGAGTAGTTGGCCTTAGCCAAGTATTCATGGAGATATTTAACATGATGAAATGCTGCTTCTGTAGAAAATTTTAGCTCTATAGAGTTCCAGTAGGAAATGCAATAATTGGCATTGTCCCCAAGTGAGACTACAAACTGTTCTTCTTTTGGCAGACTCCTTCTCTGAATTTGTATGGGAGAGTTGAGCACATGTAGAAGGAATCTGCTTTATGGGAGAATATCAGTTATTTATTGCTGCATAACAAACTACCCCAACAGTTAGTAGCTTTAAACAACAATGATTTATTGAGTTCATAATTCTATAGGCTAGCAGTCTGGGCTAGGCTCAGCTAGGCAGTTATTTTGATCTCTGTGGCAATTGCTCATTTGTCTGCAGTCAGCTGCTGGCCGGTCAATTGAGAGTTGGCTGGCCTAAGATGACTTAACTCACAGGTCCAGCTGATGGTTCACTGTCAGGTTGGGCAATGGAGGACACCTGGGTCCATTGTCTCTTGTATCCAGTAGGCTAGACCAGGCTTATTCACATGGAAATACAGAGAGTTCCAGGTGAGAGGAAGAAAGCATGCAAGCTCTCCTGAGACCTAGACTAGGAGCTGACAGAATGTTGCTTCTGCAGATTTCTACTGAACAAAGCAACAGACAGTGTAGAGAAACCAACTATACCTCTTAAAGAGAGCATCTGCTAATTCACATGGCAAAGGGATAGGGATACAGAGAGGAGTGGATATTGTGACTATTTTTGCAAGCTATCAGAGAATTATATCTAATATGGAGGTGGCTTGATAAATCAGTAAGTGTTTTAGTTTCCTAAGGCTGCTATAACATATTACCACAACTCAGTTACTTAAAAACGACACACATTTACTCTTGTACAGTTCTGGAAGCCAGATATCTGAAATCAATTTCACTGGCTGAATCAATGTGTCAGCATTCACCTAAAATTATATAAGAAAATGTCATCTTTGTCATGTGCAAATTTGGCAGTAACAGAATATGGGTCTTCTTTCAATCTAAGACATGGAACACTTATAGTCCACACATTCAACATTCACTCATTCATTCCATTCATTTATGAGCAACCAAAGAGCCAGGCATTATTATGCTAATCTAGGTTCTAGAGATATAGCAGTGAACTAGAGTTTACATTTTTTTCTTTTAAAATCTTTTCTTGGGGCTTCCCTGGTGGCGCAGTGGTTGAGAGTCCGCCTGTCGATGCAGGGTACACGGGTTCGTGCCCCGGTCCGGAAAGATCCCACATGCCGCGGAGCGGCTGGGCCCGTGAGCCATGGCCACTGAGCATGCGTGTCCGGAGTCTGTGCTCCGCAACGGGAGAGGCCATCTTTTCTTTTTAAATTTATTTATTTATTTTTGTCTGCTTGGGTCTTTGTTGCTGCAAGCGAGCTTTCTCTAGTTGTGGCGAGTGGGGGCTACTCTTTATTGTGGTGCACAGGCTTCTCACTTGGGTGGCTTCTCTTGTTGCGGAGCACTGACTCTAGGCACATGGGCTTCAGTAGTTGTGGCACGTAGGCTCAGTAGTTGTGGTTCGTGGGCTCTAGAGTGCAGGCTCAGTAGTTGTGGTGCATGGCCTTAGTTGCTCCACGGCATGTGGGATCTTCCCGGATCAGGGTTTGAATCCATGTCCCCTGCAATGACAGGTGGATTCTTAACCTCTGCGCCACCAGGGAAGCCCTAGAGTTTACATTTTAAGTTGTACTGTCCAAGATGGTAGCCAACAGCCACATGAAGCTATTGAACATTTGAATGTGGCTATTGGGTACCTGAAATGTGGCTCATTTGAATTTCAGTGTGTTGCCAGTGTAAAATAAACCCTGGATTTTGAATACTTAGCATGAAAAAAGGAACGTTAAATATCTCATTAAATTTTTAATTGGTTTCTATTGAAAGGGTAATATTTGAGGTATATTGAGTTAAATAAAACATATTACTAAAATTAATTTTTAAAATTAAAATTTCTTTTTACATTTTTTAGTGAGGCAACTAGACAGTTTAAAATTACAAGTGTGAACTAATAAGAAAGTGCTGTATAAAAATATAAATAAAATAAAATTCAAAAATTCAAAAAAAAATTACAAGTGTGGCTTGCATTTATGATTCACATTATATTTCTATTAGCACAATTCTAGAGGCTGGGAGAAGAGAATAAATGAAATAACAATAAATGGACTGAAAATAAAATCTAGTGATGCATGAGTAGTAGGCTTCTCTAGATTGGGTGGCCAAGGAGGAACTTGTTTGACTCTTCTGCTGAGACCTGAATTGTATGAAAACACCTGTCACATAAAGGTTTTTGGGAAACATTCTCTAGGTAGAGGTAATAGAAAAAATATTTTCTAGGTAGAGGGTTTTTTCAAGTGTAGAACCCTAATGTGGGGAAAAAGTTTGGTTGGTTAGAGGCATTTTATTTCTTTATGAAAATTCAGTGAGCAAGAAGAATAGTAGAGTAGGATAACATTGAAAGGTAGGAATGGCCCAATCATTTTAAAGTCAATAGAAAGCTCAAACCCCCAAATTTTGTTATTCAACTGCTTTTAAAATTCTGAATGAGCCATCATTAATATTTGAGAGAGAAAAAATGTAAGGGGAGTGTTACCAATGTAGCTGTGTGAACTGGGCAAGTTATTCATTTCTTTGCCTCAGTTTTCTCATCTGCAAAATGGGAATGGTAATAATTGTACTAACCACATAAAGTTTTTGTGAAGATTAAATGAGACAGTGCATGTACACACATTCTAAGTGATACATGCTGGCTGTGACCAGATTTGATTCCATATCAAGTTAGAGCATCAGAGAGACGGGTATATATTATTTGAATTACTTACAGAAATGCCTTCATAGGAATATAATGAAATATGCTCTCAGTTTCATCAATGGTAGCTCTATGTATAATATTTCTGCATTTTCTATTAAACCATCTTTGCCTAATAGTCTATTAAACATTCCTTGTATAAGAGTCCATGTAAAAAATTTCTTCTGAGAATTTAGTACAAAGAAAATGTGTCTCCTGATGAATTAGTATAAATAATTTTATTAGACATTAAGAAGTAAAAAAGAGGTTGAGAAAGTAAAAAAGAAAAAAAATCCTCATTTTCTCCCTTTCATATTGTATTGGCTGACAAGATTCTCATATTTATTTCTACTTGGTTTTGGGTTAGTGTAGGTTTATGAGATTTATGATATAATTACTTTCCATAGGCCAAATATATTGCTGTAGACCTTCTCTCATTACTCTAATAGCTTATGACATGTGCATTTTATTACATACTACTTTAAATCATTCTAAAATAATTTAAGTCTAAATTTAATAAAATATATAAAACATTGTTTCTACGAGAAAATGCATTCCAAGTTTCACAGAACCAAGTTATAAAAGAATGTTTGGAACATAGCCCATTTACAAGTTCTTCATATATTTGGGGGGTATTCTAAAATATCTTATTAGATGTTTTCTCTAGAAGATGTAGTTCCTAATTAATTAATTAATTCATTCATTTAATAGGCGCCTGTCAAAGGCCTATTTTGTACTAGGGTTGTAAATACAGAGATTAACTAATGTGTCTGTGAGATGCCAGATAATGAAGGGCTTTGTATGGCAGACATGTTATAGAGTTAAAATTTCATCCTGGAGGCAATGGGGAGCCATTGAAGCATCTTAGGCACAAAAATGACATGATCAGATTTGGTTTTTAGAATGGACTTTGACAGCTGTTTTAGAGATGAATTAAGTGGTGATGGGGAAATGGGGGCAGGTGAGTAGGTGGATCATACACAGGTGGACCAAATAAGGAGATTTTTCATAACAACCAGGAGAAATATTTTGAGAGTGGCAGTGAGCATGGGAAAAATTGGGCCAAACAGAAGAAACATTTAGAAAGCAGAATTGAAAGGATTTGGCAGAATTGTCTGGAATGACTAAAGTTTCCAACTTCGGCAACAGAACAGATAATACTGGTATTCATGGCGACAGGCAGTCAATGATGTGAACCTTGGTGGGATTTAATACAATGCAATTGATTTGGGACATGTTGAAATTGCAGGACTGCTGAAGCATTTGTGGGTTTATTGATGGAGACAAAGATTTGGGAGACATTAAATCATTGATAGTCAATGAAGGCACAGGAGTAGATAAGATTTCTTAAAGAGTGTGTAGATAGAAAAGCTTGTTGACAATGGAACCATGGGGAATAACAGCATTTAAGAGGGAGTTGTTCTAAGTGAGAATGAGTAGGTGGGGAAATCCAGGGAATGTGGCCTTCCAAGGAGAGAGTTTTAAGCAAGGAGTTTATAATGTCAAATGCCAGAGAGAGGTCAAGTAAGATAAGGAATAAAAAGAATACTTTTGAAATTAGTATATGGTATTGGAAACTGGCAGGAACAAGTTTAGCAGAATAGAGGGCATGAAAACCAAGTCACAGTATGAAAAATGAATGAGGAATGAAGAACTGGAGACAACGAGTATAGACTTTAGGTTCTGAAAGGAAGGAAAGAGAGCAGTAGTTACAGGGGGATACAGGGAGGAGCCAGGATTGTTTTAATATTGGGACTGATGACTGTAATTTTATGTTGAGTAAACATACAAGTGAAGAGGGGGTATTTGATGGCAAAAAGCCCCCGATGTGGGAGGAGGGATGGGATTCAGAGTGCAGGTGGAGGAACGGTACTTTTCCACTTTAATTCCATTGAAACTTTATACAGCTCCACAACAATAGGGTAACTTATATGTGTCCTTCATCAATTAGTGATCTTCATTTATAACAAATGGGAACTTCAAGAAATGATTAATTTTCATCACACTCTCAAAAAGAATAATATCTACAGTCACAGCCCTCATAAAGTCTCCAGAGTTCTGTTCTTCCTCTACTCATTCTTCAGATTTTATGTCTCATTAGGACTTGTTCTCCATTAATTCAACCAAAATTACGCTTGGTGTCAGGGATATGATGATGAATGAATGCAGTGCTGGCTTTTGAGACCCTCCAGATGCACACAGGCCCCAGCTAGGAGTTACTCTCAAGGTGCTTGTGATTGCTGCTGGCAATAGCAACATGATGGTGATATACTGATGATAATGATATGGTCCTTGGTCCATTTGTCCATTTAGTATGATTGTGACAAAGTAAAGTGTCCACTTCTACTTTGCACGTGCTGTTAGTAGAAGTTCCACAAAATAGTCCGATAGAATTCCTCTTAGGAAAAGAAAATGAAATAGTTCTAATAAAGCACAAATCAAATCTTCACACAAAAATGCTTTCAAGGGCATCAGTTTTTTTTTTTTTCACTATAATTGGATATCTTGAGGGTAAGGATGTTGTCTAAGACTTTCATTTCAAGATATGCTACACTGGGAAATGCAGTGTTTAGGATTCGTGGCACCTGGGGTCAACTACTAATCAGCTGTGCAATTTACTAGCTGAGACACCTTGAGTACATCATTTAATGGCATCTAGAAAATGAAGATAAGACCTGTCCTGCCTACCTCTTTATCTATCCATCTATCTATCTATCTATCTATCTATCTATCTATCTATCTCTTATCCATCTAGCAATCCAATAAATGTGAAGATTCTTTGTAACTTAAAAAGGCTGTGCAGATAGTTTGGGAGGGTTCATGCCTAAAGTTTTTCATTTAGGAAAGATAATAACTTCCCAGTTTTGCCTAAACAAATTTGAGTTGTGTTTCTATCCTTTGTAACAGAAAGAATCCTGAATTATGCAGTTGTTTCCTTCAGAATTCAGACACCTGCATCATCGGACAGTTCATCTGAACCATTGTGCAAGGGGCACAATGAAACCAACACAAAGAGAACACCTTCTGGGAGCAAGCACAGAGCCAGGTGCTTCCCCCAGGACTGTCTCTCCAAGTGCAAGGGTGGCAGTGTGTACCACACGTGATACTGGCTGTGTAAGCTGAGAAAAAAATTGTAACCATACCCTGCATGCATATGCTCAAACTAAATCTCTGACTGGGGAAGGACCAGATCTTCTGCCCCCTGCAGTAACACTGATGTGTTCTTGTTATTGGTAGAAAGAAATGCTCCTCACATTTATAAGGTTCAAGATTATTATTTGAGGAAATAAATACGTGTATTAACTTGTAAAGTCAGGAATTTTGATTGGTTTGGGGGAGCAGAATAGAAGTCAGAAGGAAATGCAATCAGGTTTCATTGTAGTAAATTAGCAGTTACAATCTTGTCCATGGTCAGTTGAGAAGGAATCATCCACGAGGGATGGCTCTCTTAAGAAACTAAATACCTTTGCTACTCAAGCCACTCTTTCAGCGGGCATTAATGATTGACAGTACATGTAGAATGATCTGAGTTATACATCCTTCTGTAATTAAAGTTTTCTTTTGCCCTCTCTTGGCTTCTGTGACTTGATACATATTGCTTAACCTTACCTTGCCTGCATTTTTGGGTCCAGGAATTGGGAATAATATCAACAGCTTCTGTATTTTGAAAGAGCCTAGATCCTAGATATTAAGTCATCGGGCATTAACGTTTGTTAAGCACCTGGCAAAACATACCCACATAGATGCTTAGTGAACAACAGCATTTGCCCTGAGCTTCTTGATCCCACAGGAAGGCTTTTGGTGTTCATATACACCAAGTAATATGTACTTTAATTGGCCTACCCTTACCTATGTTGCTTCCTATTTTGGAAGCTTCATCTCTTTTCATATCACTTAAATAAGAAAATATAAATATTTACAAAGAAAATATAATTTCCCCAAAAAAAAGGTTCCTATGGAATTAGACGATAATTATGCATCAATACGTTATGACTTGCTGCCTGTCTTTCTTCAGACATGCCTGTTTTTTAATGCCTTGCCTAGTTTCATGGTTCATATAAATATTTACCAAGCAGCTACAGCTCTTAGATGGCTGAGTGCTTTTATCCTTCTGTCAAAGTCAGGTTCACCTTGGCATGTGTTGTCTTATGTTCAACAGAGAGTGGGGCTGTTTGGATCATCTTATTTCCGTGAGCACGTACAGCAGAGATGGTTAAGAGTGAAGACTCTGGAATCCTACAGAGCAGGATCTAGACACCAGCTCTGCTTTATTCTGACTTTGAACCTGGGCAAGTCGCTTCAGCCCTTTTAGCCTCAATTTCTTCATCTGTAAAACACTTGAACCTCTTCACTGTTGTAGGATTAAAGAAATTAATATAGGCAAATAGTTTAGCAGAGTGCCTTCTACATAGTAATCACAGATAACTACTGCTGGTTATCATTTGTGCTTCAGGGATACAAAACGCTATGGCTTTTTCGGAATATAGTGGGATTTTGTCTCGAAGTTAAATCAGTGGTTCTCAAGTGCGGGACAATTTTGCCCCCCCAAACCCCATCCCCACCCGGGGACATTTGGCAATGTCTGCGGACGGTTTTGGTCGTCTCACCTCCTCGGGGTGTTGCGGGGAGGCTGCTACTGGCGTCCGTGGGTAGACTAGAGGGATGTTTGGTTTCTAAACATTCTACAGTGCACAGGCAGACCCCGCCCCTCACCCTCCACCTTTCAGCAAGGAATCATCTGGTTCAAAATGTCAACAGTGCTGAGGTTGAGAGGCCCTGAAGTAAACGGAAAGGAATCCTTCCATAGGTGAGTCATGAATAAATCCTAATCTTGAAACCAGTCTATCAACGTTTGTTGCTCTTCTGCTCCAGGTATAATATCATCGCCTTCCAGCAGAGGAGCTTTTTACAGTTTATGTAACATCTTCACATATATTAATCTACTAATTCTGACAAAAATCCTAAAAAAACCCCAAGCAGGACTGGCATTAACCACTCCCGCCCTTATTTATTTATTTATTTTTCTTTTGCAGAGGAGGAGTTAGGCTGAGAGGTTGACTTTCTCGCCAAAACACAGGTGGTAATTAAACCCAGAGTTTCAAATACAGTGCTTCTGCCACTCTCACATACCCAGCATTGCATTTCTGTGGGGAAGGCAGGAGACATTTTAGACATGGGTTCTCCCCTAAGATTCTTACTCAATTGTTAAGAGATTGATACCCGTAAACACTTATTTATTTATACCTATTGGGCTATAATAAATGCACGTTCCCACCCCTATCCCCACCCCTTCCGTGTTAGAGAACACTGCAAAGCAGCTAACTTGAAAGCAGAGTGTTTTCTTCCTCCCGAATCTTAGAGGGCTGTTTTGCAACATAAATGTAGTTACTTGTCTGCAAAATCAGGGTGCTACCCTTCTTTACAATCTGTACTTTTATAGCATATGCCATCATGTTCCTTTTTCCCCAGCAGTCCTCCTACATAGCCCAGATGGTGCCTGGCCTGCTCCTGCAAACTTCTGATTGCCTCTGTTTCTTTTTCATGCTCATCCTTTTCTGAGTGTGAGAAGCTGAGGTTTACCCATATGCATCCAACTTGATGCCCAGATGTTAGAATATTCCAAAAATGCAACCAGTTTTGACATGTTAACTTTGTTCTTCTCAGCTCAGTGGCTATCAGCATGTCAGCACCTGCAGATTATTTCATGAAGTTTTGGAAAGCACTGATTTTTAATTCAGATTTTATGAAAGTTATAGAGATTTATTTTTGAAAAATGAGATAGGTAATGCCTAGTCCCTGCATAGCTGCCTGATATCTCTAAAGAACAATGTACCTTCTTCTTTGCACACGTTGGGTTTATGCTGTCTAATTAGCTTCAGATTATTTTGACAAATGAGTAAAATTGGTTCTAGCTGACACTCAGCCACAGAGAAGTTTTAATACCTAAGCTATTAAAAAAAGGAGCTCAAACACCAGGTAATAATCCCTACCGCAGACGGAATAAACAATTCATGATTAATTTAGTGCATATTTATAACCAAAAGTTATCAAAAGATGCTGAGAAAACTTTTTATGAGAAGTTCTTTGATGATGATAATAAAATTTGTCCTTGCGTTTCTTATTCAAATATGTGCAGCCATTATCAACTGAACATTAGCAAATATTATATCAGTATATGACACTTCAACAGATAATATAAAGTTCAGAACTACCTGTACTGAAACAGGGAGGTTTTTGTTTGTTTGTTCCTATGTTTATTTTACTTTGGAAAATATACCTTAATGAAAATCATCAAAAGTGCAATGGTGCTTCAGACATATCCAAGATAAGTGACTTGGAAAGATATAGACCCCCAAGCTGGCTTTCTTCCTGCCTAAGGACATGCAGGGAAGTAAAGTGTAAACACAATCCTTCTTGATTTATTTTTACTTGGGTGGCTTTGGAGGTTACTCAAAACTTATGTGTTCCATAAAAGACAGAACTGAAAGTGTACAAGATGCAACTCAAGTGGAAACTACTGACTAGAAATATTTTCCAGACTCTGCCCCTGACCCTCGTGCTGGGCTGTTAAGTCACTCTTAGAGCTGATTACATAAAGACATGCTAAGTTATGCCAATGCCGGAAGAATGCACATGATACTTTCCTCTGAGCAGTCCTTCCTTATGTCATCCCCCTGCTCAGAGCCCTTCCATAGCTTCCCAGCGCTTTAAAGGCTTTAAGCCCTAACATGCCATACAGAGATATTTCTAGATCTAGTCTCTGAGTAGCTCTCCAGTCTCAGCTGACACCACCAAAACAGGCAGGTGTGTGCAGGAAACTGCTAGCAGTTGATTTATCAAATATTTGTGAAGTGCCTACTCGGTCCCAGGCATGGGGTTCGGCATAGCTTTGCCATCGTTAGAACGTGAAGAAGGAAGCAGGGGATGGAGGCAACAGCAGTGGGCACGGCTCCAGTGGCCAGTTCTAGAGGCCTTGTGTGTCAGGCTAAGGATCTTGAACTTAATTTTAATGGTGATAGGCAGTCCCTAAAACATTTTAAAGTAATTTTATAGAGTGAATTGCTTTGCAAGGATGTAGCATTAGAGTTTAAAAAAAAAAGACATGTCAACATAAAGACATCTTCCTTTATGACCTCTTTTCGGGCATCAATTAATTTACTGAACCAATGTTTACTGAGAATTTACCAAAGATCATAATACGGTATAGAACTAGACATTTTGATTCCTTTCCCATGGAGGTCAAATAAATAGGCAAATGACAAATTATGGTATGTGTTAAGAAAGACACAAACAAGATGCTCAAATAGGAACTAACAAGGAGGGTTTCCACTTGTGATAAATTACTGGGAAAGTCCTGACTGGGGAGATGACATTTAAGCCGAGTCCTGAGAGATAAGCGAGCAACCATTCAAGGAGAGGAAAGATGAGCATTCCAGGAAGAGGGAACAGCTAAGGGAGGGTTAGATATGGTTGCAGAGCTGAGAGATCAGTGTGGCTGGATTCTATAGGGTGAGGAGGAGTAAAGCATGAAATGAAATTGCAAAGACAAGAGCCAAAACATGCAGGGAGTTGCAAACTCTGCTAAAATTTTGCATATTGTTCTCATTTTCTCCTTCGGGACAGGATGCAGTGTCTTTTAAACATGGTTACATAGGCAATTTTACATGAATTATCATATATATATATATATATATATATATTTATATTTCCATGAGTACTGTCCTAGACAGCCAGTCATTTCCCGCACAGGGTCCCCTGCCAAGCACATATATATATATATATATATATATTTATATTTCCATGAGTACTAAATCTTAAAAACGTTTAAAATAGACTGAGAATGACTGTAATTATTTTTTCAATCATTGAAAAAAAAGTCTAAAATGTTTATAATTTTTAAATGATTTTATCTTTTAGCTCATTGGATAAAAAAGGATAAATAACCACCATTTTAATTGGTCTTCTAGGAAAAACCTATTAACATCTTAATCTTCCAGCTAATAAAAGGGGATTTTGCCTTCCAGAAGAGAATTTCTGAGAGAATTTCTCAGAAAGAAATGTATACATGTTACAGAAATGTAACCTTCAGATCAGAAATCTGAATGTTACATCTTTCTCCTGTAAATTACCAATCAATTTCACTCTCTAGTGTATGTCATACTTGACAGAGAAGACAATTCAGTGGAGCTGATTCCTAAGTCAGGGCGGCTGATATCATTTACAACCCTGCCTCTTAGATAAGGTTTCATTTCCCTTGGTGCAGGAAGATGTTACGTCTAATGATGCTGCCTGGACCATTGTGATTTTGACCATGGCAGGGTTCTAAATACAAGTCATGGATAGACTGTAGATTTCAAAGGGACTTGAGAAATATCTGTACAAGTCTTATTTCCCTAAATGTCACCCCTCCCCCGACACACACATTAAAAATTATGCGTTGCCTTTTCTATTAACTGGATAACACGTACAATGTAATGATTCTAATATTAAATAGTAACTGGAGCAAATCCTAAGGTTGTTTGAAAGCTAAAAGGCCACTTAGACAAATTAAAAACTCATTAACCTATGTCTGGCATGTATTTGATATAGAGTGAAGAAAAAAAGACTAATGATTCCAGCTTATCATCTAAGAGCTGAGTAAAAATTACCTGCCATCGGATATAAAGCTGTGTTAGTGTCCAGCTAAATTTATAACCAGGCTATTAAGTCATATGAAAAATGATAACATGTTTGATGCTCTTTTATTCCAAACTTTGTCCCAGGATTCTTTTATTTCTCTTTGTTTCAAAAATGTTCTATCTTACACCAAGAGATCTTTATTCCATTGTTATTTCTCTATTAATGAAATTACAATTTAACAATATAGTCAAATTCTAATAAAGAGTTGAGTTATTATAAGCTGTCCTGTGAGTTACATAATATGCTGAGTAGATCCCTACAAAGCCATACTTATCTAATTATAATGAGACCAACTCCTTGAAGAACACGTTTGTGTCTCATATAACTAATTAATGAAGACTGAAATAATTGATGGTGAATGTAACAGAAGCATACCAGTAGATACTGAAGTTTATCTCCTTTTTCACCATGGTTCTTTATTGGTAGTGCTAATATTAATTAATTTGACAAAACTATAGCTTTGCTTACTCTCTATCCAAGTGGTGCAACATTCCTATAGGACACAATATATAATTAAAAATTTAAAAATAAATTTTGAATGGTGGATTACTGTAGAAAATTAAAATTAACATCAAATTGTTAGTTTTGAACCAGTTTCCTAAATTTCCAGATCATAGTGGTCTGTTTTCATTGGTAAGTAAGTGGTCTAAGATTCCACGCTCAGTTTATTCATTTTTAAATGACTGGGGCTTTCACTTTCATTAAACATGGCACATAAAGATTGCACTGATTGATCCTTCCAGAAGGGAAACAACCTTCATCTCCATGTTTGAAATCTAAATAAATTCTAAAACCTCCCTTCTGCAGCAACACAATAGCATCAGTTGGTTAGCCAGGCCTATGGGTATCTTTGTAAATATAATGTTAGATGAATGAATTTTTAATAAAGTTAAGTGTAGGAGATAAAGATAAAAATAAGAAAAAATTATAAACAATGATATGTTTCATGAGTTATGGACCCACCTATGGTAAATAATAAAGCTGAGTTAGCTGAGAGGCAAAATAGGATGGAGACCTCCATAGCTATATGGAAATTTTATAAGAATGACATTACAGTTTATGTTTTGAAAAGCAGTGAGAGATAAATGATGACCAATACCGTTACCCAGATCCCACATGAAACCATACACAGGTCAAGGGTTTTTGAATGAAATGAGCCTTTTTCTCTCTACACTTTAAATCTTTCCTTTCCCATTCAGTACTGGGATTCCTTTCCAAATACTTAGCTGATTGAGGTCAAAAACTTTTAGGCAAAGGTACAATTCTGTTACTGGAAAAATCTAAGAACCTGTCCTCAAATAGTTACATATATGTCAAGGTTTTATCTCTTTAAATTATTGTGTTAGATGGAGTTTTCCAAATTTGCCCAATTCTCAGAAAAATCTTATTAGATTTATGCAGATATTTTCCCAAAAAAAGATAGTCCACTGTCCTTTTGTAGTGTAGTGTGTTGTTGGAAGTAATAGGAATTTACCTTTTTCTCATTTTGAGCTACTGTGTATTTTTCCTTCTGAGGAAAATGGAACAGGCTATAGATATCAATCTTCTTGGTGTTTTCTTGTCTCTTTTTTGATGGGTGAAGGGAGAGCTATGTGAGTTTCTGTATATGTCTTTGGCTTACAGTACAAAGATAATGGATCACCTTTTCTGAGGGCCTGACTTCCACTTTTCAAAAGTGGCTGCAAAAAGGAGTCAAGGAAGTTTTACATCAGTTATTCATTAAGATACATATGGCTGCATCAATACCTGCTTTACTGAAAGGGAGACCTTAATTCATCTCTTAAACTCTTATCAGAACGGCTGTGGCACTGGAGAAGACGATTATTGCCAAATACTCAATGTTTAAACAGAAATACTTTCACAATAATATCAGGCAGAAATGAAAAACTTGAATGGTATATAGTTCTTAAACGGAAACTAGTTTGTAAGCAATGCAAATTTTTAACTTAAATTTTCAGATTTTAATAAAAAAATTTAATAGGAAAATTTCAAAGTCACAAGGCATTGCAATTTTTTTTCTCTTATTGACAGGTTAAAAAAATGCAACACCGAAAACCTGACCTATTTACTTTACAATCTGAGAATTAGATAACAAGCTTCATGAACTTTTGATTCTCTGTTCTCAAATAAACTCCAATTTAATTACAAGTGTAATTACAATATTCACACATTCATGCTGAGTATGAATTATATAAGATTTCAAGAACTAAGTAAATGAACACAAGTACTGTGTACGATGTCGTGGTAGGTAAACTGCCTGTTAATTTTTTTCTTTTTCCAGATCCGTTTACATAGGGTAACTATAGCTTTGTTTTATCTACCTTTAAACTCAATTCACCCAACAGTAAAGGATCTGAACTGGTAACACAGTCTAGACAGCAGATAAGATCATGTCACGTGGTACAAATGGAGGCTTCCATTCTCTTTTTTTAAAGAAACCTCTTAGGACAGGCACTTGACTAAAAGACATTTTTGCACACCACAAACCTAAGGCACAGTTTGTGACCCACGGTGACAAAATCAAATTATTTCAGGCTGAGAAACATTTTCTCCTATAGGATAAAGACAATTTTATTTGTGGACAAAATGCCCTGTGGAGGGGATCTTATAATCACATCACCCATTATCACAATCATCAAATGCATGCAACATCTAAGTCCAATTAGTGGAAGATGGGACCATATGGACGTCTGTTACAATGTCGTGGTAAGAAGATAATGCTTTGTGTCTTCAGTTCAAGTGCTTTAGAAGCATTAAGCTTCTCAGTACCTTTGTGAACTAGGTAAGCAATTTTCTATGCTCTCCTTTCCCTTTGTGCCTCAATATATCCAAGGTAAGGCTGCAGCTGCTGATTACCTTTGAATGTGTAATGCTAACTATGAATTTAAAATGTCTACTTAAGTTTCCTAGGAGGGACCATAGCTAATTCTACGTTTTACATGATGTCTTAATCAGGAAAAGAACCACATCTCTTCATCGTTATCACTTTCACTGTGTTTGTTAAAATGGCCTCATTTACGAAGCAAATGCTCAGGCAAAGACAGCTTTTAGCACAAACATCCATGAGGATGGTTTCCGTGTGCTCTCTGCTGAATGTGGGGGAGGTGAAGCACTTTGAACACAATAGGTCAACTCAGGTGGCTTTGCCCTTGCACTTTCTTTACAGCTGCCTGTCTGAGGTTACTGCCTAGGGAGGAGCTGGGAGCTGGCAAGAACCAGTGGACATGTAGCCATAATGATTTTGTACCTGTATGCTCAGGGGTGCCAGCTATATGAAGGGATGATGTTGTAGGGCAACAAAGGAATGCTTTGTTTAGATGAGTAAATAGCTGAAAAGGTTTGTGACCTCAAAGGGAGGATCTGTGTAATTCTGTGCAGTATCATACAAGTCAAAGAAATGCTGAGCCAATTTGGACAGTAGGCATCATGGAATACTTCCGGATGACTACGTTATTTTATGGCTTGACAGCGTTGAAGTGATATTTTTACCTCTTATACATATAGTGTAACTGGTGGCTAAATGAAAGTTTGATTCCTATAGAACATCTGTAGATATTGACTGTGGTAATTTGCAAAAATTACTATTGCTGAATTACGCTTTACTGTTGCATTATTGGCTTTCACAGAGGCATGACCCAGAAGTCGGGCACATAATATCACTTTTTTTGTTGTTGTTGTGAAAGTGCTATTTAAGACATTATTGATTATGTTTCTTCATAAATCCAATATAATATATTGAGTTTAGGGTTTGATGCCAAAAAAAACGTTTTTCTCAAAGTCCTGATATAAGAATTATGCAGCCCATCTTATTTGCTTTGTTGCCTTGGCTCTCAGGAAGCTCAAACATAAATAATAATAGTGCTGATACAGTCTTTACATAATGAAGTAATTTGTTTTCTCATTTATATAAAAAGAGTCAAGTCAGGCAGACTAGAAAGACCTACAATTTCTCTTGATTCTAGCAAACTGGCTGGCAAATCTTTTGGCATTAATTTGGTTAACCCCTACTTGAAGAAAAATGTAATGACAAAAATAATGAAATTAATAGTCCCCTTGTTATTAATAGAAGGCAGCAAAGTGTGTTCACTGGTGGAAAGACCCTGAAGTCGGAGTCAGACCGAGTTGGATTTGAGTCATAGTTCTACCTTTTATTGGTAGCATTGAGGCATATTGCTATCATTTTTGAGTTTCAGTATTCTATTCGTGGAACATGTGAAGCCCTTAAAACGGTGCCTAGCACATAGTAAATATTCAACAAATATTGACTACTGTTATTTTTAATGATAATTATTGATTAAAGCTTAGATTAGATAATACTGATGAAAACTTGAAAAGAGATGCATCTAGATGATTCTGTAAGAGATGCAAAAGACGTATCAATGAACTAATGAACATTTTCTATTTGAATGCTGAAGTTTCATCAATACAGCTGACCCTTGAACAACACAAGTTTGAACTGTGCAGGTCCACTTATATGCAGATGTTTTTCAATAAATGCAGTACTTGGAATTTTATTTTATAGATCTTTAAATTAACTAAGTGTGAGGAAAAGTTTGTGTTCGATTAGAGATCATAATACGTGGAATCAAAAGAACTGGGGTTTGAGTTCTGACTCTATCCAAACTGTTTCAGCTTCCTGCCCTTGGGTGAGTCATTTATTGGTTCCTCTGTTTTTGGGGCAGAGGTAGCAGTATGCGAATTTTCCACTGCTCTGGTTGGTGCCCCTAACCCCTGTGTTGTTCAAGGGTCAGCTATATTCCATTACATATATTTAAACATTATATAAAAAGACTTAATAATAGCTTTTCTTTTACCTCTACAATATAGTACACAGATTCACAGATATAGAGAACAAAACTAGTGGTTACCAGTGGGGAGGGGAAAGACAGGGGCAGGGGATTAAGAGGTATAAACATATAAAAATAAGCTACAAGGAGATATTGTACAGCGTAGGGAATATAGCCAGTATTTTATAATAACAATAAATGGAGTATAACCTTTAAAAACTGTGAATCACTATGTTGGACACCTGAAACTTATATAATATTGTAAATCAACTATACCTCAGTATAAAAAAAGAGCAAAAAAACCAAATGCTAAAACCGTGGTCATCGTTTTAACAGGATGAAATCTCACTAATTAAAACTGATAAAAGTCAAACAATTAATGTTATGATTAAAGAATATCCTAAGGTTTCATAGTTCCCAAATCCAGAAACTATAGTACTGATTTTTGGAGTTTACATGTCTATACGTAGCCCTACTCACCAATTTACAAATACGTTATCTTCTAAAAGCTTCCTTGTAACTTGCTAGTTTGAAACTCAGAATGGATTGTCTTAACCGAACATGTATTATAAATGCTGACTTGTTTTCAGTTTAGTTTTTCTTTCCAAAGCTGTTTTAATCCCTAATAATAAAGCTAAAATTTTGTGTTTTCAATAAAAGGCAGAAAACTATTCTTTGGTCACACCGTCTATTCTAAAGCTCATAAAATATATTTAAGCATATGGAATATTCACAAAGCATTTTAATTAAATATTTTCCAATTATGCAACCTATAATCAAGAAAGACTGAAAAGAAACAATTATGAAATTTATTTGGAATGAGTTTAACTAGATGTAGACAAGAAGGCCAGGAGGAACTTTGGTGTGTATCTTTATCTTAATGGAGAATTCTGAGCCCTTTCAGTGGTTTTTGAGATTCAATTCAATAAGTATATTTTTCAGTTGAACCTGCCCTATTGAGACTGTGCTGCATATTTCAATGAAGGGTGAATAAAATGTCATCTCTGTACTTCTACACCACTGAAGATCAAGTCAGCTGCATATCACAGGAAAATCCAAAATAACCTCAGGTTAAATGAGAGAGCAGTATATTTCCTTCCCATTAATAAAGGAGTCTGGAGTGAGGTAGTCGGGGCTGGTGAAGAACTTCACTTCTTTCCCCTTGCTTTTCTGCTGCATGTGGTTTCTGTTCCCAAGGCCACCTCATGGTCCATGATGGGTTTAGGAATTTAGCCATCCCATCTGTGTCTACAGCAGTAGGAAGGAGGAAGGAGGAAGGGACAGGCACAGCCCTCATTAGAAAAAAAAGATTATTAGACTTTTTTTTAAAGAGCAGGTTTAGGTTCACAGCAAAATTGAGTGGAAGGTACAGAGATTTAGCATATATCGCCCCCCGCTCCAACGCATTACCAACATGCTCCACAGTATCCTCATTTTTAAGGACATTTTCTATAAGTCTCAGTCAACATTTCTGCTTAACTCTCATTTGGCCAGAACTTAGTCATATGGGGCATTCATCTATGCACGGGAGACTGGGAGATGTAGTCTTTTAGCTTCCTGGTAATGCAACTAGTTAAAATGGAAGGTTCTATCATAAAAGAAGGGGAAAGTAGATAATGAGGGCAACCAGCAAGTCTACATAGAACTTTCAAGGCAGTTCCAACATAGAAGTTGGTTGGTTAATATAAAGAGAATGGTAATAGTGGTCATCAGGAGTGAAGGATGATAAGAGAGGTACACACAAAGGCCAACGGGCTATCAGACAGCAAAAGCAGTTGGGAGTCCTGAGATGTTTTCATGACAGGAACCACATCTGAAGACAACCCGGTGTGTGGGTAGTAGATCAGACCCTGCTGCCTACCTCAATTCCTTGTGCTCCCTCATTTCTGGCTGGCAGACCCTGAATTTGAGGTCCCTGCTAACATGAAGCCCCTCTTAACAAGCAGCTTTTCCAAAGAACAGGAAAACTATGTCAGTTATAGCTTAAGCCTCACTTGAACTGAGAACTAAACATAAAATTAAAAAGCTCTTGACGAGAACCCGAAAGCCTCTTTAAAAACATTTGAGGGACCCAGGGGATCTTGAACTCCAGGTTGAGAAACACTGATCTAAGCCCATAAAAAGGAACAAAATATTTTCCGAACTATCAGGGGCAGTATATTATGGTGCTTAAGTACTCAGTCTAAGGCCAAACTGCCCAGGTTTAAATCTTAATTTTGCCCCTTACTGACAGCAGTTTTCTCAGCAAGTAAGTTAACATTTTTATATTTCAGTTTCCTCATGTTTGAAATGAGAAAAATAATCGTACCCATTTCATAGGTAACTATAAGGCCTGAATGAGCTAATAATATTTATGAAGTACATAGAACAGTGTTTGACAGTTTGTGCTATATTAGTGTTAATTAAATATATTTTTAAAATTTCAAATTGTTTCTCCCTCCACAGAATCAGTAATTCTCAACATTTTGTAAAGTCCGGTCTCTTTAATTCATTTCTCATCCTCTTCTCCCTTTGGGTTTTCTGAGAATAGAAGAAGGGACCTCTTGCTGGCTCATTTTCCCTTAAGGCCTCTCTCTTCATCAGTCACACAAATAGAACCTTAGAGACTCCGAGTTTAGCAAAGATTCAACTCAATCCTGAACCACTGTCTCTTGTTCTTCTTAGATTTTACCTTGGGGAAAAGAAGGAGTGGTTCATTCTTTCTCGTTTAAAAGTGAGCAGACCTGGATTTTTATCTGGGCTCTGCACCTTCTACCTGCATGTTCCCTGAAACTTCTAAACTTCAGTTTCTTCATATGCCAAAGGGAATAGCAATAACTCATAGTAACTGTGATGAGAATTAAATTAAATGATGGATATGGAGTGCTTATCATGGCGACCAGCATGAGGTAAAGGCTCAGTAAATTCCATCCATGGTTATTCTTAGAATTGATGACATCATAGTCTAGGTTCTGTGAGTGAACCCCAAAGGTCAGTCACATGATGAACTGTCATGTCAATTATTTTTTTTTTACATTGTAGCAAAGTGGGATTTACTTCAAGTATGCAAGGATGGTTCAACATTCAAACATCAAATAATGTAATCCATCATGTCAACAGGATAAAGAAACAAAATTGTATGATCATATAAATTGATGTAGAAAAGGCATTTGACAAAATGCAACATCCATTTATTACACAAAATGTTAGCAAACTAGGAACAGAGGGTAACTTTCTCAATTTGATAAAGAACATCTGCGAACACTGACACCACCAAATGCTGGTGAGGAAGTGAAGCAACGGGAACTCTCATTTATTGCTGGTGGGAATGCAAAACTATTCAGCCACTTTTAAAGACATTTTGATGGCTTTTTAAAAAACTAAACATACTCTTACCATATAATCCAGCAATTGTGCTCTGAAGTATTTACTCAAATGAGCTGAAAACATGTCCACACAAAAAACCTCACACAAATGTTCATAGCACCTTTACTCAGAATTGCCAAAAGTTAGAAGAAACTAAGATGTCCTTCAAAGGGTGAATACATAAATAAATTGTGGCACATCCACAGCATGGAATATTAATAGGTACTAAAAAGAAACAAGCTATCAATACACAGAAGACTCGGAGGAATCTTAAAAGCATATTGCTTAGTGAAAGAACCCAGTCTGTAAAGGCTACATACTGTATAATTCCAGCTATATGACATTCTGAAAAAGACAAAACTATGGAGTCATGTCAGTTAATTTGTCCTTCCAAATGCTAAGCATACAGAATTGGTGGGAGCTGGGAAATCACTGAGACATCAAAGAAAAATCACTGTAGCTGAGGAGGTGAGAAGTTAAGGGGAAGTTCTGATGATGGGGAGGTGAGTTCTTGGCCAGAGTCTTCCTTGCAAATTGTACACTCTTAACTTGAATACTAAACATAAAAGAAAAACCATCAATTGCTGTTTTTTTTCTGAAGAGAAGTTTTAACATTATGCAAAGATCAAAACTGAGATTTGGGCAAAGTGATTTTCTGATCATTTCACTAAGTGAAACAATTGGCATGATGCATAATATGAAACCTCAATGCAGAAATAATGGACTTTAATAGCATATGAAAGTAACATTTCAACTCATATCTTGAAACTTCTGGGCAGAAGTGAGAATACCCTCAAACAACTGCACATGTTAACATGGCCATAATCAATTATTTATGGAAATTAAAAGGGTCCCTTGAGAGCCATTTATCAAAACTGTCCTCTGTATAGCTAAAGAATTCCTATAATGGACTGATAACTCCATAATACGCTTTCACTTTCTTTCATTATTTTGGATTCACAGATCCTTGTGATAAACAAGCAGATACCATTCTCCTTAGTTGAAACCAAATATTGGTCTGATATTAGATTCTCATAGGATAGGATAATTAAAAGTGATACATTACATCATACTACCTAATTAATATTTTCTTTCTTAAGTTCAGAGGGACTTTTATAGAACCGTATTTTTGGAAATATCTATCACCGTCATGAAAGGCTGTCACCATGGGATTTCCATCATCCAGGGAAACTGCATACATAGTAGCCTGAGGCAGAGGCCCATTATTTTCTTTTCTGCTTTTTGATCCACACCAGAAGTTTTTTGGGGAAGTTTAAGTAATATTCAAGTTCATTTTGTTGGCAAAGGCAAGATGTTATTGATTGTCTGACACACACATGTACTGTATAATTTCTAAAAATGTTTTCCATATCTTCTTGAGTTATTTTTGACAAAGTTAAATTAATACAAAAATTTATTCTCTTATTTTTTTATTTTTATTTTTTTGCGGTACGCAGGCCTCTCACTGCTGTGGCCTCTCCCCTTGCAGAGCACAGGCTCCGGATGCGCAGGCTCAGTGGCCATGGCTCACGGGCCCAGCCGCTCCGTGGCATGTGGGATCTTCCCGGACCAGGGCACGAACCCGTGTCCTGCCTCGGCAGGTGGACTCTCAGCCACTGCACCACCAGGGAAGCCCTATTCTCTTATTATTTTATAAAGAGATGACTCCCAAAACATTACATATTTTTGGTACAAAAACCATGCGAATTTGCTCTGAGTAGTACATCTGAACTTATGAGCCTTTGGCCTACAGAAGACAAAATGCCTAACCTATTCTTGGATCTCTTATTATGCAGTAGACAGGACAATGTTAGTATAAAACACATTGTTAAAACTGGACAGAAACAGTCAGAATAAACAGTTGTAAACCTTCAATGAAGTGAAGAAGTTACAATTTCTACCAAGGGATTGCTCCGTTTGGGGCCCAAATTATAGTTTTGTTAGGGAGAAAAAGTTCACTAGATGGGAGGCTGCTTGAATTCACACCCATATATGTCTTTTTCTTCTGAAAGAAAGAGGCATTTGTTTCCTGACATTATCAGAAAAATTGTTCATTTTTATTCTTCATCTGTCACTCAAAGTTGTCGCTACATTTAGTGGCTATTTATTCTGCACATCATTTCTACCTCTAATAGTGGTGTCAGCCTGTCTGGTATTCATATGCCAGTAACACATTTCTTTTTACTTCTTCAAACACAACTTCTGGGAAGTAACTTCCTCCTTTTGTTATAAATCTCAAACGAGTCACTGCAAGAAGTTCCAGTCTGCTCACCCTCCTTTCTGTTCCTCATTTTCAATCAGAATAGGAACTAGTGACATTTTCGTTGATTAGTGGGGCCTTGTTTTAAATCGTTCCTTGAGTTGAAGTGTTTGATTCAAACTGATCTCTCCATGCATTTCCACTGAACCTTCTTTGGGACAAATGACACAAATTCAAATTTGAATGGTGGAGGGTAAAGGCGCAAATTGACCTCTAATCTTCATATCATAAATATTTAAATAAACCTAGCTCCATAGTAAACATTAAGAAATGGTGATATCAGTTTTTATTACTCATTTCTTTCACATTGCTTGAGAGCTCAGAAGCTCACACCCCTAGGATGGACATAGGCTGAACAACAAACTGGGAATTCCATCTAATGCATAATTTAAAAGCATTTGTTTTGCAAAACAAAACCAACAAAACCAAAAAACCAAACCCAAACAAAACAAAAAGCTGAGTACTGGAATCCTTTCTTTACCATTAATATACTGCATGATTATAAATAAGTTAATTAACCTCTCCATTCCAGTCATTTCTTTGGCAATGAAGTGAAACCCAAAGTTACCGCATAGATCAAAAATACTTAAGATTGTTCTTGAAAGGTTTTTATTAAGATTTTCTCATCTAAGTGTTTACTATAATAATTTATTTACCAAGAAAATGTTAACCAATATCTAACAAAGATAAAGTCTTAACACAAAATTATTTGAAGAACCATGATAATATCCTGAAAAGTATTACCTAAATGAGCTTAAAAGTGAAAAATGCCAGATGGCTTTAGAATTTCCATTTCCAAAACGGAATTTTAGTGTTTGATCTTGCTTCTTCAGAGGACAAGTGTTTCATCATGTATTACTGTAGCAATTATTTTCTACCTTATGATTTAATGAAACTAGTTAGCACAGTCACTAGGTCTGTCCTTAGAAAGAAAGAATCTCCCAAAGAAGAATTTACTCCTTCTCATGTACATAGTGGTTGCATTGTGTGACACTGCAAAGAGCACTGGAATACAGGTTAGGAGATTAAGGATCCAGTCCTGCTTCTGTCATTAAAAAGTCCCCAGACCACTTTGGGTCTCATTTTCTTCACGTGTAAAATGAAAAGTTTGGGTCAGATAATTCCTAAGGTCTCTTCCAATCCAAAGATTTTATTTAAGAATTTGGAAACTGATTTATATTGCATACAAAAGTGGAAAAGTTAATAAAAGTAATTTTCAAAAGCTGAGTTGGCAACTTTGAACGTAAAGGTGAAACAAGCTGTGTCACAGTGTATTTAGCTAAAATGACTGATATGCAAATGGTGGTATTCTCAATCTAAAAAACAAAATCTATATTCCCTGCATTGGACAATAAACTGCCAAAACAACAAACAAACCCAGGCAATGCTGACAACCTGACCGCAGAATAACTTACTTTCTGAACCAGGGTTTCTCAATCTCAGTGCTACTGACATTTTGAGATGGGTATTTCCTTGCAGTGGGGGGCCTCCTGCGCAATGTAGGATGTTTGGTAGCCTTCCTAGCCTCTAGCCACTAGATGCCAGTAACATCCCTGACCCCCAAGTGGTGATAACCAAAAAGGTCTCCAGATATTTGTCCCTAGCTGAGAATCACTGCTATAAAGTGAACCAGCCTTCTCTGGCTTCCTGTCTTGAGCTGTGCCCAAGGTACCAGAGTTGTCAGGATATCTTAACACCTTTTAAATATATACATATATTTCTATGAACCAAAGCACCAAAAACAAGAATTATTATTAGTATGCGAGTTATAATACATGGATGCTTACTTGTGCCAGGCACCAAATAATCTTATTTCCTTAAGCCAGTATCCATTCAGTTAACTCCTCTATTCTATGAAAAATAGAATCTTTATCCCCAAAGACCTTGCTTTATGGCTAGAGAGACACACAGCCCATGAATATAAAATGGGCTTCAGACCGTTTAAAAAGTAGGGCACTGATGAAGTGATTATGACTGAAGAGGTTGCTGAGTGAAGGTCTGATAAGAGTGGACAGGAAGAGGGGCAGCAGAGAGGAGTGAAATGGCCCTTACAGGGAGGTACTGCGGGGCAGAGGCAGGAGACAAGCCAAGCGTGAGGGACTGTAGGCCAGGTGCCCCAGGAGCAGTGAGAACTCTGAATTAGAAAGAAAGGCAACGAAGGCTGTGGGAGGAGTTTGTGGAGTCCTGAGGTCCAGCCCAAGGGCTTGGCTTCAGTTTCAGCTGTAAGTGACAAGAAAGCTGATCTTGAGAAGGGCAGTGAAGTGAAAGGAGCTTTCTGATGGAAGCAACACCTTTCATTCCTACTACAGGGGCTTTGAAAGAAATTGAAAGACTATTCAAAAATGCCATTTTACTTCCCAGGATGGCAGTCCAAGGATGATTTTGCAGTTTTTTCTTTCCACTCCCACTTCAAAAGGTGATCAGTATGGAAATTTAGAGTCTAGCAAGCCTCACATACAACCATTTTCAGGGCAGCTAAATGATTCTGTGACCAAGATTGTGCAGTAGCTATATCTTCATTGTAGGATATTGGAAAGTGCCATCCTCCTTGCCACATAAATGCCAGAGACAGTAATGCCAGAGTTATTCAGAGCAAGAAACCATGCAGGATACTGACCAGAGGATGAATGTTGTGGTCATATGGGTTTGGTCTTCAGTCCTGAATCCATCACGTACTATTTGTGATCTTCAATTTTCTCTTCTGTTAAATGGAAATAAGAGGTGTATTGAAAGCAATAATGGTATGTTGAAAATATTCAGATAAATAATTATATAATACATAATATATACTTTATAATATAAAGCGCTTAGCAGAATCTCTGCTGGTTAGTTAGGAATCAATAGTATACATTATTGTATATACATTATATACAATAAGCTACATTATTATTCATTTTAAAATGTAAATACTTCTCTTCAAGAGTTTTACAAATGTACCAGAATCCCCTTGAGGCTGCCTTTCACATGTAAATATGTTTTGTGAATCCACAAAATGAGAAAGTTTTAAGTAAGATAAATGGTATGAGGAGGAAGGCTTCAACTACGTCTGGAAAATAGAAAGTGCTCAAGAGGACTTTTCGTTTCAACTAAAAGGTTGGTGAAAGCATGAGCAGATCAGGTTCAGAGTTCCTGAGAAGGACTATGGAGAGAGGAGAGGCTGAGGCAAAGCTGATGCACTGCGTGTGGCCCCATGGGTGCACGCGGGTCTGTGCAATCCTGCCCAGGGCAAGAGGCATCTCTTAGAGGGAGTGTTACTGAATTCAGGTTCAGCTGCTCATTGCTTGAAAGCCAATACTCTAGAGACAAGTGTTGGTAGGAAAGGAAAGGTTGCTTTATTCAGGAGGCCAGCAATCTGGAGAGAAGGTGGACTCGTGTCCAAGAGCCAACTCCCAACTGCCGATCAGGAGGCAAAAGATTTTAAAGGAGAGTTTCAGGGGTGTACAGGTGGAACGAGGGGGCTACGTGCAGAACAGCACGGTCAGCTCCTACAATCATCTTGAAATTGGTCATGTGGTGGTCTGACAAGCATCATCTTGATTGTTTTAAGTACAGTTAACCTTTAGTTCTAGGGTTGGTTTGTTCCCGTTTCTTTGAGGCCAGTTCTTGGAATTGTGCAAGATGGAGCAGCTTATGTCATGGCTACAGTCTGGGCATCATGTAGCTAACTTCTTCTACGTGGTGGAGGTTTCAGTATCTGTAAAACAGCTCAAAAGATATGACTCAGAATATTATCTATAGCCCTTGAGGAGGAACTAAAAGTCCTTGACTTTGTTTAATGGCTAAACTACTATTATTTTTTCTTGCTTGACTATTTTCCTTCATTTCTGCATTTTCTCACTTCTCTGATTAAATTTATTCCTTGGCTAAAGTTTTTCTACAGACAAGAGGCAGGCAGAGGACATGGGGTCTGTCCTGGGAAGGGCCCAGAGGGCCCTGCTCCATTACAGGAGGTCTTAGTGCTTTTGGATGTCCCTGGGCGTTCTGTTCTCTTCATATTGTTTCTTGTATCCCCTTCTTCCTCAGCTCCAAAGAAAATAGGGTTTTGAGCAGCTCAAACACATCCTGCCACTCTCAACCCTGGGAAGGAATGGAAAGGGGCATCTGTCTTTGTCTGAAATGAGCTGGGGACATATAGGACAGAAAGGATGTCTATTGCACGAGTGAGGAGGTGGCCTTGCATAGGGTAGTTTCAACCAGAAACCAAAGGATCCTATGAAGAATATAGCTTAAGCCAAAGCTATTAATCAAAAGGGGGTCTGGCCTGCTGTGAAACTGGAGAATAGGAGGTAAGGCAGATAAAAGAGAAAGACCCAGTCCCAAAGCCAGATAAGTTACTGGGCCTCAGGGAGTTGAATGACGTGCTAGTTTACCAAACCCAATGCATTCATCTTAATCTCTTGGTTCTATGTCCAGGATACCAATCTGTGGATCTTGATTTTTCAGGAGGAGTAAACAATGTCCTTCCATTTGAGGCTGGTCTAATTTCGGTTTAAGACACTCTGTCTCTGAAGCAGTGACCTCTGGTCCTCCCAAGTGTTGACTTATTTCTGCACTGGTGCCTTCTCCTGACCTGATCTCTCTGGTTTCTGATTCTTTGTCTGACTTCATCTCTCCAGTTCCTTCTATCTTTTGGTTTTTTATGTATCTCTGTCTCCAGACTATCTGTTCAACGTGTTCTTATAATCAGGTTCTTACTTCTACCTTAGTTCATTTTCTGCTGTAGTTCTCCTGGCCCTGGTTTATAATCCTTCATTTCACAATCTATGGTTGCTCAAGTTTCAGTGTAACAAAGGAGGAGGGTCTATGGAACGTCAGAAGAGACTATTCAGTGCTGTACAAAAGAGGAACAAAGGATGACCCTCATGAACATTGAATTTGTTCCATGTGTCCTTACACTGTTAGAACTTAGTTGAGTCCATGAACTGATGGCATGTGCCTGCAGTGTGAGAGCTTGTGATGAGGGGAGGCACTGGAGAAGGAGATCATCAGGAAAGACTTGATGAGATGGAATTGTGTGGTTTTGAATGGAAGAAATCTTCCTTCTGTCCTTGCCCTCTCTGCCTACCCTCCTTGCACTCTCTGATGGTTATGCCAGAGTTCACTTGAGTTCAACCTGTGTATGAGATGAGCTCCTTATCTGTCTTATTAGCCAGATATCATTCTGCCATTTGATGTTTATTAAATATGGCATCTTCTTATGATACAGAACACTTTCCAGAGACCAATTGTGACCACAAAAGCTAGTTCAGGTCTCACATTCATCAGTGTTTTGGAAAGAACATAACTTTTTTTCACTGTTTAATTCCTGTCCATTCCTTGTTGTAAGTAAATGCTCTCTGACTTCCTTAAGATGTTTTTAACTTACTTAGAAGTACAATTGCATTGTTATATTATCTGATAGTATATAGAGATAACATAATTCCATGTTGGCTTTCTATTCTGAGCTGTTCCCCTTCATCTCTTTCTCTTCATTATCCAGTCTGTAAAGTTTATGTCATGTTGGTCAAAATGTTACTTTTAACTAAAACGCATCATTCTCATCATCAAAGTTCTGCTAAAAGTGAAAAACTGGGAGCAATATAAAGGAGTAATTGGTAAGTGGTGAAATTCAGAGTTATTGTGCATGTATCTTATGTACAACAGGCAGCTGTGAAAAATCGTTAAAAAGCATGATTTCAGAAAATGTTTAATAGCATGGAAAACGCTTATTATACAATCTAAGAAAAAAAATGAGATGCAAAGACACATAAATTATATAATTTAAAATAGGTAAAAAACATAGATCATATATGAAGAAAAACATTGGAAGGAAAACAACAAATGTTACCAGAGTTTATGTCTGGTATGAGTTTATGGCTGATTTTATGATTAAAAAAAAAATTTATATGCTTTCCAAGATTTTTTAAAATTAATTAATTAATTAATTAATTTTTGGCTGTGTTGGGTCTTCATTTCTGTGCGAGGGCTCTCTCTAGTTGCGGCAAGCGGGGGCCACTCTTCATCGCGGTGCATGGGCCTCTCACTATCGCGGCCTCTCTTGCTGCGGAGCACAGGCTCCAGACGCGCAGGCTCAGTAGCTGTGGCTTACTGGGCCTAGTTGTTCCGCAGCATGTGGGATCTTCCCAGACCAGGGCTCGAACCCGTGTCCCCTGCACTGGCAGGCAGATTCTCAACCACTGCGCCA